>NC_000067.6:63072551-63376510 GCF_000001635.26 Mus musculus | reverse complement strand
GGTTTTTTGTCTTATTGATTATTTGTTTTAACCTTTGTTTTGTTTTTTAAGGGTTTTTTCCTGAGGAGGGGGGGGGGTAGTATAATCAAAGTTTATTGTGTGTGAAAAAATAACAACAAAAAGAAACAATTTAAATACTGTAACCATCCAGTTGAGAACACATTGAAAACAGAAGTTATAAGAAAACTTTAGTCAACCGTGTGGAAGGTTCAGGATGCTGGTGATGGATCACACTTTGCCATCTCAACAGAAATGGCAGACACATGCAGGACTGAGAGCGGTGCATTCAAGTGGCAACTATGACTGAAGCTGTGTGTGTGTGAACTGTGGACGCACCGTGGCAGAACCGTGGTAAGAGCTCTTACCTGAGGCATGAGCCGGTGATGCTGGTGTTGCCAAAGTGCTAAGAGAGTGCAATGGCCTCTCATTGGAACACAAAGCCTCCTGGCACCCTTGCCACTGCACAGCATTGGGGACGACTAGGTGCCCTGCACATCCACATGACACAAGCCGATTCCTCGGGCCAGCATTTCCTGAATGTTTCCAAGTATTGAGAAGGCATAAGGCTTATTTCCCATGTTCTATTAATTAGAAGACCAATAGTAATAGTCCTGTTATTGAAAGTAGCTAACTTTCTAACAGGCACTATTCTATATGCCAGGGTGGTAATGACATACCTCACATATGTAGATATTTACAGATAGAGACATCATACATACATACATACATACATACATACATACACACACACACACACACACACACACATACATACATACATACATACATACATAGACCCAGAGAGGTTTGTCGTTATGGTCCTGCTCTCCTAAGGTCTCCCAAAGCTAAAATTCATCATTGTCAGCAATGATGAATGTCAGCAATGTCAGAAAAGAAGAGTACTCTGGTTGGAGCAGACACCAGCCATAAAAACTAGTGTCAGACTAGGTCTCTCTTCTCTTGAATCTTGCCCTTCTGCTAAATTTTGAAAATTGGTAAGGAAACTATTTTTCTTCAGCTCCCTATCCTAATGAGACAGTTCCCCTTTGGGGGTGGTCTGAGTGAGCCCCAGTGAGAAGCAGACTTATTAGCTCTAAGTAACCACTGCTTTGGAGCACACACAGTGGAAAGCTCTGAGCTTTCCACGGGGACAGTGGAGTTATATGAGAACTACAAAAGGACTCAGGAAAATTATGCTTTTAACATTGTACCTAGACTTTTCGATGGCTAACTAACGACTTGGGCATTTATTTCTATTCTAAAAGGGGGAAAGTCTCTTTTTTTCTACACTACAATATAATAAAAGTGGATCTCAGACTGATAAGATGGCTCAGCGGGTAGGAGCGCTAAACCAGAATTTATGCCCAGAAACCCACAGTGGAAAGAGAAAAATCAACTATGGAAAGCTCTCCTCTGACCTCCAGATGTGCAGCATGACATGGGCTCTACACACCACACACACACACACCATTCTAATAATAATAATAATAATAATAATAATAATAATTTTTAAATTTTCCTCTACTCTTCTGCTAAGCCTTGTACTGACCCCATATCTACCTAAGAGCTCTTTGGTCAACATTACCTGCTTCTGCCTTGGTAACAAGGCTTTTAGGCTGAGCATGGCCTTCATAGTGAAGTCACTTTAAATCTAACCAGTACTTTCTGTTCCAGGGACCCACAGCCAGAGCAAATGTTTGCCCTCTTGCCCTACTGACTGGCAGTTGGTAGATGCTAAAAAGGATCTGGACTCTCTAGGACCTATCCAAATTAGGAAAGGAAGGTTTGGCAGCCTAGGTGATAGGAAACAGCACCAGCATGAAACACAGACACACAGCAGTAGCAGTGGGACCATTTCAAATGGTGCTGTCTAATAGAAGGTCCAGCCTGTTAGCCCAGAGATTTTGTGGCAGCAGGTTGAGTACCCCAGAGGTAACCACATAGCCTGCTCACTGTGTCAATCATTGTATTTTCTTCTACTTTTATCTTGAGGGAAGTCATTATCAAGTTAGTAGCCATAATTTCTAGCCATGCTCTGGGTTCCAAGGAAGGTAGTCAGAGATATTAGAGTGTGCCTCTCATACCCTAACACTAAGGTTTCAGCCTGTGTCTAGCAGCCCCTCTCATGGGGAGCTTGTTATACTAGCAGATGCCCTTGGAATTCTAGTCTAACTTGAGTCTACTTGATTTCCATGAAGACAGATACTACCTGCGAGAGCCTGATTCCACTGAAGCAGAGGCTGCAGGTGCATTGAAGCCCAGGAGGCAACAGAATCATCTTATCATTTATAAATCCACCAAAGTAGGAGTGCTACCCACAAGAGCTGCTGGAAACTCTGGAGAGGACAGGATGTTCAACAGGCAAGAGTTCTGTAGGGAGACCTATAGTATGAGTACCTACAATCCCTTATCTGCATAGAGCACATGTGATGAGAACCATTAAATCTTGCTTCAAGGTTTATGCAATCATTGTCCCAGAGTGGCCACCATCACGCGGTTAGATGTGAGGAAGTGTGGATGGTAGAGTGTGAAGCATCACATCGTGTGTACTGGACAGATAAACAGCAGTGAGACATGGAAGAAGCGATAACCTAGGGTCCTTGTCCTTTCCAAAGAAGTACGTTGTGAGATGGTTATCCTGCTGAGGATTTCACGTCCTTTACCAAACTGGAATGGCAAAAACTGAGGTTCGGTGCAAAAAGACCTTCTGAAGTCACACTACAACATACCAATTGCTGATAAATAAAAGGGTATTGACAAGAAAAGCTCCTCCACATCACTCTATATTTAATAAAGACTTGCAAGACTTTTGAGAGTTGAACAAGGCTGCAGAGATAGCTCATTAGGTAAAGAGCTTGCTGCTCAAGCATGAGGAACTGAGTTCAAATCCCAAGAACCTACGGAAGGCCAGCTGCTGTAGCATGCATCTGTAATCTTGGTGTAATCCTTACCACAGGAACAGTAAGATGACAGGCAGAGAGACAGGAGACTCCATGGACGCTCAAAGATGCAGGCAGCCTTGCCCCGCACAAGTGTCCAATCAGTATCTGAACAGCTTGTGAGTCCACACGATGATTTTAATCATGTCATTGACTGTACGCCGGGCACATCCTGCCAAAGCTTACTCTAATTCTGAAACACATCTTGCCATTTTCCATCACTTCCAAAACAGAGGAAATAGTCCAATTCCCGTTCAGCTCAGCAAAGAAGATCATGAATTAAACCTGGATTGTGAACAATGTCAAAAAGACAGCTTCAGGGAGCTCTCATTTAAAATGCAAATAAGATGTTAAGCTGAGAACAAGGGGAGGAGAATTAGTTCAGAAGACACATTTCCGTTATGATAGTTTCAACCTGGTGCCATAATGATAGATTCTAACCCGTGATTAATTTAACCAGTCACATGAGTCAACCTGCCAGTTATGTCAAACTGGCTTGGCTCGAACAAAGAATTCTGAAAATAGTTCCAACAGATGTGGAAGCAAATGGAGAAAAAGAGGATGAAGAAGAGAGGGAAATGGAGCAAAGGTGAGTGGAGAGGGAGACCAGGACATGAAGCACTCCATTCCAGTGCCGTGACCTCATCACCATGAGTTCTTCAACACAAGCAACTCCATTGAATTTCCTAAAGCAAGAACTTCTAAGCCTGGCAGTGGTGGCTCGCCCCTTTAATTCCAGCACTCAAGAGGAAGAGGCAGGCTGATCTCTGAGTTAAAGACCAGCCTGGTTTACAGAGTAAGTAAATTCCAGGATATCCAGGGATACAAAGGAAACTGTCATGAAAAAAAACAAAACAAAATAGAAATAAATGAACTCCTGACTCCCATTGAGATATTACTTGCTCAGGCTCAGTTGTACAGAAACGCAAATTCATATCGTGTTATTTAAAGGATGCCAGGTGATCCATTTCACCCATCCAGACTCCTCATTTTTATACTTTCAGCCAGGCATACACCTGAAATCCTCAGTATTACAATCCTTTCATTAAATTGATTACTGTCTGGAAAAATGTATAAACTTTGGCACTTCTGCCTGGTGCCAGGGAACCTTGTTATCTCACTGCTTAGACATCCTTCTACTGACACAACAACTAATTGAATTTGTAATGCCTACAGCTTCTGCCTCTATAAATCTTTAGACTATGTTGATATGCATTGGGTTAAATAGGTATATTTTTAAATATACAAATATTTAAAGTACCAGACATAGTGATGGGTACCTGTAATCTCAGTTTCTTGAGAGGCTGAGGCAGGCAGACCAAAGATTGAGTTCAGCTAAGGAAACATATGGAGAAATCTGTATGTAAAGAAAAAATATATGGATTGGGGCTAGGGAAAGAGGAAGACAGAGATGGAAGGGACAGATGGAAGAGAGAGGGAGAGAGGGGAGGGGAGAAAAAGAGAGGGGAGCTGAATTACATGCTGGCACTCACCTTTAATCTCAGCACTTGGGAGGGAAAGGAAGGCAGATCTCTGTGAATTTGAGACCAGCCTGGTCTATATGGCAAGTTCCAGAACTGTCAAGAGTATAGAGAGAAACTTTGTCTCAAAAAGTAATTAAGATATATATATATATATATATATATATATATATTCAAAAGAGAATAAAAGACTTAAATGTAAGAGCTAAAACTATAGAAAACTTAAAAGTAAATACATAAGTTTTATGATATAAAATTCAAAAGTTGTTTGCTAGATCTGACATGAAAATGTTAGCAAAGAAATATATATATATACACACACACACACACATATATATATATATATATATATATATATATATATATATATATATATATATGAGACAAAAGAAAAGTTAGAGATGAACATAAAACATTTGCATCTTATGAGACATTGCTAACAGTGGAAAAGAACTGGCATAGGAAGAAATGGCTATCATGCCTCTGATAGATAGATATCCAGGACACAAAGAATTCCTGACTCCAAAAGGGAAACAAACTACAATTTCTTAAATGGGTATGGTGGCTTGAATAAAATTGGCCTCTCATAGACTACGATATTTGAGTACTTGGTCTGGAGCACAGCTGGTAGAACTGTTGGGAAGGTGTACTGGCTAGTTTTGTGTCAACTTGACACAGCTGGAGTTATCACAGAGAAAGGAGCTTCAGTTGGGGAAATGCCTCCATGAGATCCAGCTGTAAGGCATTTTCTCAATTAGTGATTAAAGAGGGAGGTCCCCTTGTGGGTGGTGCCATCTCTGGGCTGGTAGTCTTGGTTCTATAATAGAGCAGGCTAAGCAAACCAGGAGAGGCAAGCCAGTAAAGAACATCCCTCCATGGCCTCTGCATCAGCTCCTGCTTCCTGACCTGCTTGAGTTCCAGTCCTGACTTCCTTGGTGATGAACAGCAGTATGGAAGTGTAAGCTGAATAACCCCTTTCCTCCCCAGCTTGCTTCTTGGTCATGATGTTTTGTCCAGGAATAGAAACCCTGACTAAGACAGAAAGATTAGGAGGTGTGGTCATGTTTGAAGAGGTTGGAGATAGGTTTTGAAGTTCCCAGCATCTCCTTCTCTGCCTCATGCTTTTGTATCGAGATGTGAGCTCTCAGCTGTTTCTGCTGCCACGCCTTTGTACTATCATCATAAATTCTACCTCTCAACAACTGTAAGCCCCAAAATAAACTCTTTCTTCTATAGGTTGCCTTGGTCATGGTGTCTTCTGGCAGTAATAGTAACTAAATAATGGGCAAAGGGCTTAAATATAATCTCACCCAGATAAACAAATAGTCAAAAGTCCATACAAAGCTGCTCCAAATCTCTAATCATTTGAAAAATGCCAACTAAAACTGTTGGTTTCCATTCCGTGTGTATTAGGATGACCGTGAAGAGAAAATGAGAGGTCAGCACTCAGGAAGCTGAGACAAGAGGATCACAAGTTTGAGTCCAGCCTGAGCCAAAGAGTGAGTTTATGTCAAAACAGATATTGGAAGAAAGGAGAGAGGAAGGAGGGAGAGAGGGAGGGAGGGAGGGAGGGAGGGAGGGAGGGAGGGAAGGAGGGAGGGAGAAGGTGGGAGGAAGTATTTCAAATTAATTGGCATGTGGTGTGTGTGTGTGTGTGTTGTGTGTGTGTGTGTGTGTGTGTGTGTGTGTGTGTGTGTGTGTTTGTGTCTAGATAGCTCCTGGGCAGGTGTGCGTGTGTGACTCACCAGTGGCCCAAGTGATGTAGCCAAAACTACCACTACAGATATGATACAAACAAGCAGCTTTGCTTCTGGAAGCAGGAACTCAAGTAGCTGTACCCTCAGTATCCTGAAGGAAATGTCATTTACAATCTGCCATAGGTGTGCAACAGAACAGCCTCAAAAGGGGAAAAAAGTTCTGGCATGCCACAACATGGCTGAACCTTGAGGACATTAGACTAAGAGATACAAGCCAGTCCCAGAAGAACACATGCGGAGTGATTCCACCTACACAAGGAGCCTAGAATAGACAAAATAGACAGAAAATAGAATGGTGGGTATTGGTGTGTAAGAGGAAGGTGAAACTACAGAGTTGTTTAATAGAGAGGAAGTCTATCTGAAAAGATGAAAAAGTCCCAAAGAAGGACAATGGTGGTGATAATGGGTATAGTGTTAGAACTGCTTAATGCCCCTAGACAGTGAACTTATATTGACTAATATGTTCATTTTGTGTGGTAGTATATTTCACAGTAAAAATTTAAAAGTCAACTACAACAAAATGTGGGCACATGGTTGAAGCTGTTCTCTATGTCAGTAGAGGAGGACACTAAGCCAGGCTTGGCTAGCCACACAAAGATTATTTTGGGAGCTTGGCTAAAACACTAAGGCCCTCATCAAGCTTCTAACTTAAGAGTGTCCTTATGTTTCTGAGGCCTGTCTAGTGTGCAGCCTGGTTTGAAGGCTGCTATACCCTGTAATTTCACCACTCAGAATTTACAAGCCAAAAAGCAATTATTCATCTTTTGTTTGCAATGACTCAGTCCTTAAAAGAATAATTTTATGTAATGAAATGTAGATGTGAGGCTATCACTTAAACTATGCTATTAAATATAACTCAATTCTTATAAATGTTGTGTTAAAAAAAATCTCTTGAATATCTATAGAATACTTCCTCAACTAGCAAAGAAGTCTGCCCTCTGTTATCTTGGCCAATACTAGCCTTTCAGGAATGCTTGATTTCATACTCATGGATACATCATGATTTACATTTTGAAAATCAACTTCCACCTGAGATAATCAATGCCTGTTCAATGAAAGCACTACCCAGTGATTACACGCCATCTGCATCCACAGACTCATTCATTATTAACAGCTCTGGGAATTTATATTATTGATCAGCATCTTTCTGGAGCCAGGAAAAAATTTCAATTACATGCTAAATTAAAAGCTTGCAGATGTCTACAGGCAATTCGTGATAAGTGGTAACACATGGTTTAATGGAAAACATTGAGCTAAAACCTGATGGCCTAGTGTGCTAGGCCGTGTGCTATCCAGAGCCCCACTTAAGGACTTAATACAGGTGGCCTTTATATCCACAGATTGAACATCCATGGGTTCAGTCAATCATGAATCTAAAGTATTAATTTTTAATTACTTATTTTTTCTATAATTAAAAAATCTGGGTTCGTACTGAGCATTTAAAGATTATCTTTCATGCCTAAGCAGATATAACATACAAACTATTTGCATAGAATTTACATTATATTAAGTGTTTCAAATAATCTAGAGGTTAAATATACAGGAGATTCATGCATGGTGGCATACATCTGAGATCACAACACACGGTAGGGAAACCAGGAGGATCAGGAGTTCAACATGACACTCAACAACACGACAAATTTAAGTCCAGTTCAGAATATCAGGATAAATGAGACATTGCTCCAATTTTATATATATATATGTGTATATATATATACACATATATATATATATGTGTGTGTGTGTGTTGTGTGTGTATATACACACACATATACATATGTGTATATATATATACATGTGTGTATATATATATATATATATATATATATATATAAAAGAGTTTTATAGATTTATATGTAAATATATATAGGAACCTGAACATCACAGAGTTTGGTATCCTTGGGCCACCCTAGAATCAATTCTCCATAGATACCGAGAGGCAAAGGTACTCAGTGTCTCAGCTTCATGAAAATATCCACAGCTAAAAGGCTATGCCTTTTCCTCCAAGGTAACCTGTGTGCAGTGGGTGACTAATGGACTCTGCTCTCCCATGTCTCCATGGCTGCGGGTTCATCTGAGTTTTCACTCCCCAGGCTGAGGCCGCTCCGCCATTCTACTTCTCTCCACTAATTCTGCTTTCCTCGCTCCTAAAAGCAAGCCCTAATAAATCATCTGCCACAGAGTCTCCCTCTCAGAGTCTGTTGCCAAGGAAACCAGACCTGCATCATCGCTGCTTTCAAGCTGGAGATGTGAATAGAGGAGTCACTTAACCATAGCTCCTGCTGTAATTGAAAAAAGGGGGGGGGGGGAACTTACTAAGCTTTGGGCCACCAGAAATTCCCAGTGCTATAACAAACCAACTTCTTGTTGTGACAGAGACCTGTCCTTGTGCCTCATCTGCTAGGGCCAAATGCATAGATTTTTGTGACCAGTCCTGTAGACAGTAAGGAGGACATATTCTGTATGGCTCCAGGTTCAAGTCCATAGAAATATAGAGCCTCTCCCTGGATAGAAAGTGTTCTGGCAGGGGCTTTCCAGGTTAATTGACATAGCTTACCTAGGACCTCACTATTGTTAACACTCAGACATCCCAGGTTCCAGCCAGAGAAAAATAGATGAATCCAGTAGGAGCTGAGCATGTGGGTTGAAGATTCTCAAAATATATTATATGAAACCCTCAGAGAATTAGTAAAGGTATTTGAAAGAAGGAAGTCCTAGGGCCTCCTGGGACACCAGTCCCAGATGAAGCTGATGGTTAACCACCCTGGTGTGGTCTTCTATGTACCCTGGTCCATTGGGCTTCCGCAATTGCTCATTGGCCTGAGAAATTGGACTGTGTGCTTGAAAACATAGCAAAATCTAGATTCCCCACCCCGCTAGGTTACAGTAAATCAGCTTCTATTCCGCACCCCCTCTTTGTAAGACTTACCATGACTGTAATTGTTGGTTTGCAAATACTTGTTTAATGGCTGTTTTCCGAACTAGAGTGTAAGTGTTGAATGAAGCCATGTGTCTTGGTGGTGGTTGTGTCCTCAGTGCTTAGCAAAAGGCTGGCAGCTGAGCAATGCCCAAGAAACATTTGTGAAGTAAGTGAGGAAAAGGGAAAAAGAAAAAGAACAGAATGTCTGGATGGCAGGCAGAGGATAAAATACAGAGGAGGATAAAGGGCAAGTTGGTCAAGGGGATGGAGGTAAGTAGGCAATGACAAGCCTTGTGTGTGTACACACAACTTCAGGTCATGGCTCCCTTTTCTTGCATGTACCTCTGTGGTCCTAAATTACCACTAAGCTTTTGACTGATTCCTTCAAGTATGTAGGAAACATACTTGTGATTTTATACTTGTGCCTAGAATAGAATTAGGTCCTCCATCTTTAAATTTGGGGAAGGCACTTGGATAGATGTCCTAGGGCATCCTGATAGCAAGGTGTTTTTGTCTAATGGAGATTTGATAAGCTATTCCACTCATTCTGCTTACTGGGGAGTATCTTGGTTCTCTTGAAAAAGCTGTATCTACAATTTCTGATTTTTTTTCCTCATTGTCTACTAATGAATGAAGCAAGTCCTTTTGCTTCCAAGAAGGCAGTGCAATTTTCTTCTTACACATTCCTATTGCTGTTCTGGAAAGCTTCTCAATATACCTCTCTAACAAGTAAGCAGCACCTTCATCCTGTCGATAGCCTGAAAATGACCTAAATTGACATGTGTGCTTAAAAACATAGATTCTTGTGTTCTGTGAATTTTCTTGTCATAAAAGTGGCCTAAATTGAAATGTGTGTTTAAAAACTAGAGACTCTTATGTTCTGTGAATTTGCTTGTCAATGAATGCCACCCAATTTTAACAGGAACTTATGAGTGTTCATATTGATGGCACTCTCTTCTTAGCTCCTAGCATAACGATAATTAAATTTGGGACGTGAAAATGTACTCTCTCTGCATGAGATACTAAAATTGATTTCTGCCCTTTTCTCTGTTCTCGTAAATGAGTTTTTGTCCTTGACGAATCCAAAGCTCTCTAGACCCTAAACAGCTTTGTTTGTCAAGCTGAAGTATGGCCTTCTATCTCATCAATCTCACATCAATTATAAAATATGCTTGAATTTCCATAGATGTACTCATTACTGTAACTTATAACGCATATGAACCAAATGGTGTAAATAAGTAAACAGTCCAATGATAGATAGCTGTAGGTTACATGAAAGTCTCTTTGTCTGTGGCTAGCTTCAGTGACAAACTGTGAGGTCTGAAGCCGTACTTCTCTCAGAGCTTCCCCGAGGATTCATGCCCTGAAGGATTTAGCATATAGAGACAAAGAAAGCATTAAAGCACAACCCATGGACCACTGGGGATCTGAGAGATGCTCATGAGAATTAGCCATTCTGACTGGTGTGAGGTGGAATCTCAGGACCTATCTCCTTGTACTAAGGTCAAATCTAAGTGGATCAAGGAACTTCACATAAAACCAGAGACACTGAAACTTATAGAGGAGAAAGTGGGGAAAAGCCTTGAAGATATGGGCACAGGGGAAAAATTCCTGAATAGAACAGTAATGGCTTGTGCTGTAAGATCGAGAATTGACAAATGGGACCTCATGAAACTCTAAAGCTTCTGCAAGGCAAAAGACACCGTCAATAAGACAAAAAGACCACCAACAGATTGGGAAAGGATCTTTACCTATCCTAAATCAGATAGGGGACTAATATCCAACATATATAAAGAACTCAAGAAGGTGGACTTCAGAAAATCAAATAACCCCATTAAAAAACGGGACTCAGAACTGAACAAAGAATTCTCACCTGAGGAATACCGAATGGCAGAGAATCAGGACCTCTTATAACCCCTGATGGCGGCGGTAGGGATCTGGGTGCAGCGCCTCGGTGATTGAGCTGCGAGCCTGGCTGGCGTCCGCCTAGCCATGTTCCCCCCACCCTCGGATGCTGCACGGGTGCTGAGCCCGCCCGGGTTGGGACGATGGTAAAGTATTTCCTGGGCCAGAGCGTGCTCCGAAGTTCCTGGGACCAATTGTTCGCTGCCTTCTGGCAACGGTACCCGAATCCCTATAGCAAACATGTCTTAACAGAAGACATAGTGCACCGGGAGGTGACCCCTGACCAGAAGCTACTGTCCCGGAGACTCCTGACCAAGACCAACAGGATGCCACGTTGGGCAGAGTGACTGTTTCCTGCCAATGTTGCTCACTCTGTGTACATCCTGGAGGACTCTATTGTGGACCCCCAGAATCAGACCATGACCACCTTCACCTGGAACATCAACCATGCCCAGCTGATGGTGGTGGAGGAACGATGCATTTACTGTGTGAACTCTGACAATAGCGGCTGGACCGAAATCCGTCGGGAAGCCTCTAGCTTATTTGGCGTCTCCAGAGCTGTCCAGCCAGGAATTTGGTCTTGCTCGGTTCAAAAGCAATGTGACCAAGACAATGAAGGGCTTTGAATACATCCTGGCCAAGCTACAAGGTGAGGCCCCTTCCAAAACCCTTGTTGAGACAGCCAAAGAGGCCAAAGAGAAAGCAAAGGAGACCGCACTGGCAGCTACAGAGAAGGCCAAGGACCTGGCCAACAAGGCCGCCACCAAGCAGCAGCAGCGGCAGCTCGTATAACTCGCTTCCTCTCCCTCTCCCCAGTGTACGTGATTATTAAAGAGCAACCTGCAGCCCTCTCTGCTGTCTGGGGTGGTGGGTCAGGGCCCTGTCCTGGTCAGCATCTGCACCACACCCAGCTCTGTCTGTCGGGCAGAGGGGTGCAGTGACTTGCCCAAGGTCACAGCAGTGCGCAGGTGATAGACTGTACGCTCCAAGAGGGCAGGGCTCCTTGTTTTATTCTCTGCTGTGTCCCAAGTACCTGAACAATATTTAGCAAATAACAGGCACTCAATAAACACATGATTTGATTACCAGCACCCCCCCCCCAAAAAAAAAAAAAGAATCAGGACCTGAGTTCAATCCCCAGAACCCAACTAAAGGGAAAAAAGCATGGTGACACACATATGTAATCCCAGCTCTAGGCAGGCAGGGGAACTTTCTTCTGACCACCACCCCCAGGTACACACATAAGTAAGTGTGAGCATGCACACACACACACACACACACGGGGATATACACTGATAAGTCAACAAATCCTTTTTGAAATGATACAGAGAAATAGCACCTTCACTATGATAAGTCTGACCATGTAAACCTTAGGCTTTTGAATGGCTTTATGGCCAGAATGTAGAAGAGTCTGTAACTTCGGGCTAGAAAAGTCCTAGCATACTGGAAGCAGAGCTTACTGGACCATTCTGGTGGGTACATGGAGGACAAGAATATTGAAGAAATAAACAGTGGACACAGATCATGAAGTTCCAGAAGAGAACAAAGAACCTATCAGGGACTTGAATATGGGTCATTCATATGATATTTCAAAAAAAAAAATCTGGTTTCTTTCCACTCCTATCCTGAGAATTTGGGAAAAGTTGAATTTAAAGATAAACCAATGTGTTAAGCAGAGGAACGGTTGCTCTTGTCAGAATATTTTTATCACAACAAGAAAAGACATTGAAATACAAAGAATAAAAATATCATCTATACAGTATTATAATACAGGCTGTAATTACATTTGTTGAGTGTTTTGTGTCATTTCAAAGAACAAAATCCACAATGGCTTGGAAAGGCTATTAAAACACACCTTGTTCATTCAAATGTATAGCTTTGTGAAGCCAAACTTTCTTTATAATGCAACCAAATCCACATATTGCAAAAGGTTCAATGCAGAAAATCAGGGAATCAACTGTGAAACAATGCCATTCTCCTCACTGATTTTTTTTTCTTTTCTTAAGTATAACTACATTTCATCAAAATGTATCATTTATTTTAACATATGAGGTTGTTACTGCTACGTTTAATTGAGCTAATAAAAAATCATTTTAAATTTCAGTATAATTTATATACATACATTTCACCCATATGAACAAAGGGGGTTGTAGTATAAGTTTTCAATAATTTTTGAGAAAATTAAGAAGAGCCAGATATAATGGTGCATACCTGTGATCTCAGGAAACTGAACAAGGAGTTCAAACCAAGCCTGCGCTACGCGTATGAGTTAAAAGTCAGCCTGGCTACATAGTGAAATTCTGTCTCAAAAAGAAAAGGAAAAGGTCCCTAGGTAGCCAAAGCGTGAGGAGCATTCTCTAGGTGACAACATATCTACTTTATATATCCCAGTTCAAATTTAGGTTTTGTCACACACAAATAAAGTTAGAAATTATGTAAGGGAAAAAGACAGGAATTGACTCCAAGACTGGAGCCGTGTGAATATAAGGATAAAGAATGAGTAGCTGTGTTCAGAGCAAGGATAACCAAGGATACAGGCACAGGAATAAGGCGACTAACAGTGGACATCTTCTTCATGCCCCTTCTTAACAACCTGTAGAAATCAGTGGGCATTCTAGAGTTTCCACCAGATTCAAACTGGGATTTGTTCAGAATATTAAAAAGAGATGATTTAAATTAAGTTCTGGGTAACAAGACTAAAGTAGAGATTTTGTCCTGTACAGTTTGATTTCAAGATAGCGTGTCCTTAGACATACAACTGCCCATAGATATATTAAAAATGATCAATATCATGAATTTTCAAGGAAATGAAAGCAACACCAAAATGAGATGCCATTTAGAAAGAGCAGCTACTATCAAAACCACAAGAAACAGCAGACACAGGTAAAATGTGGACAAAAGAGAATTCTTGCACTCTCTTTGTTTTACATTAGTAAGAGAATCCATTCTAGAAAACAGAATGGGCAGCTTCTCAAAAAGTTAAAAATTGAACTACAATGTGATATGGGACCCTAACTTCTGGGTATATACCCAAAGAAAATAACATCAATATGTCAAAAATACACCAAAGTCATCTGCATTCCTATTTATTGAAGCACTATTCACAGAAGGCCTGAAAGTGGAAATGCTATAGGCAGATAAAGAAAGTGTGCCCCCATGGAAAACTACCCAGTCCTTGAAAAGTCTGCCACTGAGACAGCATGAATGGAATGGAAGATCATTGTGTTGGGTAAAATAGGCAAGTCGTCAAAGTGCAACTGGATTCTGCTGCCTCATGATAGATGATTTGTCAGATGGCTGATGGAAGAAAGCACTGCACAGTGGCCAAGGAAGAAAGGATCCTCTGCTTGCAAATCAGTCTCTCAGCCCCAAGGAACAGAGAGTGACAAAGAGCAGAATGGGAAAGGGATCGAGGTTAATGAAGAATAGACACATGGTTCTGGAACTCCAGGAGCCCCTCTTTTCCTCTTGTCACTCCCTTCTGGTGTCTTAGTCACAGTCATGTGGCTGGTAACTATCCTTAGCCCAAAGGTGTAGACTCCAAAGGGGACAGTTAGAAAATCAAAACACACACACACACACACACACACACACACACAAAGAAAAAAGAAAATCAAAACACAGATGCCTCCAAGCCATTCCAGCCTATCAGACATCTGTAGGCCCAAGGGAAGAGTCATTGCCGTCCACAAAAACTACCTCAAGTTCCAGGTTATCAGGTATGTCATCATAAAACATATAGCAGAGGCGTTACCTACAGCAAAGCTGTTGGAAAGTTAATAAGACGCTGATCAGCTACGTGACCTCCAAAACAGTGACCTCTAAATCACCCAGATCAAATGAAGCCAAAGGGTTTGTCTGGGAGTTTTCTTAGGAAAAGAAAGACAAATACTATATAAATTGGGAGTAGAATAGGGGTTATCAGATGCCAGGGAAAAGCGAGAAGGAAGGAAGCAAGGATAGGGCCGGGCTGTTGAAAGGGCACTAAGTCACAGGAATCAGAAGTTCTGGCATAAATAAATAAATAAATAAATAAATAGTTCTGGCATGCTATCACACAGTAGAATAACTAGAGACAACTGTCGACTGGATATCCTAATTAGCTAGAAGAGGCTCCTACCTACCCCTTGGCCCACTAACCAGCATTATCTGTAACTACCTCAAATTGCTCCTACAAGTGCCAAAGAAAGTCCAGGTTGTTGAAAAGCAAACAGAGGCTGCTCTGGGTGGGCATGGACTGTGGACAATGGCAAGTGAGGTGGGTTCCAGCCAAAGGTATATGCCAGTAACAGACACCCTTATCATCTGGAGGAACACACTGACTTAACCTGCATTACTAAGACCTGTTGTCCTCATCCCACTCATTGGCACCGATACAGATGACAGTCCAAGAACAGAGAGAAACCACAGTATCTCAAAAGAGGAAAAATACTAATGGAGGCCATAATACCTTCTATTCATGTTATTGTTTATTTTAATTTTTAAACTTTTTGGTTTTTTAGTGCTTTGATTGTTATTTGTGATTTTATACTTTGTTAAGATATTATGTTTTGACTTGCATCTATCTCACTAAAAAAGATTTTTATGACAGCCCATTCTTTTTTATTTGCCTATAACAATTTTCCTCTTTTCTATATTTCTATATCTATAAAAGTGTTTCTTGCCAGGTATAGTGGCATATATCTTTGATCTCAGTGCTCAGGACACAAAGGCAGGCAGATCTCTGAGTTGAAGGCCATCCTGGTCTATATAGTCAGTTTTAGGCCAGCCAAGGCAGCCAAGGCTACATAGTGAATCCGTGTCTCAAAATAAAATAAAATAAAATAAAATAAAATAAAATAAAATAAAATAAATAAAAAAAATAAAAATAAAACCTCTTCATTATCTCTTGTACCTCTAACCTATATACTTTCAGTTCTCATTTATACTTGGCCCCTTTGCCCCCCCCCCTTTACTATGTCTTATTTAGCTACTCAAAAATTTAGCTCTAAAAGTATATGAACTACATTTTCCCCAACCAGTATTGAAGTACCAGTCTCTGAGTCTTATTGGGGACACAAATAAACATAAAAGTGTCTCCTTCAAACACAAGAATGTAGGGAAGTTGTTAGGAGAAACTGCAACAATGAGCTCTCTAAATAGCAGCAGGAAACACAGTACCAAGTGAAAACAATTGACTAGGAGGATGCATGTAAGAGAAAAGAAACAAACAAAAGCTGAAAGGCACATCTACTTCAACAGATGAACCAAACACAACAAAGAGATGCCAAAAGTATGATAGGTACAAGCCACTGTGATACCTCCCCGTACTCACAACTACTGGGTAATGGAGATCAGAGCTTACAAGGTAGCTGGAACACCAGAAAAAGAAAAGAGAGTCCTAGGGTTTGTTTTTTTTTTAAATCAATGACCATAAAGATGATTCAAGGAAGAAGGTGAATAAGGTAAGGAAATCAACTGAGGATAAGAAAAGCATCAAGGTGGAAAAAACCATCAGCAAGTTAGAGAGGTTCCAATACACAGAGAAAAGAGTAAGAAAATTGAGACTTTAAAAAAGAACTAAACTGAAAATTGGGCCCCAACAATAACACACACACACACACACACACACACACACACACACACACACACACACATGCATACACCCTCATAGAGGACAGCTTTATCAAACTTCAAAACCTAGCAGAAGAACAAATGTCAGGGATGGAGGATAAAGCTGAGACAATAATACATTCAGAATATGTAAAGAAAAAAATGAATGAACATAATCAAACTTCAAAAACTCTGGGATACATTCAAGAGGCCAAACCTAAGAATCTCTGGTACAGAGGAAGGATGTGAGACAAAGTTGGAAGGCATAGAGACAATTTATGTGATGAAATGACTGCAGAAGAGCTCCAGGCCCAGAAAATGAAATGGACATCCAAACATAGAAGCATTTTAGAACCCAAATGGACATGACCAGAGAACCACTCTATAACAGCATCAAATGCCAAAAACACAAGGAAAACGCAGTGTTAACACCCTTAAAGGGAAAGCACTGACTCAGGACGGCATCGGATGCTCACCAGCATCCCTAAATGCTAGGGGAGCATGGACTAACACATTTTCAAACCCTAGAGAAATAACTTTCAACAGGATAGCTATATCCAGAAAAGCTATCTCTCAAAAATTGATTGAGAAATAAAGTATTTAGGTTAGGCATGGTAGTGCTTAATCCTAGCACTTTGGAAGCAGAAAGAGGCAGATCTCTTTGAGTTTGAGTGCCACCTGGTCTACATAGCAAGCCCCAGGCCAACCAAGGCTACTCAGTGAAAGCCTGTCTCAAAATAATAGTAATAATAATAATAATAATACAACTTCAAGACAAGTACCAATTTATTTTTAAACAAAATTCACATTTTATTTAGATTGAAATAAACTGTACAAAATTGATTTTACTCACCAAAAATAACAGCAATATTTTCCGTATTATTTTCTAGATAAACCACAAAACATTTATTTCTGTAAGTTTTGCTTATAAACCAAGACAAGGCAGTAAATATAGTCATGTAAAAAGAAAAAGACAGGTCAGCTACCTATAGGGATGGCCTCTGGGTCTTTCTTCTCCATGAAGAAAGTGAATAGCAAACAAGCCTATGAAAATGTGGGCTCAGCAAAGGAATGCAAACAGCAACAATCAAGTGAGGAGCAGCAGTGCCTGGCCCTGCCATTCTTACTTTAACTTGTCCCTCTGAGGGTCTTCTGCCCTGACAGAATCTACACAGAAGGCGACAAGTACCAATTTAAAGTGATACTATACACAGAAGAACAAGAAAGATTCATTCCTGAGCACACAGGAAAAAAAACAACAATGCTTTTCATAGGGGAAGCGGAAGAGATTCAGGAAGGAATTAATCTTGTCTTACACAGTGAATGTCAAACTAACATAAACAAAGAAGGAAAAATAGAAAGCCCAGTAATCCAACTAACCATAGGAAACAGTAGTAACCTTACACACAAACAGCCTCAACTCTCCAGTTAAAAGACAGACTAATTGAATTTAAAAACAAGATCCCACTAATTTTTTTTCCCAAGAAATATACCTCACACTAGCAAAAGCATCTCAAAACTGGGAGTCTAGGATGGAAACCAACCTACCAAGAGAAAGGGTAAATGGGCCAATACAGTGGCTCTCATATTTAATAAAGGATGCTCCAAAGCAAAACCAGACTATATAAAGAGAGAGACACTACCTTTTTAATAAGGGGACCAATTCATCACAATGATATAATAATGCTCTACATGCTGACCACCAGTGAGGCTTCTACAGGCCACCCTGTGTTCAGGCACATATGGGTAGTGGGTGTCTTTGGGTGACAAGGGGCTGCTCAGCCTCTACTTCCTCCCCAGCAGTATGGCTACCACTTGAAGGAAGATCAATGTCACTGGATTCTGAAGCACTGAGGGGGGTGGGGCGGGGTTCTGTGCAAGTGGATCAATTATCTCATAGGTTGACAGCATTTCTGGGTGATTTTCGAAAATGGGATCCTTTCCTAGTACAATTCACAAAAGTATGCTTGTTTGGGGGAAAAAAAAAAGCAGTTTGAAGACAGAAGTTTGGGAAATTGGAGTCCATGAAACAGACAGCACAAGAAGAGAATCATTCCAGTTAGATGTATTTCTACATGAAGGTAGTAAATGTGACAGAAAAAGAGAGGTGGCTGGTTTCTCTGGAGACCTCCAAAGCATGTTTGAAAGAGGAAGAGGGAGAGTTAATAGTTCTCTAAAAACCCATATGTTCACCAGAGCACTAGAAGATTTAAAGATAACAAAGTCCAATTTCAACCTGAGATGTGTCAACTGTCTCATCCAGCCACCCTGGCTGGTTCCTACAGTCCAGGCAAGAGTAGCTGCTCTATTACAGAATCAGAGTTGATACTTCACTTTCTCTGGAAAACTGAGGGATGTACTCACATGCAGACGTTTATAATGATATTACTTTTGAAGATGCAAATAGACCCCTTCACTGTTCAAGAAATAGACTTAAGGGAGACTTGGCATCAACAGACCCTCCTGAATAAAGCAGACATATGAGGGTCAGTCTGAATTGCAAGATCTCTCATCCTTCTCTTCCTGGGGAGCCTGATGTATTCGATTTCCTCTAAGTGTTGCTGTGCAAATGCTGTGGTGATTAAACTGGTGGTAGAAAGTAGTTTTCCCTTTTATTTAGGATTTCACTGTACTTTATAAAATTGTAAAAATCAGGGAGAAAGAGAGAGATGACTTAGCAGCTAAGAGCACTAGTTGCTCTTCTAGAAGACCTGGGTTCAATTCCTAGCACCCACATAACAGCTCACAACTGTCTGCAACTCTGATTCAAGAAGATCCGACACCGACACCCTCACACAGGCAAAGATTTACATTCAGACAAAACAGCAGTGCGCATGAAATGATGGTCACAACAGGACACGGAGCCCATGTGGAGGTCAGAGGACAACTTAGTCGGGTCGGTTCTCTCCTTCCAGCTTTATGCAGTTTCCAGGTATTGAAGTCTAGTCATCATGCTTGCCTCCCAAGCTCTCTACCTCACTGGCCTGAATCACATACTTTTGACATGTATTTTATCTTTATGTAGTTCAATTGTAAGAGTGTTCTCCTAATAATTTTACAGCATGACTGTGTGCCTTTTCAAAAACACGTGATGGTATGACATTTTGACACCCATAAGACAGGAGTGGATACTTTTCTAAACAACTGTGAAAGACTGATATCCCAATCAGTGTGCATTGTAGGCTAGAAACATACACTCTCACCATGCTTATTAGACAAACATGCTGTGTGCGTGTGCGTGTGTGTGTGTGTGTGTGTGTGTGTGTGTGTGTCTGTCTGTGTGTACTATACATGGCTCTATATGCTATAAACCAAAAGGTCACTTTACTGCAGTTTAAAATTATTAATGATAACAGCTTGGTAGTGATTGTATCATATTCCCTTAAGCGGAAAAGAAACAATATTTTAAATATCTTTAGCCTAAATGTCATTGACATGTTGAGCATTTAAAAAAAAAAAAGATTAATCTCTGCTGTCTTTCCTATATAAGGCTCACACTACTGACTGTCAATACCAAACATCAGGTTAAGAAGTAATTAATTTTTACTTACTCATTTCATATTCATCAAAAGATGACTACCATCTCACTCTTACAATCTGCCAAGTCTAAACTGTGTGGGCACTGATATTTAAATTGACCTCTACGAGGGAAACATTACAGTGATATAGTTCACTCTCATTAGGCAATAAATACTTTCCTATGGGGAAAAAATATGACAATTGTAAATATTTATACACCAAACCAATGGGGTTCCTAATCCCATAAAACAAAAAGGGGAAAAGAGTTGGGTAAAATAGTGTCTAGGTACGTTAGTACCCCATGCCCATGATTCACATAGGCCTTCCAAACTACAAATTACCGAAGAAAAGTTCTGCCTAAATTATACCATACATCAACTGGAATTAGCAGGTATGTACAGAATATCCCATCTGACTGCTGAGGAATACACACCCTCGTCAGTGTCATAAAGAGCCTTGAAGTCAATCATGTTCTAGGATACAACATGAACCTTAGGAAACACAGAGATCGTGAAATAATGTTATGTGTCTTAACAGACCACTGTGGAACACAACTGTAAGTCCTCTGCAAGGGAGCCATAAACACCACACGAATATTTGGAGACTAGACAGCTTCTGAATGAATAATGAGAAACTAGAAAGGGCAATTTTAAACTTCTTGAATCAAATAGAAACGATACGCAACCTGAAAGGATCTCAGGAATATAGACAAAGCAGGGTTTGGTTAGGTTTGGTTTGGTTTGTGTGTGTGGGGGGGGGGGGGGGAGGGTTTTGAGACAGATTCTCTCTGTGTAGTCTCAGTGTCTTAGAACTCACTATATAGATCTGACTGTCCTGAAACTCACAGAGTTCCACCTTCCTCTGCCTCCCAAGTGCTGAGATTAAAAGAGCAAAGCATCACACCCAGGTAACAAGGTAGTTCTAAGAAGAAAATTTGTAGCCATGAGTACTTGAATTAAAAAGTCGGAATGAAGCTCCCAAGGCCTAAGCCACCAACCAAAGTGTACACATGGAGCGACCCATGGCTCCAGCTGCATGTGTAGCAGAGGATAGCCTTGTCGGACATCAGTGGGAGGAGAGGCCCTTGGTCCTGTGAAGGCTCAGTGCCCCAGTGTAGGGGAATGCCAGAGCAGGGAGGCGGGAGTGGGTGGGTGGATGGGTAGGTGGGGGACCACCCTCATGGTAGCAGGGGGGACAGGTTAGGGGGTTTCTGGAGGGGAAACCAGGAAAGAGGATAACATTTGAAATGTAAATAAATGAAATATCCAATAAAAGGAAAAAAGTCAGTATGAGTCAGGTAGCGGTGGTGCGTGCCTTTAATCCCAGCATTTGGGAGGCCAAGGCAGGTGGATCTCTGTGAGTTTGGAGACAGCCTGGTCTACAGAGTGAGTTCTAGAACAGCCAGGGCTACACAGAGAGACCCTGTCTCAAAAACCAACAATAACAATAACAAAAATGTCAGGCTGACTGTTAATCACAGTACACAGGAGGCAGAGTCAAGTGGATCTCTGTGAGATCAAAAATGGCCTGGTTTAAAGCAACTTTCAGGCAAGACAGGGCTATATAATTAGACCCTGTCTCTAAAAAAAAAAATATTTTAAGTTTTATGTGTATGGATGTTTTTCCTGCATGTATGCCTGTGTACCATATGTGTGTCTGTTGCCTGCAGAGGCCAGAAGAGGGTATCAGATGCCCTGGAACCATCATCATGTGGGTGCTAGGAACCAAACTTGGGTCTTTAGGAGAACAGCAAATGCTCGGAACCCCTGAACCTCGCTCCACACTCAAGCCCCTGCCTTGAAGAAAAGGAAGGAGGAGGAGGAGGAGAAGGAGGAGGAGGAGGAGGAGGAGGAGGAGGAGGAGGAGGAGGAGGAGGAGGAGGAGAAGCTGTCAGAAGGATCTCAAGTTAATAACTAAATGAAATAAGTGCAAGAAATAATAAGATTAGAAAGAAATTAATAAAATAGAAAATAAAAGAACAAAACATAGAATCAATCAAGGAGTCGTTTCTTTGAAAAGATTAAGAAGATTGGCAAACTCCTATACAAACTAACCAAAAGAAAGATAAAGAAACCCAAACTAGTAAGTGTAGACATGAAGAGAGTTGTTACAATGGAGTCTTATGAAATCTAGAGAATCTGTAGGGAACAGTTTAAATTTTATGTTCTGGGTTGAAGAGATGGTTCAGGTGTTCAGAGTATTGACTGCTCTTTCAGAGGTCCTAAATTCAATTCCCAGCAACTATGTGGTGACTCACAACCATCTACAATGGGATCTGATGCCCTCTTCTGACATGCAGGTGTACGTGCAGATATAACACTCCTATACATAAATAAATAAATAAATAAATAAATAAATAAATAAATAAATAAATCTTTTTGGAAAAAAAATAGAAATATAATTTATGTTCTCGGTCATATAAAACCTAGAAAAATGGATAAATGTCTAAACTTACAAAATCCACCAAAATTAAACCCATAAGATACAAACTACTAAATCAGACCCCTAACTAACAATGCAATTAAAACAATTTAAAAGCCTCCCCATCTAGAACTAGACAAATCCATTGCTGAATTTATGAAATGTTTAAGTAAAACTTAGTGCTAATACCTCATGAACTTTTCCATAAACCATGGAGGGAAGGAGTAACACTATCAACTTTGTCCCTGAAACCATCATTACCCTCATACCAAAACTGAATGGAACGAAACAAAAAGAGAAAACTGCATACCAATTTCCCTGATGGATACTGATGCAAAAATTCTCTACAAAATTAACTCAAGAACAGATTTAAAATATCGTACATCACAACCACACTGATGTCACCCAGGGAGCGAAAGGTTGTTTTGACATACACAAATCAAAAAATGTAAACATACTATAAATAGACATAAAGACAGACAGTACATGACCATCTTGGTAGATGAAGAAAAGACACTTAAAAAGTCAACATCCCTTCATGATAAAGCCTTGAAGAGATTAACAACAGAAGAAATAGATATCAATACATTGGGGTTATACATTGGGATTGGTTTGGAAGCATTAATAATAAACTCAATCTTCAATCGTGTTGGTGTTGAAATAGAAAAAGAAAATCAAAGCACTTCCCTTTGGTTTTATTTAACCAAAAATGAACCCAGATTTAAATTCTCTGCTTTGCTCTCCCTTGTGCCTTGTGCCGTCCCTGTCTGTTGTATGAGTCTGAATCTGTGTCTGCCTGAAGGCTGTCCTGTGAATCTGTCCCTGGGTCTGTGTCTTTCCCTGGGTGTCTAGCCCAAGAGAACTTTGCTCCCTCTTTTATTACTCCCTCTTTAACACTGAAAGCATCACATTGGGAAGAGATGAGGGTTACAGACATCTTTGACAGAGTTTAACAAGGAATTAAGTCATTGACTCCAAATCTAAATCACCCAATCACAAGCAAATGTAAATCATCAAGCCATATTGGAGTGCTGCTTTCATTATTTATGGTGGATATTCATTTTACATGGTTGTTCTCAAGTCCAGTTTTCTGGTTTTCAGCAAAGGAGTATTATAATATACATACAAACACACAGGCCATACTCTGGGTCAGGGACACAGAAGAATAAATAACAAGATCACAGCTATGCATTAACTTGTGAAAACTGAATACACAGACAATCCAAAGCAAATAAGGTTGGTTATTACATTGTTCTCTGAAAAGCAGATTAAACAAACATAGTAGCAAACACAGAAGGATAACAGTCTTAAGTCTTAAGTGACCTTAAGGTTATGTCTTAAGTGACCTCTGGTGTGAGGTCTTACAAAACGTTCCAGTCTCTTGGTCTCTTTGAATTTAAAAGCTATTTTCCTTTTACTTTATCTTTGTATTGAAAATAAAGTCTTCTCATTCAATCCATTCTGACCACAGTTTCTCTCCCTTCTCTCCTCCCCAGTTCTCAACCTTTCCAATACCATGCCTTCTTCCTCTCTTAAGAAAACAAATGAGCAGATAAAAATGCCAACGAACAAGGATAAAACAAGCAAGCAAACGGATAAAAAAGAAACTACTAAAGAGCGGGTTGGTGAGCAGGGGGAGTGGGGATGGGATAGGGGGTTTTTGGAGGGGAAACCAGGAAAAAGGATAACATTTGAAATGTAAATAAAGAAACTATCGAATAAAAAATTAAAAAAAGAAAAGTAACTACTAAAGAGCACAAAAATCACACACACACACACACACACACAAACCCATAAAAACTCAAAATCAGAAACCAGAGTATACAAGCAAAGGACCAGTATGGAGAGCATGGGGGGGAGGGCATCACACACAGAAAAAAAAGTAAAACAGCAGATGACCCTGCTATGTAACTCCTGGTTATTTCCTCAAAGGACTCCAAATACTTCAACATTTACTGCTGCTCTACTCGCAATAGCAAGGTTTAGAACCAGCCTAGATAGTCTTCAATAGATTAGTGGATGATGACAATGTGGTCCATACGCATAGGAGAATTTTATATATCTATATAGATGAATGAAATTTGAGGGAAAATGGGTGAATCTGGAAATAATTGTATTAAGTGAGGTAAAACAGACAGCAAAGAACAAATGCTGTGTATTCTATCTCATATGCAGATTCTAGATTTTAATTTTTATATGGACATGAGTCTTAGTTACTTTTCTATTGCACTCTGACATTGAGCTATATCTCCAGTCCTATTCAAATTGACCTAAATATTACACATGGTGTGTACCTAATAAACTATCACTGGGACTGCATTAACTTGTGTCATCTTCATGTTTTTGTGTTTTTACTAGAAAAAGGGATTAATTTATTTGTGGGGGGGGGTTAGGAAGTACATTTGTACAAGTACACATGTGTGCAGAGTAATGTGTGTGTGTGTGTGTGTGTGTGTGTATGTGTGTGTGTGTGTGTGCATATACATATAGAAGCCAAGGTCAACCTTGGGTGCTCTCCATCTTTATTTTACTTTACTTCTAAGATAGTATCTCTCACTGATCTGCAGCTTGCCACTTAAGCTAGGCTGGCTGACCAGCAAACCCCAGGGACTTACCTGTCTCTGGGATTGTAAGTGCATAGACATGTCTTACTTTTTCAAATGGGTTTCAGGAATCAAATTCAGATCCTCATGGTTGGGTGGTAAGCACGTACTGACTGAGCTAGCTCCCCAGCTCTAACAATTAAAAAAAGGAAAGAAAGAAGAAATGAAAGAAAGGAAGAAAGAGAAATTAAACTCAAATATCAGTCTTTAATGAATAAACAAAATACTGTGATATGTCCATAAATGGGATATTACTGGACTATCAAAAGTAATGAGACACTGATATGCTGGAAAGGGTGGCACACACCTTGAATCCCAGCACTCTAAAGGCTGAAACGGGCAAATTTCTGTGAATTGGAGGTTAGTCTACATAAAAGTAATGAGACACTGATTCATATTACAACATGGATGAATCCTGAAAACATTTAACTAGTTTAACTAAATGAAAATACTATACCCTATATAATTCAATATGTGGAAAAGGTTTATATCACATAAAATTATAGAGACACAGAGCAGATTGGTTATAGAGAAAATGGGGAGATGTTTGTTCAACTGTGACTATACTAAAAATACTTATGTTCATTTAAAATGTGGGCTTTTGACATATTAATTACACTTTGGTATGAATAAAAACACATAAAACAAAGGAATTGTGAATGTGTTGCCTTAGCTTCCATGGCTGTTGTAGCAATCAACTACAATCTTGAGGCTTAAGACAAGAAGAAGATGGCAAGAAGTAATCAAACTCAGAGATGAAATCAACAAAATAGAATAAAATAAACAAAAACAATATAAAAAATCAGTGAAACGAAAAGTTAGTTCTTTGAGAAAATCAATAAGATTGACAAATTCTTTTCCAAATTTACTAAGATCAGAGAAAGAATTTCCAAATTAACAAAATTAGACATGAAAAGGAGGCCACAGTAACAAACACCAAGGAAATCCAGAGAATCTTGAGGACATACTTTAAAAGCTGTTACTCCACCAAACTGGAAAATCAAAAAGAAATAGACGATTTTCTTAATAGGTACCACTTATCAAAATTAAATCATGATTAGATAAGCAATTTAAGCAGATTTGTATAACCCCTAGTGAAATGGAAGGCATAATTAAAATTCTTCCAAGCAAAAATAAAATAAAATAAAAAAGCTCAGGGCCAGATGGTTTTAACACAGAAATCTACCAGACTTTCGAAAAAGAGTTAATGCCAATACTCCTCAAATTATTCCACAAAAATACAAACAGAAGGAACATTGCCCAGTTCATTTTCTGACACCACAGTTACCCTAATACCAAAGACATATAAAGATCCAACAAAGAAAGAGAATTACAGACCAATTTTCTTTATGAACATAGAGTCAAAATTAAAATACTTGCAAACTGAATCCTAGAACACATCAAAGAGACCATCAACCCTGATCAAATAGGCTTTATCCCAGAAATGCAAGGACGGTTCAACATATGCAAATCAATAGACATAATCCACCATAAAAACAAACTGAAAGACAAAAATCATAGTATCATCTCATTAGATGCAGAAAAAAATCTTTGACAAAATCCAATACTCCGTCATGATACAAGTCCTAGAGAGAACAGGGATACAAGGAACATACCTCAACTTAATGAAGGCTGTTTACAGCAAGCCCATAGCCAACATCAACTTAAATAGAGGGAAACTCAATGCAATTCCACTAAATCAGGAGCAAGAGAAGGTTGTCCATTCTCTCCACATCTACTCAGTATAGTACTTGAAATCTTAGCTAGACAGATAAGGCAACTTGAAGGCAATCAAGGGGGATACAGATAGAAAAATAAGTCAAAGTAAATTTATTTGCAGATGATTTGTTAATATAGTGTATGTAGTAAACCAAAAAAATTTACAGGGAAACTTCTATAGCTGATAAACACCTTCAGCAAAGTATCCAGATACAAAATGAACTCACAAAAATTAGTAACCCTCCTGTATACAAATGAAAAATGGACTGAGAAAGCAATCAGGAAAACAATACCTTTCACAACAGCCTCAAATAATAGAAAATATCTTGGAGTAACTCTAACCCACTATACTGGCTGATTTTGTGGGTCAACTTGACACAAGCTGAAGTTATCACAGACAAAGGCGCTTCAGTTGAGGAAATGCTTCCATGAAATCCAGCTGTAAGGCATTTTCTCAATTAGTGATCAAGTGGGGAGAACCCATTGTGGATGGTGCCATCTCAGGGCTGGTAGTCCTGGGTTCTATTAGAAAGCAAGCTGAGCAAGCCAGGGGAAGCAAGCCAATAAGTCACATCCCTCCATGGCCTCTGCATCAGCTCCTGCTTCCTGACCTGCTTGAGTTCCGGTCCTGACTTCCTTTGGTGACGAACAACAGTGTGGAAATGTAAGCTGAATAAACCCTTTCCTCCCCAACTTGCTTCTTGGTCATGATGTTTTGTGCAGGAATAGAAACCCCGACTAAGACACACACCAAGTGAAAGACTTGTATGATAAAAAGTCTAAGGCATCTAAGAAAGTATTAAAGATATCAGAAGATGGAGAGATCTTCCATGCTCACAGATCAGTAGGATTAGTAGTAAAATGACCATCCTTCCAAAAGCACTCTACAGATGTAATGCAATCACTAATTATGCAAACACACAAAAAAAAATCCAGGATAGTTACAATTTATAGAACCACAGATGTTAGGTTAGAGTAAGAAACTAGTGGGAGTCAAATAGATAGCCCTAAGAAAGGGAAATGGGATAGATAGTTATGGATTAATGAGGACAGGCTGAAATGGAAGGATCAAGTAGAGAAAAGGAGGGAAGAGAGGAACAAGGGAGGGAATATGGGGAGAGACAGCTAATATCAAGGGATATGTGAAGGGATAGTATAGAAACTTAATACAGTAGAAGTGTATACAGAAGTGAAGTTATCACAGACAAAGGCACTTCAGTTGAGGAAATGCTTCCATGAAATCCAGCTGTAAGGCATGAAATTTCCAAATAATGGAGGAGTCCACACTGGCTCTCTCTTGTCACCAAATAAAACTTCCAGTTACATGCTTGGATTACATGCCATTGAGTTGTTGGCTAAAGGGTCCCATGGGAACCCCCAAACAACCCAGGCTGTTACCAAGACTATATAGGTTGCTCTCCACAAACTGACAGCAAGGCCCTGTTGCTGAAAAAAAACACTTATACAACTCATTGAGCATAGATATGGCAAGCTGGTGCCTACATAGATCCTTTACCACTGTGTGCTAAAATCTTCAGTACAGTAAGGCACTCAGCAAGCTCTCAGACATAAACACCAACTGAGCCATAAATCCTTTATCTACAATAGTGTCCTCCCTGCCTGCAAAATATACCAGGGCAATGGAGACATAAACTGTGTGGGAGTAACCAACCAATAACTGTTTTGACTTAATGCCTACTTCATAAGATTGAACCCATATCTAACATTGTTTGGAGACCCAGAACATGAGTTTAGATAGCCCAGGGACCAAGGATAAAAACCCTGTTATTGAAAAAGATTAACTAGCAATAAAATGACTCTCTATGATGTTCTGCTATATTCATAGACCAGTGCCTTGTTCAGCCATCATCTAAGAAGTTTCCTCCTGCTGCAGATGGGAACAAATATGAAGACCCACAGCCAGACAATATGCAGAGAATGAGAAACCTTGGAACATTTCAGTACTAAACAGATGTCTCCATAAAATCCTCAGAGCTCAGGGAACCCTGTGGAAGAGGAGGTAGAAAGAGTGTAAGAGCCAGAAATAATGGAGAACACCAAGAAAACAAGGCCCTGTGAGAATGAGCAAAGCTCACATGAACTCATAGAAACTGATGCAGCCTGCATGGGACATACCCTAGATGGAGTCCAGGAGATGAAAGGAGAAGCAGACATAACCCCATCCTAGAAATTATCTCCAGTTGATAACCACTTGCAAATAAAAATGTAGTTTTCTCCAAGGGAGTCTCACTGATGAAACAAACTATTAAAGGTAGGGCTGCATGCCCAGAAGTAGATGGTCCAGAGAAAACAAACTCAAGGGCATATTTAGAGGTTCCTTGCCTCATACTGTGATAGCAGGGCCTTTCCTTTTTCATTTATTTATTTATTTATTTATTTTATCTTATTGGTGGTTACTTTTTTCTCTATTTCTACCCTATAATTCCTTTGCACCTGTATTATGGCTTCCAGTTTAGTGTTTTCATGGATTCCTGAGTGTATGAATGAGGGAGTCTCTGTTTTCTGTGCCTTCTCTTGGGCTCATTTCCTTCTGCTTGTTTTGTCTGATTCTGTTGTGTTAAGGTTTTTTTCTTATTGTATTATATTTTATTATTATCCTTTAAGAGGCATGTTTGTTTTCTAATGAGAGACAGAAAGGAAGTAGATCTGGATGGGAGAGGAGGTGGGTATGAACTGGGAAGAGTAGAGACAGAAAGGAGATAGTAATCAGGATATGTTATATGAGGAAAAATACCTATTTTCTTTCTTCCCTTTTTTGTTATTATTGTTGTTCTTGCTTTATTTTGTTTGTTTTTTGTTTTTTTCCCCAAGACAGCGAAAGTTCTTGACTGACCTGGAACTCTATAGACTATGCTGGCCTTGAACTCAAAGATCCTGCCTCCTGCCCCCTCCCCCCTGCTCTCTGCCCCTAGCTCCGGGCCCCCACCCCTTGCTCCTTGCCCCTTGCCCTCTACTTCTGCCTGCCTCCCAAGTGTTGGAATTAAAGGCCTGTGCCATCACCACCAGACAAACAAATGTATTTTCTTTTTTTTTTAAAAAGATTTATTTATTTATTATATGTAAGTACACTGTAGCTGTCTTCAGACACTCCAGAAGAGGGAGTCAGATCTTGTTACGGATGGTTGTGAGCCACCATGTGGTTGCTGGGATTTGAACTCCTGACCTTTGGAAGAGCAGTCGGGTGCTCTTACCCACTGAGCCATCTCACCAGCCCCACAAATCTATTTTCAATAAAAGAATAAAGTAGGAAGATGCTCTACTCCCAGGTGCTCTAACAGGCCCAGATTCATAGAATGGAGGTGAGGAGGACACACATCTTTTCCAACACCACCAGGAGTAACTAGAACCAGTGGGATCCAGGGACAAAGGAACCCCACCTGACCAGTGGGACAGGTTCCTTCCAGTCTGTGCTGGTATACCTTGGGCACAAACTCTTCAGCCAGTCCCACAATACCCAGAGGAAGCTCCATTCCCAGACACATTAACACGCCCAGAATCATGGGATCCAGGGATCCCAGGAGCTTGGTCACACCAGGACCTCAGGATCCCAGAGGTAGCTTGAATCCCAGGAGTTCTGACACAACCAGGATCAGAGGAAGGACAAGCTCCAGTCAGACATAGCCAGATCAAGTATCACTAGAGATAACCAGATGTCAAGAGGCAAGCATAAGAACATAAGCAACAGAAACCAAGGTTACTTGGCATCATCAGAACCCAATTCTCCCCCCATAGCAAGTCCTGGATATACCATCACACTAGAAAAGCAAGATTCAGATCTAAAGTCATTTCTCATGATGATGATAAAGACTTTAAGAAAGACATGAATAACTCCCTTAATGAAATACAGGAGAACACAGGTAAACAGGTAGAAGCCCTTAAAAAGGAAATATAAAAATCCCTTAAAGACTTACAGGAAAACACAATCAAAGAGGTGAAGGAAATGAACAAAACCATCCAAGATCTAAAAATGGAAATAGAAACAATAAAGAAATCACAAAGGGAGACAACCCTGGAGATAGAAAACCTAGGAAAGAGGTCAGGAGTCATAGATACAAGCATCACCAACAGAATACAAGAGATAGAAGAGAGAATCTTGGGGACAGAAGATACCATAGCTAACATTGACACAACAGTGAAAGAAAATGCAAGATGCAAAAAGCTCCTAACCCAAAACATCCAGACAATCCAGGACACAATGAGAAGACCAAACATAAGGGTAATAGGTATAGAAGAAAGTGAAGAGTCCCAACTTAAAGGTCCAGTAAATATCTTCAACAAAATTATAGAAGAAAACTTCCCTAACCTAAACAAAGAGATGCCATGAACATACAAGAAGCCTACAGAACTACAAATAGATTCGACCAGAAAAGAAATTCCTCCCATCACATAATAATCAAAACACCAAATGCACTAAACAAAGAAAGAACTTTAAAGCAGTAAGGGGAAAAAGTCAAGTAACATATAAAGGCAGACATATCAGAATTACAACAGACTTCTCACCAGAGACTATGAAAGCCAGAAGATCCTGGGTAGACGTTATACAGACACTAAGAGAACACAAATGCCAGCCCAGGCTACTATACCCAGCAAAACTCTCAATCACCATAGACGAAGAAAACAAGATATTCCATGACAAATCCAAATTTATACAATATATTTCCACAAATCCAGGCCTACAAAAGATAATAGATAGAAAACACCAACACAAGAGGGAAACTACACCCTAAAATTGACTTCCAACCCAAAGTTATCAAAAAAGACAAGGCGGGGTACTTCATACTCATCAAAGGTAAAATATACCAAGATGAACTCTCAATTCTGAACGTCTATGTTCCAAATGCAAGGTCACCCACATTCATAAAAGAAACTTTACTAAAGCTCAAAGACACATCACACCCCACACAATAGTAGTGAGAGACTTTAACACCCCGCTCTCATCAGTGGACAGATCATGGAAACAGAAACTAAACAAAGACACAGTGAAACTAACAGAAGTTATAAACCAAATAGATCTAATAGATACTTATAAAACATTTCATCCTAAAAAAAAAAGAATATACCTTCTTCTCAGCACCTCATGGTACCTTCTCCCAAATTGCCTATCTAATTGGTCACAAATCCTGCCTCAGAGATGCAAGAAGATTGAAATAATTCCATGGACCTTATCAAATCACCATAGACTAAGGCTGGTCTTAAATTCCAACAAAAACAATGGAAAACACACATACACATGGAAGCTGAACAATGGTCTACTCAATGATAACTTGGTCAAGGAAGAAATAAAGAAAGAAATTAGACTTTTTAGAATTTAGTGAAAATGAAGGCATACCATACCAAAACTTACGGGACACAATGAAAGCAGTGATGAGAGGAAAACTCATAGCTCTAAGTGCCTCCATATAGAAACTGGAGAGAGCTTACACTAAAAGCTTGACAGCATGCCTGAAAGCTCTAGAAAAAAGAAAGAAACACACCCAAGAGGAGTAGACAGCAGAAAATAATCAAACTCAGGAATGAAATCAACCAAATAGAAACAAAAAGAACTATACAAAGAATCAACAAAATCAGGAGCTGGTTCTTTGAGAAAATCAACAGAATAGATAATCCCTTAGCCAGATTAATCAGAGGACACAGAGACAGTATTCAAATTAATAAAATCAGAAATGAAAAGGGAGCTATAACAACAGAAACCGTGGAAATTCAAATAATCATCAGATCCTACTACAAAAGCTTATACTCAACAAAATTGGAAAATCTAAATTTTTTGGACACATACCACAGGCTAAAGTTAAAACAGGATCAGATAAACCATCTAAACAGTCCCATAACCCATAAAGAAATAGAAGCAGTCATTAATAGTCTCCCACCAAAAAAAAAAAAAAAAAAAAAAAAGCCCAGAACCAGATGGGTTTAGTGCAGAGTTCTATCAGACTTTTTTTTTTGGGGGGGGGGGGGTGGGGGTGGGGAACAGGGTTTCTCTGTGTAGCCCTGGCTGTCCTGGAACTCACTCTGTAGACCAGGCTGGCCTCAAACTTAGAAACCCACCTGCCTCTGCCTCCCAAGTGCTGGGATTAAAGGCATGTGCCACCACTGCCCAGCCTTAATTTCTTTCTCAGCCTCTTTATCCTTTGAGTAGTGGTAGGCTACTGATTTTTTTTGAATTAATTTTATATCCTGCCACTTTGCTGAAGTTATTTATCAGCTTTAGGAGTTCTCTGGTGGAATTTTTGGGATCACTTAAGTATACTATCATATCATCTGCAAATAGTGATATTTTGACTTCTTCCTTTCCAATTTGTATCCTCTTGATCTCCTTTTGTTGTCTAATTGCTCTAGCTAGAACTTCAAGTACTATATTGAGTACATAGAAAGAGTATGGGCAGCCTTGTCTCATCCCTGATTTTAGTAGGATTGCGTCAAGTTTCTCTCCACTTAATTTGATGTTGACTACTGGTTTTCTGTATATTGCTTTTACTATGTTTAGGTATGGGCCTTGAATTCTTGATCTTTCCAAGACTTTTAACATGAAGGGATGCTGAATTTTGTCAAATGCTTTTTCAGCATCTAATGGAATAATCATGTGATTTTTTTCCTTTGAGTTTGTTATACAGAAAAACCCTGTCTCCAAAAAAAAAAAAAAAGCAAACAAACAAAAAAAAAACTTCCTGAAGGTTATCCTGATACACACACACACACACACACACACACACACACACCACAACCACCACCACCACCACCACCACCAGCACATCACACAAACACACACACACACACACACACACACACACACACACACACACACAAAGAAATTAGGGAAATGACACCCTTCACAATAGTCACAAATAATATTACTTACCTTGGTGTGACTCTAACCAAGTAAGTGAAAAATCTGTATGTCAAGAACTACAATTCTCTGAAGAAAGAAATCAAAGAACATCTCAGAAGATGGAAAGATCTCCCATACTCATAGATTGGCAGGATTAATATAGTAAAAATGGCCAGTGTGTCAAAAGCAATCTACAGACTCAATGCAATCCCCATCAAAATTCCAAATCAAATCTTAGAGAGTTAGAAAGAGCAATTTGCAAATTCATTTGGAACTACAAAAAACCCAGGATAGCAAAAACTATTCTCAACAATAAAAAACTTCTGGGGGAATCACCATCCCTGACCTCAAGCTGTATTACAGAGCAATAGTGATAAAAACTGTATGGTATTGGTTCAGATACAGGCAGGAAGATCAGTAGAATAGATTTGAAGACCCAGAAATGAACCTACACACCTGTGGTCACTTGATCTTTGACAAAGGAGCCAAACAATCCAGTGGAAAAAAGACAGCATTTTAAACAAATGGTGCTTGTTCAACTGACGGTCAGCATGTAGAAAAATGCAAGTCGACCCATTCTTCTCTCCTTGTACAAAGCTCAAGTCTAAGTGGATCAAGGACCTCCACATAAAACCAGATACACTGAAACATATAGAGGAGAAAGTGGGGAAGAGCCTCGAACACATGGGCACAGGGGAAAAATTCCTGAACAGAACACCAATGGCTTATGCTCTAAGATCAACAATAGACAAATGGGACCTCATAAAACTGCAAAGCTTCTGTAAGGCAAAGGACACTGTCAACAAGACAAAAAGGCAACCAACAGATTGGGGAAAGATCTTTACAAATCCTAAATCTGATAGGGGGCTAATATCCAATATATATAAAGAACTCAAGAAGTTGGACTCCTGAAAACCAAATAACTCTATTTAAAAATGGGGTACAGAGCTAAACAAAGAATTCTCAACTAAGGAATACTAAACGGCTGAGAAGCACCTAAAAAAAAAAATGTTCAACATCCTTAATCATCAGGGAAATGCAAATCAAAACAACCCTGAGATTCCACCTTACACCAGTCAGAATGGCTAAGATCAAAAATTCAGGTGATAGCAGATGCTGGCAAGGATGTGGATAAAGAGGAACACTCCTCCATTGATGGTGGGATTTCAAGCTGGTACAACCACTCTGGAAATCAGTTTGGTGGTTCCTCAGAAAATTGGACATAGTACTACCGGAAGATCCAGCAATACCACTCCTGGGCATATATCCAGAAGATGTTCCAACTTGTAATAAGGACACATGTTCCACTATGTGCATAGAAGCCTTATTTATAATAGCCAGAAGCTGGAAAGAACGCAGATGTCCCTCAACAGAGGAATGGATACTGAAAATGTGGTACATTTACACAATGAAGTACTACTCAGCTATTAAAAACAATGAATTCATGAAATTCTTAGACAAATGGATGGATCTGGAGGATATAATTCTGAGTGAGGTAACCCAATCACAAAAGAACACACATGATATGCACTCACTGATTAGTGGATATTAGCCCAGAAGCTCGAATACCCAAGATACAATTTGCAAAACACATGAAACTCAAGAAGAATGAAGACCAAAGTGTGGATACTTCGATCCTTCTTAGAATTGGGAACAAAATCCCCATGGGAGGAGTTACAGAGACAAAGTTCAGAGCAGAGACTGAAGGGATGACCATCCAGAAACTGCCACACCTGGGGATCTACCCCATAAACAACCACCAAACCCAGACACTATTGCAGATGCAAATAAGAGCTTGCTGACAGGAGCCTGATATAGCTGTCTCCTGAAAGGCTCTGCCAGTTCCTGACTAATACAGAAGTGGATGCACACAGTCATCCATTGGACGGAACACAAGGTCCCCAATGAAGGAGCCAGAGAAAGTACCCAGGGAGCTGAAGAGGTCTGAAGCCCCATAGGAGAAAAATCAATATGAACTAACCAGTATCCCCAGAGCTCCTTGGAACTATACCACCAATAAAATAAAACACATGGTGGAACTTGTGGCTCTAGCTATATATGTAGCAGAGGATGACCTAGTGGGTCATCAATGGGAGGAGAGGCCCTTGGTCCTAGGACGGCTCTACCAGGACCAGGAATGGATGTGGGTGGGTTGGGGAGAAGGGGGAGGGGGGAGAGGAGGGTATTTTCGGAGGGGAAACTAGGAAAGGGGATAACATTTGAGATGTAAATAAAGAATATATCCAATAAAAAACAAAAAAACAAAAAAAGGTAGTTCAGCAGTTAAGAGCACCGTCTGCTCTTCCAAAGGTCTTGAGTTCAAATTCCAGCAACCACATGGTAGCTCACAACCATCCATAACAAAAATCTGATGCCCTCTTCTGGAGTGTCTGAAGACAGCTATAGCATACACATATTAAATAAATAAATAAATAAATCTTTTTAAAAAAAGATTGTTTCCAATTTATAAAAAAAAGATGAGGACATATGAAAGAAAAGAAAAAGGAAAAAAGAAACACTGCCGCTCTCTCTTTAGAGCTTCTTCATCTCTGCCAGACATTCCTTTCACTACCTTCTTCCTCCCACCCCTGTCTCCCATCTCTCTAACTTTTTATAATAAGGACTTTTATGGTGGCATAGAGAGCTCACCAGACCATCTTGATGTCCTTAATTATATATTTTAAAAGACCCATTTTACAGATAAGGTAGTATCCACAGGCTATGCAGAGGAGGACATATCCTTGAGAATTATCAACCTTGCACAGCAGGTTTACAGCTTACTGGCTGCACTCATTTTTCTGTTATCCATTTGATTGGCATCAATATCATTCAATGAAACACAGCTAATGCCATTGCTCCTACATGCATTGTTCTCTCACATGACTAAATTGTCACTCTGCAGGACAAGTGTCCACTGGATCCTCTCCTGACCCATCACTAGCAAGTTAATTAACAAGTAATTAATATGCTTTCTTGTCCATAAGATGTATGCACCTGGGCTTCCCATCAAGACAGCACTAAGATGTGTGGTTGGTTTACAGGCACAGCACTTTTAGGCTATGCCACACTATTTCAATTGAAGTCATATGTTTTCTGAGCAGCTTCAAGCCAATAATAGAGTATAGAGGTACTTAAGGGATTAGACATTTTCTCAACCTGAGACCACTCTTCCAGTAGCCTTTATGCCATAGCTCCCACTGAATAAATTAGCACTTCCTGCTCAATTCAGTTGCTACCTCTATTACTCTTCCTTCTCACTTCATAGGGCTATGCCTCTGGAAGCTCTTGCTTTGCCAACCTCAGCTTGGTATCTTCCTCCCGGGTGACTGTGATTCTGCTCTTGTTACTGAGAGTAATCCCAGGTAGGAGGTAGCAGATAGACTAGGATTAGGTCACTCCCTCTCCAGCAGGAATTGATGACCCTATTCCTTGCCCCAGTGATGTAGATAACCTCCAGGTAACTAGGCACAAGGATGCTAAACTTGTTCGTGATGAATCAGGCAAAAGGGCACTCTTTTGGTCAGTGTAACAGTTGAGGTATGTGAGAGTGAACAAATGCATACAAAGACAATGGAATTGGCTGGATTTTACTGAACAATATTGAGGCCAAACAAGGGACAATGGGGAAATGAAGGCAGTTAGCAAACATTTGAAACCCAAATGTAAGGTCCAAAGGGCCTCTCTGACAGCTTCCAGAGAAACGTTATCTCTTATAGTGAGAGAACAAACACAGCTGTGAAGCAAATCCTGGATTGCCAAACTTCCCAAATGATTGAATACTCATATAATAGTCTGTGATATGAAGACCCATACTCTGTATAAAAAGTACAGGACTCTGAAACACAAGGCAGGGGTGAATCCACAACAGCTAAGGCTCTTAGAGGCCTGGAACAGCCTTGAGCCACCTTCTCCTCCAAATTAGCAGTTTGATTTTGCACTTCCCCAGAGCAATAAATGCTACAAAGACAGCTCCCTTGCAAGGCAACTGTCTCTGCTCCCACAAGCTTACCCACCCCCCTTTCTCATCTGCCAAATCAATTACTAGGGTCTAAAGCCCAACCCAACACAACTGTGTATGCATGCTGAAAATGATAAAGGGAGATTAGATAGGATGTTCTAACAGAAGGCACAGAGGATTAGATTTCAAGTATGCTCCATCAAGTCCTGTCCAAGCATAGGTTTACTGACATAAAGACACTCTCTCAGAACACGGGATTTAACACTCTGGCAAGGATACAAACAGAGAGGGTAAAGTGTCTTTAAAACCTCAGAGGAAACAATAGCCTTTGCTGGGTAAGCTTGAAATGCAAGAGTTGTCTTGGGAGGCAGTGAAGAAAATAATTAAAAGATTTGAGGAATGGGGCATTCTGGGATTGATACATTGTTTAGACCATCAGATTAATCAGAAGATTATACATACAAGTGACACTCTAGTATGAAGAACGTTAGGAGAGCAGTAAGGACCAGCATCACTAAAGAATTCAAGGCAGTCCTCCTCTGCTAGCTAAGACTGACAGTAGAAGAGGCCGTCACAGTGACTCACTAATAGTAATATTTCTATGAGTCTCTGAAGTACTAGGAGCCTCGTAATGGATAGCTGTCCAGCAGAAGTCCCTCAGAAACTGGAGAAGATACAACTGGCCTTGAGCTCAGGCAGAACTGGCCAGCACCCATATGCAGCATGAGAAGGAGGGAAAGAGTCCTATTTTAATATTTTTCCTTTAGCCTACCTTTACTGTCTACCTAGAGATTTCCACATGATGAACTGAAACAAGAAGAGAAAACCTGAACTCCATTTATAAATGATTTAGCTCTGTGTGTCAAAGCAAGAAATAAATGGTGACTGTACCACAGCTCCAATCAGAGGTGGCTTTGAGCATTAGCGGCATCGGGAGCGTCCACCAACCAATACAGGTAGGCATTGGTTTTGTAGGAAAAAAATGGTCAAGATGACCATGATGGTTGATCATCTAGGAAACATACAACTTGCCCAAGCAAATGAATGAGGGCTTTTCTAGAGGTTTAACTGAAGAGGGAAGATGCATTTTGAATGTGCAGAGAGGATCTTGTATAAGCAACACCTTTCAATAAAAAAAGCTTATGGCCTATCCAGGGATCCACCCCATAATCAGCTTCCAAACGCTGACACCATTGCATACACTAGCAAGATTTTATCGAAAGGACACAGATGTAGCTGTCTCTTGTGAGACTATGCCGGGGCCTAGCAAACACAGAAGTGGATTCACACAGTCAGCTATTGGATGGATCACAGGGCCCCCAATGGAGGAGCTAGAGAAAGTAGCCAAGGAGCTAAAGGGATCTGCAACCCTATAGGTGGAACAACATTATGAACTAACCAGTACCCCGGAGCTCTTGACTCTAGCTGCATATGTATCAAAAGATGGCCTAGTCGGCCATCACTGGAAAGAGAGGCCCATTGGACACGCAAACTGTATATGCCCCAGTACAGGGGAACGCCAGGGCCAAAAAAAGTGGGAATGAGTGGGTAGGGAAGTGGGGGGGAGGGTATGGGGGACTTTTGGGATAGCATTGGAAATGTAATTGAGGAAAATATGTAATAAAAATAAATAAATAAATAAATAAATAAATAAATAAATAAATAAAGCTTATGGCCAAGGAACTGAAGCAAAAAATAGGAGGTGGGACACCTGTCAGGGAGAGAGGGTATTCTGGGAAATAGTCACAGGCATGAGAGATTCAAGCTGGAACGCTGAGGAGACAGATATAAAACAGCAGGTAGCTGAACTCGGGTTAAAATAAAAGGAATAATAAGTTAAGAGCAAGTCAGAGAATAAGCCAAAGTTTATGGCCAAGGCATTTATTACTAAATAATTAGTCTCAGAGTCATTATTGTTGGGAACTAAGTGGCCAGAAGGAGAAATTCAATTTTTTTTTACATGAATGTATGCTGGAGAGTTAAGCTGCAAAACAAGTGGGGAGCAAGCTGAACACCAACGTTCATCCTTCTTTGCTTCCTCACTGTGGATGCAAGATGACCATGGTCTTCATGCTTCTACAACAGCTCTCACAAAGCCTTTACTGCTGTGATGGACTGGACGCTAGATCTATGAACTTAGAGAGGAAGGAGTTGTTTCGACACAGAATTTAAGAAAGGATACAACCGATCAGAGGATCAGAGGCAAGGAGAACACAAGATCTGTCCCCAACACCGGGAGTAACTGGGACCGTGGGACCCAGGCACGCAGGAACTCCACCAGACCAGTGGCAAGGTTTCCTCCTGGTCGGTCTGGGCCGGTGCCCTGAGCAGACCTTGGGCACAAATGCCGCAGTCAGCCCCACAACACCCAAAGGCATCTTCACTCCCAGGTGCTCTAACACGCCCAAGATCAGAGGATCCCGGGATCCCAGGATCCCAGGATCCCAGGAGCATGGTCACACCAGAGTCCGAGAGGAAGCTTGACTCCCAGGAGCTTGGACACACCCAGGATCTCAGAATCCCAGAATCACAGGATCACAAAGACAGCTTGACTCAGAGGACTTCTGACACAACCAGGATCACAGGAAGGACAGGTTCTTGTCAGACATAGCCAGGACAGGTAGCGCTAGAGATAACTAGATGTCAAGAGGCAAGCAAAAGAACATAAGCAACAGAAACCAAGGTTACTTGGCATCATCAGAACCCAATTCTCCCCCCATAGCAAGTCCTGGATACCCACAACACACCAGAAAAGCAAGATTCAGATCTAAAGTCGTTTCTCATGATGATGATAAAGACTTTAAGAAAGACATAAATAACTCCCTTAATGAAATACAGGAGAACACAGGTAAACAGGTAGAAGCCCTTAAAGAGGAAACAAAAATCCCTTAAAGACTTACAAGAAAACACAATCAAAGAGGTGAAGGAAATGAACAAAACCATCCAAGATCTAAAAATGGAAATAGAAACAATAAAGAAATCACAAAGGGAGACAACCCTGGAGATAGAAAACCTAGGAAAGAGGTCAGGAGTCATAGATACAAGCATCACCAACAGAATACAAGAGATAGAAGAGAGAATCTTGGGGGCAGAAGATACCATAGCTAACATTGACACAACAGTGAAAGAAAATGCAAGATGCAAAAAGCTCCTAACCCAAAACATCCAGACAATCCAGGACACAATGAGAAGACCAAACATAAGGATAATAGGTATAGAAGAGAATGAAGAGTCCCAACTTAAAGGTCCAGTAAATATCTTCAACAAAATTATAGAAGAAAACTTCCCTAACCTAAACAAAGAGATGCCCATGAACATACAAGAGGCCTACAGAACTACAAATAGATTCGACCAGAAAAGAAATTCCTCCTGTCTTATAACAATCAAACATCAAATGCACTAAACAAAGAAAGAACTTTAAAAGCAGTAAGGGGAAAAGGTCAAGTAACATATAAAGGCAGACCTATTAGAATTACAACAGACTTCTCACCAGAGACTATGAAAGCCAGAAGATCCTGGGCAGATGTAATACAGACACTAAGAGAACACAAATGCCAGCCCAGGCTACTATACCCAACAAAACTCTCAATCACCATAGACAGAGAAAACAAGATATCCCATGACAAAACCAAATTTACACAATACCTTTCCACAAATCCAGCTCTACAAAGGATAATAGGTGAAAAACACCAACACAAGGGGTGAAACTATACCCTAGAAGAAGCAAGAAAGTAATCTTTCAACAAACCCACACAAAAATAATTCCAACTCTAATGAGAAAATTAACAGGAAGTAACAATCACTTTTCCTTAAAAATCTCTTAATATGAAAATTAATATTACCAACATATCTAATTGATTGAAATTTAAAAATATGAGGAATTAGAAATAGTTGGGTGTCATCTGTGGTCTCTCTAATTGGGTAATGGGAGAAATAGGCCCAATATTGTACAACCCATATACACTTTCTACTTGTTTGTACATGATAGTGTCTTGCTGTGTACCATATAATGGTCTTGAAATCATGTTTCTCCTATCTCAGCCTCTCTATTAGTAGGATTGTTTATTTGATGTTTATATACCATATTATGGTTATCAGAACAGCTTACATATTTCAAAAATTTTTATACAGCCAAGAGAAATATGGAGAATTAATTTGGGAAGTGGCTTGTAAGAGAACAGCAAAGAGTGAAATTGAAGGTTTTGCTTGATATTTATAATTATTTTATCAATTTTGAAGAAGAAAACTTTATAAGTTACTCTTATTCTGAGATGAATGCTTTTCAAAATCATCACAGCCAATGAAACAGAATCTTACCCACACCTAATGTCTGTGCCACCCTCCAAGCAGAACCATTGTTCATTGAAACAGTTGATGAATGACTACATGGATAGACCATCTTAATACACACACCACTTCTTAAATGAATGTAACCTGTTCCTGAAGGCTGAGAATGGTGACAATCACTCAAGTTAAATAGCTTTGACTGTAGCAGGAAATCTGTATCCAAAAAATTGTGCCTATAATTCATTCCTTGGTGCAGCAGAACTGTCAACTCTTAGCTTAGCTACTATAGAGGTAAAATTCTTTGGTGATGTGAGGGGCATTCAAGTACAGCCTTATTACAATGAACTCCAATGTCCAAAAACTGTTTTTATTTTGTGTTTGTACCACAGTAAGAGCCAAGATTTTAAGCTTTACTAAAAACAAAACAAACAAACAAACAAAAAAGACTTTATCTATTTATGTTCATTAAAAAAAAACTAATAGTGATATATTGTTTTAGAATATTATATAGTTAATATATTTGGAGTTATTTGAAATTTATATTGAGAAAAACGTATGCATTTTCAGTCTTGCTGTAGACAAACATCTACATAAGACTGCTCAACTGATTGTTGCTTTATATCAAACAACTTTTATAATTCTCGTTTTTATTGTTACAATATTTTATAAATTTTTAAAAATGTGATAAAAACAAAAGGTATTGCAGGTTTTGAAGGGGGTTCTCTGGGAGGAGTTGGGGTACAAAAGGGAAAGAATGTGATGTAAGTCTATTTACTCAAAATATGTTTTTAAATGTTACAAATTCAGATAAATTGAAATTATGTATCTTTTCTCATCATAATGCAATAAAACTTAAATCAAAGAAAAAAAGAAAGGATACAACCTATTGTGTCATGACAGCAGGAGCATAAGTCACTGGCCACACTGTATCTGTGGTCAGGAAATAAAACCAGTGAGACTGGACTATCTAACTTTAAAACCCACTTCTAAACCAGGCATGGTGGCGCATGCTTTTAATCCCAGCACTCGGGAGGCAGAGGCAGATGGATTTCTGAGTTCGAGGCCAGGCTGGTCTACAAAGTGAGTTCCAGGACAGCCAGGGCTATACAGAAAAACCCTGTCTCGAAAAAAAAACAAAAACAAAAACAAAAACAAACAAACAAACAAAAAAAACCCCACTTCTAGTGACTGACTTTCTTCCAGCAAGTCTCCAAATCCTAAAGGTTCTACAAGCTCTGAAACATTGCCACCAGGTAGTACGGACCAGGTATTTAAATGCATGAGCCTACAAGAAACATTTCCCATTCAAACTGCAATAGCACCTGGGCTCTTCACTGAGACAATAGGAAAGTTTCCCCAAGAATAAAACCCTGCTAATCAAAGGCTGCCATTCATAAAAATGCACACATTTGAACAGACAGACATCAAACTAGGAATGTCACTGAAAAGATTCCCTGCTCAAAACAACTGTACAGGGAAGTTTTCCCAGGCTCAGCTACCACAGCATACAAAAGCCATTATTAATGTTGTTGAAGGCATCAAGACTATCTTGAGCTGGCAGAACTTGACCATGTTGTCCACATGATACTGGTTTTGTGGGCATGAAAAGCAAAAGAGTTACAGGATCCTGGAGGCATCCATCAAGAGTCCAAAAAATCTTTAAGGCTAGATTGTAACTTTTTTTTTTCAAATCCTTTTTTTTTTTTTTTTTTTTTTTTTTTTTGGTTTTTCGAGACAGGGTTTCTCTGTATAGCCCTGGCTGTCCTGGAACTCACTTTGTAGACCAGGCTGGCCTCGAACTCAGAAATCCACCTGTCTCTGCCTCCCAAGTGCTGGGACTAAAGGCGTGCACCACCACTGCCCAGCTTCAAATCCTATTTTTAATGATAGTTCTTAAACACTTTAACCTCCTTTTTAGCCCACCATCCACCAGAGATAGTGGAAAAGAAAGGATATGAGGGAAGTGGATCTGTTTAGAAAGGTTCTTTGGAGCAACTCCCATCTGTGTTGTCTGGAAATCGGCAGTTCAGTTCACAGGCTAGCAGGTGGCAGCAGCTCAATCCACTCGCAAACACTTCACAGATACACAAGCAGTCCAGTTCGATATAGTCAGGTTAACAACAGTGGTGACACAACCTAACAGAGATAGCCAGGCCTCAGTCTCAACTCAAGTCAGCAGGAGGGACCAGCAGGAATACCAGGAGCAGTTCTCAGCTGTGCTTCTCTCAGGGAAGTGAAGATCAGTGAAGACTCTGAGATCCACAAGCATTGTACAGCTATCTGAACCAGCAAGTCAAGCTCTGTCTCTGTCACTCCATCGAGTCCTATTTATACCCTTCAAACATCATGGGTCCACCATGCACCTTGCCTCAACACATGCATCCAATCAGCCCGAGTCCATGGAGCCCCGACAAATGGAGCTCAACTATGAAATGTAAGGCGGACCAATACGTGTGTGTTGTTAGCAAAGAATCTTTCATCATGTGTCCTTTCATATGTTTGCTTTAGCAGAGCATCCTCTCTCCTGTATCTATTTCAGTAAAACATTTCTTCATCAGTCTGCCTTAGTCTTTTTCCTGTGTCCATTTCAGAAAAACACTCCTTCACATGTTTGCCAACACAACTGATTCTTCAAAAATCCTTAAGCTTCTTCTTCACTAGATAGATATGGCAAGGTTGGATTCCCTAACAAGGAGGTCCTAAGAGACCAATATGTGCAGTTGTGAAGGTCAAGCTAAGTTGTAATGGAGACGCAAGAATGTTGGAGATTCCAGACCGTGCGGTATCTGCCAAGGAGGGCTTAAGATGAAGAATGGAGCTGGCCCAAGAGAGAGGTCACAGCTGCTACAGGTGGCAGAGTTACAGGGTACGGCAACCCAACGCTGTTGGAGCCCAGGTGATCATTCCACAAACCCCAGATATTGGACATGTACTTACAGGGTTTAGTGTTTTCTAGGATGGATTTAGGTCTTATTTTAACCCTATCTTTCCTTATTATACCTCTATTCCTTCCTTTTGGAATGAGGTACTTATTCTGTATTATTACATAGTTGAAGTATATAACTTTTTAAATGTTTATAAGGGCTCACAGTTAAGAATTTGTCCAGATGGATCAAGAAGGGTGGCTCTGCACTTAAGAGCAGTTGCTCTTCTTGCAGAGGACCTGAGTTCAATTCCCAGCACCCACATAACTCACAGCCATCTGTTAATTCCAATTCCAGATGATCTGACTCCCTCTTCCAGCCTCTATGGGCACCAGGAAAGCACATAGGATACATAGATTCAGGAAAACATATAGATTTAAATGCCCAAGGGTAGAAGATTATTATTTAAAATTTTTGTGTTCAGGTGTCAGATTAATAAGGGGTGAATTCTGATGTCGATCATTGTTGCCAGCTTTATTGGATTAAGAATCACCTAGCAGGTATATATCTTGGCGTGCCTGGATTTCCAAAGAGTTGAAATGAGGGAAGATGCATGCTGAATGCAGGCACCAATGCCTTAAGAACTAGAGTCTTGGACTAAATTAAGAGTAAACAGCAAGCTGTGCACCATCATGTATCTCTCTGCTTTCTGACTGCACACACAATGCAACAAGACATCTGAGACTCTTGTTGCTCAAGCTAAAGTCTATCATGCCTTCCTCGTGATGATGAACTATACCAATTAACTGTACACCAAAATGCCAAAATAAGCCTTCCCTTCTCTAAGTTTCTTTTCTCACATATTTTCCCACAGCAATGAGAAGACTAAGTATATAGATATATATGTGTGTGTGTGTGTATATATGTGTGTGTATATACACATATATATATGTGACTGTATAATAATGTAATAATAACTATATTAAATATATATGTGTGTACAATAATGACAAACAATGAATGCCTGGGTATTGAATCTGTACATTGCTTTTGCTAAGATGGTCATTTTTCACTATGTTGATCCTACCAATCCATGAATATAGGAGGTCTTTCCATCTTCTGATATCTTCCTCAGTTTCTTTCTTCAGAGACTTGAAGTTCTTGTCATGCAGATCTCTCACCTGCTTGTTTAGAGTTACACCAAGATATTTTATATTATTTGTGGTTATTGTGAGGGGTGTTGCCTCTAACTTCTTTCTTAGCCTGTTCTTTGTTTGTATTATGGAGGGCTACTTATTTCTTGGAGTTAAATTTATATCCAGCCATTTTGCTGAAGGTGTTTATCAGTTATAGGGGTTCTCTGGTAGAATTTTGGGGGTCACATATATACTATCATATCATCTGCAAATAGCAATACTTTGACTTCTTCCTTTCCAATTTGCATCCCCTTGATCTCCTTTAGTTGTCTTATTGTTCTAGCTAGAACTTCAAATACTATATTGAAGAAATAGGGAGAGAGTCAACAGTCTTGTCTTGTTCCCAATTTTAGTGGAATTGCTTTAAGTCTCTATCCATTTAATTTTGTGTTGTCTATTGGCTTGCTGTATATTGCTTTGATTATGTTTAGGTATGGGCTTGTATCCCTGATCTCTCAAAGACTTTCAACATGAACTGGTGTTAAATTTTGTCAAAGGCTTTTTCAGCATCTAATGAGATGATCATGTGTGGGGGGGTTTTGTTATATATATATATATTTCGAGATAGGGTTTCTCTGTATAGCCCTGGCTGGCCTCGAACTCAGAAATCCACCTGCCTCTGTCTCCCAAGTGCTGGGACTAAAGGCGTACACCACCACTGCCCAGCATGTTTTTCTTTCTTTCAGTTTGTTATATAGTAGATTACATTGATAGATATTGAACCACTCCTACATCACTAAGATGAAGCCTACTTGATCAGAGTAGATGATCTTTAATGTGTTCTTGGATTCTATTTATGAGTGTTTTATTGAGTGTTTCTGTATCAATGTTCATAAAGGAAATTGGCCTGAAATTCTATTTGTTGAGTCTCTGTGTGGTTTAGGTATCAGGTTGACTTTGGCCTTATAGAATGAGTTTGGTAGTGTTCCTTTGTTCCTATTTTGTGGGATAGTTTGAGGAGAATTGGCATTAGGTCTTCTTTGAAAGTCTGGTAGAATTCTGTGCTAAAACCATCTGGTCCTGGGCTTTTCTTTGAGGAGGGGGAGTTAGGAGACTTTTAATGACTGCTTCTATTTCCCTAGGTGCTATAGGACTATTCAGATATTTAGCTGATCTTGATTTAAATTTGGTAATTAGTATCTGTCTAGAAAATGACCCATTTCATTTAGATTTTCCAATTTTGTGGAGTTAAGGCTTTTGAAGTTAGACCTAATGATTCTTTGAGTTTTGTCAGGATCTGTTCTTATGTGTTGTATGCAGTTTTGCTCTACCGCCTTTGCTCTGGGACTTGGACCACACTACCGGCCCCAACCTGGCTTCTCTTGAATCCTCAAATAAAAGACACACACACACACACAGTAGTTCCTTTTCAACTTGCTTTTTTGGCATAATTGCTGGGCACTACTATCTCTCACATGGAAAAGCATGCCCTTACTAATTTCTTAACTCCATCTTTCCCACCTGCCCTAAACTTCAATTGCTAAACTTCCCTGACCACCTGCCTACAGGAGCAGCCTGTGTGGCCACTCTGTTTTGAGATCTTACATGGCTCTTAGTTCTTCTCTCTCCAAAGCATGGTGAACTTCCTTCTCTTTTCTCGTGTCCCCTTTTTCTCTCGGGACCCAGAAGTCCTGCCTATACCTTCCACCCAACAATTGGCCCATGGCTTTCTTTTACTGACAGATTAAGAACCAATTGGGGACCAGGACCTTAGCATCAGAGTTGCTCCCTACACTTTTGTCTCCCTTTTACTCTTGATTTTGTTAATTTAGGTATTATCTCTCTGCCCATGGCAAAGGGTCTCTCTGTCTTGTTGATTTTCTCAAAGAACCAGCTCTTAGTTCCATTGATTCTTTGTATTGTTCTCTTTGTTAGGAACTGTTTACCCCAAGACCCAGCTGTACAACTCCTGGGCATATAATCAAAAGATGCTCCACCAATAATGTTCATAATAGCCAGAAACTGGAAACAACCTAGATGCCCCTCAACTGAAGAATGGATAAAGAAAATGCGATACCTACATACAATGGAATACTAGTCAGCTATTAAAAAAACAAGAACACCATGAATTTTTCAGGCAAATGAGTAGAACTAGAAAATATCCTGAGTGAGGTAACCCAGAACAAAGGACATGCATGCTATGTACTCACTTATAAGTGGATATTAGCCATAAAGTACAGGATATAATCGTGTTATAATCAATAGACTCAAAAAAGCCAAATAACAAAGGAGGATGGTTGAATCTTTCTCAGAAGGGAGAATAAAATAGATATTAAAGGTAGATGGAGGGAGGAAACTGGGTGGGGGAGAGGATGGGGAGGAGAATGAGGAACATCAAATATAGGGATAGCAGAGAAGAGAGAAGGGAAGTCAGTGTGGGTGTGGCACTCTCTAGGATGTGCTGGAGACCTGGACTGGGGAGCAAGCCCCAGGAGGTCTATGGGGGGCAACTCTAGCTAAGACTCCTAGCTCTGGGGGATATGGATCCTTAAGTGGCCACTTCCTATAGCCAGGCAGGACTCCCAGTGGAGAGATAATGACATCAATCCAACCACAAAACCTTCGACCCAAAATGTATCATGCTTATAAGATGTGCAGGGACAAAGATATAGCAGAAACTAAGGGAAGGGCCAACCAATGACTGCCCCAAATTTAAACCCAAACTTATGGTCAATAATCAATCCCTGGCACTATTAATGATACTCTGTTATGCTTGCAGACTGGAGCCTAGCATAACTGATTCTAAGAGATTCCATCCAGCAGCTAATGGAAAGAGATGCACAGACCCACAGCCAAACATTAGATGGACAATTATTATACTGGAACTCCTTGGAGGCACGTTGAGATTTTCTCAGACTGGTATGGCAGCTTGTGACCAGTCTTTACACAGGTGACAACTCACACTGATTGGATGACATTCTCTGGGTATTTTGAATGAGAATAGCCCCAGTAGGCTCATACATTTAAAAATGTGTTTCCTAGTTGGAGGTATGGCCTTTTTGAGATGTGTCACTGGCGGTGGCTACTGCTCCAGCACCATGTCTTCCCACCTGCTACTATGATCCCTATCATGATGGGCATGAATCAAAAAAATCCTCTTCTGCATATTAAGAAGGCAAAACCTGTGTGAGGATTGGCAAGAGATTAACCCTTCCAGAATCCCAGTGTATAATATTTAAATTTTATCTTATATAAATTGAAATTCTCTGTTTCTATATAAATTGTTCTGAAGGCAAAACAGAAAGGAAAAATAAATAACATCTGGACTTCAAATTCTGTAGGCTTTAAGGGTAGTGACAGCCAGATGTAAGAGAGGAGTCTGGATTGATAGGCCTCCCATTCTGGGACTTGTGTACAATACTCAGAAGCAAATGAGGCATGATGTGAGGCGGTGAGCTGTGCACAGACAGCCTGGTTCCCAGTCGAACACAGGCCTTGAACCCCAGTGACCCTAAGGGATGGCAGGTGTTTGGCCACACCTCCTGGGCCCCTGGCTCCTGTCACAGCTACAGCCTCCTACAGCCCCCTGCAGAGAGGTGTGTGCCCATCAGTCACATAGGCAATGCCCCAAGCTCCTGGTATTCTGTCTGGATTTCATCCCCACAGTTACCTGGCAGCAGCTAGGATGGCCCAGCCCACTATAAAAGGAGCTGTTTGCCCCCTCCTCTCTCTCTTACCCTCTTGCTCTTACTCTTACTCTCACCTCTTGCTCTCCTTCCCCCCCCCACTTCTTCCCTCTCTCCACGTGGCCATGGCCAGCCTCTACTTCTCTACTTTCTCTCTTTCTCTCTCTCTTTCTCTCTCTCTCTCTCTCTCTCTCTCTCTCTCTCTCTCTCCTCCTTCTCTCTCTCTCTCTTCCTCCTCTCTCTCTCTCTCCTCCTTCTCTCTCTCTCTCTTCCTCCTCTCTCTCTCTCTCTCTCTCTCTCCTCCTCCTCCTCCTCCTTCTTCTTCTTCTTCCTCTCTCTCTCTCTCTCTCTCTCTCTCTCTCTCTCTCTCTCTCTCTCTCCCTCCCATGGACTGCCTCTTCTCATCGGACCCACTGGGCTGGAGCAATGGAGCAGGTATTCCCCTAACGTGCTCATGTCTAACCTCCTGCCGGGTGGCCTCCCTGCGTTCCCAGCCACCAACCTAAACCAAGCCACCAACTGAGCAAGACAAGCACTCTCCTCCCTGAGGTAACCAGCCAGAGCCCTCCTCCTTGCCTTTTACCCTTCAGCCCCTGGCCAGAGTCCACACAAGGGTCCCCACTCTGTTCTCAGCTCTTCCTCAACATCCAGCAGTGTCTGAGGTGTCCAAGACTGGGAACCTGATGTCACTGGCCTCTATGCAACCCAGGGTCCCCAGAACTGGCTCTTCCACAGCACCCAGCAGCGTCTGTGGTGCCCAAGAGTCTGAGTCTCACTTGGGCAGCAGGTCCGCGGGGACCTCAGACTGTGCCTTTCCCATGCCCAGAGCCAGGTCCTGTGGCTTCCCACAGCCTGACGCCTGCCCGGTGGCACTGTGGGGGTGCGTGCAGTTAAAACATCTTGCATCTGCCTTGCCCAGTGGCTCAAGCCCTGGGCCAGACACAGGACCCCACTTCTTGACCCACAGCATCACTAAGGCCCGGTTGACTGGTTCAATCAGGAGAAACATAGGTCTTTTGAGATTTAGACAGTTTATTGCTTACATAGATGGAGGGTTGACGTAAGCTCCTATTCCATGGGATCATTTTCCCATACAACAAAACGAGTGACTCAAAAACAAAAGGGCTGGCTGATTACCCGAGCTCTGGGACACCTTGTTCATGAGAAGCTAATTCTAGACTGCCACAGGCTGCTTATAAAGTCTGTATATTACAAATAAATGCATGAGATTGAAAACGTCACACCTTATCAATATCCTAAGAGGCAACAAAAACCTCGCGGATCATGGGCAGGCTCCCTGCTTAGAAATAGTTGGCCAGCACCAATTGGAGTCTGCATTTTGTTTTTATTTTTTAAGAAAAAGAAAACCATGAAGTTCGGTGGGTAGGAAGGTGAGGGAGGATCTGAGGCTTGGGGAGGGAAGAATATGACCAACATTTATTGTATTTTCTCAAAGAATAAATAAGAGCACTTTATTTCTTTGTAAAGAAGAGGGAAACTCATAGATGATAGTCACAAGAGCTGGTTATCCTCTTGTATTCTGGTAGAATAAAAACTTCTGCCAAGGCTGTGATTCCCCATGGTTCATGCCTTTGCCTGCATACTTATATATCACATGGAACTGTGTAAAAGCTGCTGGTGTGTCAGAGTCAAGCTGTTCCCCTACAGGCCCCACATAGATGCTGTCCTAGGAATCTGACATAAAGTCAAGTGAGACCTTGTCTCTCTTTCCAGCTGATGCACCCCAGCCTTGCCCTTTCCTTTGTTACTCCCGCCTTGGTAGACAACAACTGCAGACTCTACCATGCAACTAATGATCGGCTTTGCTTTGTGGACTCTTATGAACACAGATGCAACAGCTGCATCACATCTGCTGTGAATGGGAGAGAAATCTTAGAAAAGGTTGTCTAAGTAAACTGGGCAGTATAACAAACTAGCTTTTAAAAAAAAAATGCTTGCAACCAGCTCTGTCTTCACTGGAAACTTCAGTCCAGAAATCAAGAAAAGATATTAAATTAGTATTTTTCCCCTTTTGGGAAATGTCGGCTACCTGGGTAAAGGGTATGGTTTTGGATTTTGTGTGATGAAGTGGATGTAGAAAATACAGTTGGGTTTATAAGAGGTCAGTAACCCAGAAGTGGACAAGTTAGAACCAGTGAACTTCCTGTAAGCCACCAGGGCTAACAAGCATGTAAGAATGCCACACCAAGCAGGTGAGGTTTGAAGATGCAGTCAATCAGTCAGTTCCAAAGATGAGCTGTGGAGATATGGATGAGAGCTGAAGACCAGCTGGTAAGACAGCCACTCTTGTCATGATAGAAATGAGTCTTCCCTGAAAGGAGCTGTTCATTTGTCAGCTCAAGGAAGTGCAGCCCATGCCATTGCTTTGATGGTCTGTTGCTTTGTTGTTAGATGCTATTGGGGTGAAAAATCTCTTACTATAACTAAAAACACTCATGAGGTGTTCAAGTCTATATATGACTCCCATAGTCTTTGAGGCCAGTATATGGAAACTCACAACCACAAAGACAGTGTATGGGGGAAAGTGGCATATATATGTGGACAATCAGAGAATCAATGAGGATCTGACACAGATGGAGCACCTTCTGTTACATCCATGAGTAAACTTGGTGTTTAGAGCCCCTAAATACAAGATCTCACTAATCCCTCTTTCTAACCAAACTGTATGTGGTACTAGAAGTAACCAAACACAGAGGGTTAGGATTAGGGTTAGGGTTAGGATTAGGTTAGGGTTAGGTTGTCCCAATCTCCGCAGTCCCCAGACACCAAGTCAGGTTCAAGCAGCAACTTTACTTCGGGCTTTTTCTTTTACAGCTCTCTTCCCCCAGCAGCTTCTTCTTACAGCAAGGGCTAAACTACTCCTATTCTACTTCTCGCTTCTACCTAGGGCAAGGACTAAACAACAACTCACTCACTACTCAAGCCGACTCCTCTCCTTCTAGCTCCACCCCACCTCATCCAATCAGAACTCACACACGCTCCAGGCACGAGCTTAGGTCGTTCACCGATAGGCTGACAGGTCTGGATCACGAGGAACTGTCCAGCCTGGCAGGCAGCCCACGCATGCAGCCTCACTGTGCATGCTCGGGCAAGGCAGTAAACAAGTGGGTTTCACGGGGCCTGTGGCCACACCCACTTCCCACATTAGGTTAAGGTTAGGTTAAAGGCTAGGTTAGGGTTAGGGTGAGGTTAGGGTGAGGTTGTGTTTAGGTTATATTTAGGGATTATGGTTAGGGTTACAGGGTTAAGGTTAGAGTTAGGTTAGGGTTAGGTTGTACCAAACTGTATATGATACAACAGGTAACCAAACACAGAAGGCTAAGATGCTAAACAAAAGCATAGTTCATGGTTCCTAACAACATGAAGATTTGAAAGGAGATATTAGAATAGGAGGATATTTTACAAATTAAAATGTTTGAAGTCATTAGCACATTTTTGCTTTATCAAATGACATGTGTCTTCTTAGCTCTGCCCTTTAAGAGGAGTTTTTGATGTCATAATGAGCATCAATGGAAATTTTTGAGTGCACAAAAACTAAAATTAGTCAATAGGAAGCAAATCAAAACACAGACTGAAACTTAAGGTTTCTGTGTACTCATTGCAGAGGGTAAGTAGTGTCATAGTTAGGGTTTTACTGCTATGAAGAGACACTATGTCCATGGAAACAGTTATTAAGAGAAACATGAAATTGGGGCTGGGGGTCGAAACCACTGTCTCCTGCTTGAGATATGTTTCGATCCGGAGCTCTATCATTAAACTACCTCGTGTTTTTACATCAAGATGGTCATCTGTTCGTGATTATTGGGTGCATGCCGAATCAGGAGTTGAGTGGGGGGTTTCCCCACTAGGTTCTTTCATTTGGAGGTCCCACGGAGATCTGCGTGACACCCAGGAACCCCGAAAGACCCCTTGGAGGTACATTTGTTTGTGTGCATCTTACATGTTGTCTGTTGTCTAAGTGTGGTACCACTGAATTTGTGTCTTGGTTTTTCAGTTCTGAGATTGTGAATCGGTGTCTTGGTTTTACAGTTCTGAGATTGTGGGTTCGAGTCCCACCTCGTGCCTTGGTTTTACATCTGGCAGAGTGAGGAACGAGTGTGCTTAGATACTGGTGTCTTTTATTCTCTATTGCTGTCTTGTTTTTGTGTTGCTGTCTTGTTTTTGTTTGTGGTTTTCATCATGGGACAGACTATGTGTGTGTGACTGTGAACTTGGACTGATGTTAGGACAAAATTTGTCAGTGATAATTAAGAAAAACAACTCGGCGCAGCGCGCCCCTGGCCTCTCGGAGGAGCTCCCAGACACAGCCGCAAGGCTGAACTGAGAACTTCTGGCTTCGGTGGCAGCAGTGTGTGCTGGCCGAGGCGAGGAGCCACGTGGGAAACTGTGGCCCAGGGGGGAACACCAATGCAGAGGTTTCCCGGGATGCCTGCCCCACCACCACCACCACGGATTTCACCACCTGCGGGACAGGCAAGAAAAGAAAGAGGGGCGAGGCCTGCGCGACTGTGCCAGCCCCACCTGGCTTCCTAGAGCGGCCATGATGCCTGCTAGGGGGGGCCAACTAGAGTCGCTGCCTCCACCGCCTTCCCCCCACCCCCACCCACCCACCCCCGAGTTGGCCTGGTGCAGCCAGCTGTGAGAGCTGTCTTCCTTTCCCTGCCTCACATGTTTTCTCTTCTAGAGCGGCCCCACCCTAAGCTGCTAACCAGCGAGGGAGACATCTGCCCACTTAAAACTTCTGTCCCAGGAAAGGAGCACCTACGAGTCTAATCACCAGGCTCTGACAAATGTGTATAGAGGTCTAGAAAAAGGTGAGCTTAGATTGTAAGGAAGAGCAAAGCTTCAGCAGACTCAGGAGAGATAGATGATAGTGAAAATAGAGATGAAAGAGATTAGAGAGGTCGGAGATGAGAGAGATACCCCAAATGAGAAATATTTAGAGTAGAACCAGTAAGTAAGAGGCAGAGAAGGTGTATTATGAGAGAGAGAGACAGAGACAGAGAGACAGAGAGACAGAGAGACAGAGAGACAGAGAGGCAGAGAGACAGAGAGGCAGAGAGAAACAGAGAGAGAGAGACAGAGAGGCGAGAGGCAGAAGAAAGAAAACAGGAGGGATCGTAGACAAGAAAGAAATGACTAGAAACTTGGCCACAGTGGTAGGAGAGAAAGAAAAGACAGGATCTAGACAGGAAACCTGGGCAACAGAAGACCAAGCCTAAGCTAAAAAGGCTCAGCTGTGTCAGATTCAAGTTATCTATTTGAGATACACCCTTTGAGGTGGAAAACAGTGGCTAAAAGAAGCCAGAAAAAGACTGTACACCAAGGCAAGTAAGAGAATTCTTGGGTACTGCTGGCTTCTACAGGCTCTGGATACCTGGGTTGGCAACTTTAGCTGCCTGTTTGTACCCCCTAACCAAGGAAGGGGAAGTGTTTGTGTGGACCCCAGATCACCAGAAAGCCTTTAGAGAAATGAAAAAGGCCCTACTGATGGCCAGCCTTTGCCTGACCTAACCAAGCCTTTCACTCTTTATGTGGAAGAGAGATCAGGAGTCGCCAGAGGAGTCCTTACTCAGACTTTGGGACTTTGAAAAAGGCCAGTGGCTTACCTACCCAAGAAGTTAGACCCTGTTGCCAGTGGGTGGGTTTCTTGCCTGAAAGCTATAGCTGCCATAGCTCTGCTTGTCAAGGATGCTGATAAGCTCACTCTGGGACAGCAAATAACTATAGTGGCATCCCACACTCTTGAAAGCATTGTCTGAAAGCCCCCTGACTGATGGATGACGACCAACGCTCCTGTGACACATTATCAGAGTTTTTTGTTGACTGCACGAGTGACCTTCGCTCCACCTGCTGTCCTCAATCTCACTATCCTACTGCCCAAGACTTCACCTACTCATCACTGCACTGACGTTCTGGCAGAAGAAACTGGTACTAACTCTCAGGCCAAGGCTGATCTGATCAGCCTTGGCCTGAGAGTTCGAGCTGGTACAAGGATAGCAGTAGCCTCGTGGTTGAAGACACCTTTTCAAGGTGGGTAGAAGCTTTTCCTACCAGGACTGAGATGGCCAATGTGATAGCCAAGAAGATTCTAAAAGAAATCTTCCCAAGGTAATGGACCTGCCTTTGTTGCCCAGGTAAATCAGGGACTGGCCAAGATGTTAGAGATTGGTTAGAAGTTACATTGTGCATACAGGCTCCAAAGCTCAGGACAAGTAGAAAAGATAAATAGAATTCTAAAAGAGACTGGTGCAGACTTAGTGCTCCTTCCCCATGCCCATAACTGTCTTAAATGATGTGTTTAAACCTACATGTTGTTGTAATAATAATCTGTATGCTAAGTTAAAAGGCTTGCAGGTGGTGCAGAAAGAAGGCTGGTCACAATTGGCTACAGCGAATGAGCTGGGTACCACAAAAGACATCTCACCAGTTCCAGCCAGAGATCTGATCCACGTACACCTACATCATGCCCAGACCCTCAAGCCTCACTAGAAGGGTCCCTGCCTAGTTCTGTTTACTATCCCTTCTTACTCTGTTTTTGTTCTTAACCTTTGGCCCATGTTAAAGGTAAAGTAAATACAGTACAGCTGGGGGCTCGTCTCCAGCGTCAATACTAACCTATAGTTAAGATAGAAGAGTATGATTTCTATTCTCCACATATTTCTGAAATTCTAAGATTAGAATTACTTAGTAGAAGAAGAGGGGAATGAAAGAAAATAAAACTTAAGACCTGTGATTCATGTAATTTATGTCAAATAGCCCAAAGAGTTGTTTGTGAGCTTTGAAACCTGGGGCTGAGAACATAGCAGAACAGGCCAGGACATTCCCGGGCAGGCCTGTCATTAAGACATTCCTGAGGCTGCTTAGCCATAAAGATAAAGAGAATGAGACTAGGCCGGGGCCTAGCAAACACAGAAGTGGATGCTCACAGTCAACTATTGGATAGATCACAGGGCCCCCAATGGAGGAGCTAGAGAAAGTATCCAAGGAGCTAAAGAGATCTGCAACCCTGTAGGTGCAACATTATGAACTAACCAGTACCCTGGAGCTCTTGACTCCAGCTGCATATGTATCAAAAGATAGCCTAGTCGGCCATCACTGGAAAGAGAGGCCCATTGGACAGGCAAACATTATATGCCCCAGTACAGGGGAATGCCAGGGTCAAAAAATGGGAATGGGTGGGTAGGGGGAGTGTGGGGGGGAGGGGGGGGGGACTTTTGGGATAGCATTGGAAATGTAATTGAGGAAAATATGTAATAAAAAAAAAAGAATCAATTGCTGAAGAAAAAAAAAAGATAAAGAGAATGACATGCCCGACTGGCCCAGTGCCTCCCTATCTCCCGCCCTTCTGACTTAAGTTAAATGTTTAACAGGCTGCTAATGTTTAAATGGACCAATCATGTGAAACTGCACCAATTCCTCCCCCAGCCCCACCCCTTTCCTATAAAAACCCCTAGCTTCCAAGCCTCGGGGTCAAAACCACTGTCTCCTGTGTGAGATACATTTCGACCCGGAGCTCCACCATTAAACTACCTCGTGTTTTTACATAAAAAAAAAAAAAAAAAAAAAAAAAGAAAAGAAAAGAAATTGGGGCTGGGTTACATTCAGAGGTTTAGTCCATTGTTGTCCATGGTGAGTAGCATGGTAAGATGAAGGCAGACGTTTGTGCTGGAAAGGTAGCTAAGAGTCCTACATCTGATTGGCAGGCAGCAGGAAGAGTGAGGGAGCCCTGGGCCTGGTTTGAACATCTGAAATCTCAAAGCCCACTTCCGGTAACACTCTTTCTCCCACTCCAACGAGGACACACCTCCTAATAGTGCCACCCTTTGAACCATCACAAGGAGACACTCAACTGACCACACTCAGTGGGGTTAAACAGACAGGACAAGAATTCCAGACTGAGATAGAGATCACCCCTGTCAATCTGGAAATAGTACATTAACCAAAACAACTCAACTACTGGCTTTTCAACCACCTCCAAGAGATGGATATTAACGTGTGGAGCACTACTGACAACTTCTTAAAGTGACTGTGAGGTGCTTTTTCCTCTCATTAACTTGTTTATAATTTATTCTATACATTTTTGCGAACCCTTTGCCATCAGAGGCAACCAGTGGTGCATGAAGTAGATGAGGCACAACTCTGATGAGGTCTATTTTAGGAAAACAGCCACACAGAACAGCATATGCACAAATTACACCAAGCATTAAGGCCAAATGCAGTATGCTTACATGGTCACTTACACTTTTACAAAGCCATGTAATCTAGCAAGAAAAGCAAAATATACACATTTTTATAGAAAAATGTACCTAAAGGCTTTTTAATGCTAGAATTTCTACTTCTTTTGTCTGGTTTCTCTTTATTGGTATTGTTTGGGAAATTAGTTTCACACTTTCTGTGATGGCTATTCTTGGTTGCCAACTTGACTACGTCTGAAATTAACTAGAACTCCAAGATGAAGGGCACCCCTATGAGGAATTTTGCTTAATTTGAAGTAGGTAGAACCATTTCTAATCCAGATCTTGAAGCAAGAAGACACAACATTAATCTGGGCTGCTTCTGTGGGAAGTCTGTTTAAGGACATAGAAGAGGAATAGTTTTGCTTTTTGCCTGCTTGTCCTCAACCTATCAAGTCCACTCCTTCACTGTTATTAGAGCCATCTTCTTCAGAATCCCAGCATATACTGAAGACCAGCTGAGACATCCAGCCTTGTAGACTGTGCAACTACCAGATTCTTGGACTTTCTCTTCACAGTGAACCATTATTGCCTTACTGGATTAGCTGAACCACAGCCCGTAAGTCATGTGTGTGTGTGTGTGTGTGTGTGTGTGTATGGAGAGAGAGATTCTATAAATTCTGTTACCCTAGAGAACCCTGACTAATATATCACTCATGATTTCTTTTGGTTTTGTTTTTAAATTGATAGTTATAAATCATATATATTATATATACTTAGTAGCTGACTTAATGTCATCGTAAGTCTACCCCTTAAGGACATTTTCTATTAATTATATTTCCTTCTGTGTATAGTCATAGTTTCCTGTTTCTTTGAGAATTTCTATTTTTAATTTTAAAAAATAGTTATTTTAGGGTTAATAGTTATTTTTAGGTAAGGTGCTTGTTACACAAGCATAGGATTCCAAAAACTGGGCATGATGGGTGCTTCTGTGAAGTCAAGACAGGAGGATCCTGAAGGCCTTCTAGCCAGTCTAGCCTCCACACATGGGGACATGTATAGTCTCCTCAACACACACACACACAGAAAGAGAAAGAGTGCTCAGGTATTTAATGCAGGCTGCTGAAGATCAAACCCAGGGCTCTATACTTCCAGGAAAGCAGTTCACTGAGCCTCATTCCCAGCTCCCAAACTAGTATCTTGTATGAGAGCTCTGGTTATGTTGTTGTCCCTATTTGATAGTTTAGTGGTTTTCATGAGCTACTTCTACAAAATCCTGTACTCCCTGTACCGTGTAGCCAGTCGCTTCTGTGTCCATTGAGCTTAGTGGTCAACTAATGATAGGTCAGAACTAAAACCTTGTGAGAACTATCTCTATGTACATGTTAACAGGATTTTTCCTCAGCTCCCAGGCAGTTCACAACTCTGCCTTAGCCCTAACTTCCTGCTTAAGTGGAGTCTTTAGTCAGTCAGAGATGAATGAGGTCCTCTCTGAATTTTCCAGAGCAGGCATTCAACCTTTGTGTAACCTTTTAAATCATCAGGAATGACCAGAGCTCTTGCAAGTTCCTGACACTTCTGCAAAACTTCCCAAACTGCCCATATTTGACCAAGTTCTCATTTGCTTTGCCTGGTAATGCTATCTTAGGTAGCTATGATGTTAAACAATTTCCAGTGAGTATTCAACAGAAATGGCCCAAGGATTGTTTTCAGTGACATTAACTCCATGTCATGACAAACAACCCTCTTCATGTTGAGGCTTTTCCAGGACGCTGCCAAGGCAGATCAAATAATGCCAGTTCTAGGGATAGAGTTTTGGAGAGGCAGTATGGCAGCTCCCAGTTTTCCTAGCAACCGAGTGCAAGATTTGCTGGTTCAAGACTACAGTGAAATTGGAGAGCATGTCCTGAGAGCCATTCAAAATGCTACAAAGGGCACACAATCCTGAGACTTGTAAGATTTCCCTTAATATTCATTACAGTATGGTAAGCCTTCAGTTTCTAGAGACCAGGAGTCTGACTTGACCTTTCATGCAGTTTTCTCATTGTTCTTGAAGGGGGACAGATTTACAGAGGTGTTCATTCTAACGTGGCAGACGCTCCAGACTCTGAAATAATTGAAAACTTCTGGGATGATGTTCAAAATTCTGTGGACACAGGAGTAGAAACAAGCCTCATGGGAGAATTTCTTGTACCTCACCGAAGTGTAGAGTATATACAAATTTTAACCTCTTTATAGCTTGGTGAGTGTTTCTGTTTTAACTAACAATTTTTGCAGTTAAAAAAAACAAAATGATAGTTTTGTATCTACACAGTAGAAAGACCATGACCTCCAATACCCTATGCAGTGAAAACATTTAAACAAATTGTTTAGTTTTGAAATATATACTAATTGTGACCTTGTACTTTCTCTGGTTGTATGCTTGTACCTGTAGACCAGTGTCAGAACACTCCATCAATGGAGTCCTGTGAGAATTCTGAGTGCCTGTGAGAAAACCACAAGAAAACAAGGCAAGAGTCTTGCCACCTCAGTTTCTTCATTACATGGAATTGGTCTTGAAATGCATTTTTGTGCTCCTCCCAGGTGTAGTGGATAGGAGTAAGTTTACTTCAGATTACATATTACAACTGGCCAGTGCATGAGACTTCAATCTGTCTCATCTATTGACTTCATTCTCTGAGTGCCTATGATCTGTAAAGTGGTGACAGCCTAGTGATCTCGCTCAAGCAGGCTCTCTTCTTCACTTCTGAGTATGACACTTTTAGATTCCACACATAAATGAGATTACTAGTTTATATGTATTTGGTTTATTTCATTTAGAATAATGTTCCCCCAGATTGACCTAAATTTTCCAATTTCTTTTTTTTTAATTCCTTTTTAGTATTTCATTGTAAACATGACACTGATTTTAAATCCACATGTTGATTGGCTGTGGGAAAACTTACAGTTAAGTGAAATGGTGGAAATTGTGTGAGCTTAGTATGTTATTCTCCTAATCACACATGTTCAAGACTGAGGCAATTCACTAGCAGAATGGGCTCATCTTAAGACTGGAATCTTGATTGCTTCCAAATATCCACCACCAGTGTGCACTGATATCTCCAGCACATTCTTCTTAAATTCCCATGTTTCTCAGGAAGAAATTACCCAGGCCTGGAATGCTAATCTCTAGGTACTATATAATGGAAACCCACAGAGGGCTTACATGTAGAATGTTAGCCATGAATACTGGACAGGGGATAAGAAAGGGAACTGGATCTTGTGGTTATTCCAGAGTATTTCACATTCATGGACTCTGTACTATAAAGTGCTTATGCTTTTGTATAAAATGTCTTTTTCTAACCTGAATAGTTAAAAGGAACTTTTGCACATAATTTCACCTACAGTAAATGAATGACTGAAAAGGATGTAGGAAAAGAATGTACCTATCTCTGTACAGAAGTACAGCTCAGTAAACCACTTGCTACTTGTGTTTGGATTCTTGGAACCCACAGTTGGGTCAGGCATGTAGGGATATTGGGTGAACTTAGATTGTTGAATATACACATAAGCTTGCCATCTCTCTTATATGATTATGGATTTTTTTTTTTTTTTTTTTGGTTTTTGAGATGGGGGTCTTGCTACAAAGCCCAGACTGGCCTTGAACTCTCAATAATCCTGGCTTCAGTCTCCTGAATGTCACCATACCACACTAAGCCCCAGTTTGCAGGATGTGGTACAATATAGTGACACTTGTCCTTGAACTTGGAACCCTTCTGCCTCAGCTTCCCCCAAAATGGCCAGAATTGCTAGTGTGTGACACCAAATTTTCAGTCACAACTACCCCAAAAAGTTAGCTGTCAAAAGTATCTGTGAGATGGGTGTGCAAGTGCAAACACCTTCCTCCAAGTCTAACGCCATGAGCTTGATCCTGGAAACTATGTGGTAGAAGAAACTGCCCCCCTGACCTCCACATGTGGACAAACACACATACAATAAACAGGTCCAAGAAAACTTTAAGTATAAATTAATTTCTTAAAGCCTCTGAGGCACACCCCTCCCCCCCATTCTGTGGTTCTTCAAATGGCTTTTTTTTATATAAAATAAAAACAAACACATAATATATTCTATCACCACATTTATTCAAACTGACATCACATGGCTTCTGTTAATACACACTGAGAACACAAATTTCAAATTCCAAAAATGCATAGATTACAAAGAAACATCAGACAAGCTCAAACTCAAGGATATTCCACAAATAAACCAGTACCTTCAAAATGCCATGCTACCAAGTACAGACAGGCGAGAAACTGCTCCACACTGAGGAAACAACAAAGTATCTATGAAGTCCATAACTGTGGATCAAATCCAGGACCTACAAGGGGCATTTTGACATAATTTTCAAAATTTGACTACGGTCTGCAGAGTAGATAGGTGAGATCAATGCTGACTTCCTGATTTTGACAGTAAGTATCTAAATATGCAGGAGAGCAACTTAACCAAGAGGCTGCCAACACACTTCCTGGCTCTGTGGCACAACTGGATTAAAACCCAGCAATTTGTTGGTTCTTGTTCTCAGTTACCTGCAAGCACTCCACCGTGAAAGGATTGAGAGCATGAGGTGATGTGTTGATGGTGAAAATGAGAACTGAGCACAGGGAAGAGTGGCATGATGGGTAGGTAAAGAGGAGTCAAAGGCCACGAGAGCATACAACACTCAAGTGAACCACAGGAACACTCTAAAAGGCAACTCTGCTGTCCAGTCTTGGATCTGAGGAGGAATCAGATAATAAGAACCATGCAGGGAACAAAGCTAGCCTCGCACCTGCTGGCTTTCCCGTCTGTTGGCAGGAGAGAAAGGTTCTGGTAGTGGTGTCATTCAAGACTGAGAGCTGGAGGTACATTGCAGCAGAGCACTTGATTCACATGCACAAGGCCCTGGATTCAACTCTCAGAGGCATAAATATATAAAAAAAATTAAGTAGATTTAAAACTAACTGCTAAAAAGTAATTTTAAAACCCAAAATGCTCAGCATGCTATAACTAGGAGACTCTCAAAACCAACTAACCAACAACAAAACACCTAATCATGATAAATGAAACAAAGGAGAGAGAGAGAGAGAGAAACATAAAGGTACTGCTTATATGAAGTAAACAGAGAAGATGACTCTAAGGGGATAGAGACTAGAAGATGGCCCATTGCTACGGGTAGGAAGGGGGTTAACTACTCTATGCCTCAATGTTCTCACTTCACAGTGATCGTTATAGTATCCAACAAGGCTCCCAAATACAAAGATCAAGGGACATGATACAGTTAAAGTTTGGGACACTGTGCTGTACTCAAGATCACCTCAATATGTACATATACTAAATTTGGGAATAATAAATCTGGGAAATAAACTGATTTCCAGGTTTAAAAGTCATTAAAATAAATAAACCTAGAAATAATATAAAGATCCAGCAACAAACTATACTTTATCCTGAATTCAATCTTTATTTAAAGCAAATAATTTTGAAAAATTAAGCCCATGGCTTAAAACACTTAGAACTTTACACACATGAAGTATAAGAAGAAAGGGAAATGTTTTAACTAATTTTTCCCTCAATATTTGAGTTCATCTGAGTAAGAGATGAAAAAAAGCTATGTCTCCTCACTTTGAATTTACTTGAGTTGGCATTTTGGTGTATAATTCTATAATTCCATGTTTCTAAACATAAAAGTCCTTTACTAAAAAGTAGTAACTTCTCATTGTAAATAGGAAGATAATTCTCACTCGAAAATCCCTGACCAACAAATGTTCCAAGTCAGTAATTCTAGGGTCAGAAGCACTTATGTCACTATTCTCTCAGGCACCTGTCCATGCCATCCTGTCATCACTGTCAGATGCTATGGCACCAGAAGACACGGAGAGAGATGGAAGGCTTTGGGGTTGGTCATTTCCCAGAGGGCGTCAGATGGTGGTATGGATCCTGCCTCCTGAACTCAATCCTTTCAGTGCAGGCGTGCTAGTCAAACAGCTGCCCCATCACTCCTCCAGGCAAATTAGTGGTTGTTTAATCTTTTGAAATAATTACTTATGTGAGTACAACCTATGTATCTTTGGTTAAACAATTTTCTCGCCAGCATCAACATTTGCATTCTCTTATTTATCATCTCTCAGGCCTTTTACAGAATTACTTCAGCCTTAATTACTCTCTGATTCTTTTTAAGTATTTCCAGAAAAAGGTTCTAACATTAGGAGAGAGTACACACAAATTTCAATATTTAATAAATTTATCTTGATAACATCAAAACAAGTTTACACTTTAAATTGCATTATAAAAAATACATCGGTCTTCACATTAGTTTTACATGGAAATATATAATTATTTGAATATTTAAATATAGCTTTTCTTTAAGCAAAACAAAACAAAACAAAACAAAACGTGTTACTCAGAGCCCTAGTTACATAAATAATTTAAAATGCACAAATGCAAAAAAACCACTCTTTACACAATATTGTCCACACACTGTTTCACCAGGACAATCACAATAAAAATCTATTCAAGATACTAAAAGGGACAAGATTAATGAAATGATATGGTTGTAATTTGATGTATTACTATTGAAAGAATATAATGCACTCTTGACTACACAAAATAACCAATTGTTTCAACCTAGCCTGAAAATTAAATCAACATTTATGTAGACAAAGGGGCACATCTTATATCCTATCAAATTCTAAAATAATTCACTTTTAACTTAAGTTTTACCATTTTAAGTAAGTTTCCAATCTTGTCTAAAATAATAATCCTTACAAGAAGTTAGTAAATATTTGCAAAATGCTAAACAAAGCCATAATTTCTGTACCAGACATTTTTATATTTTTGGTGATGTTAATTTTACATTTTAATTTTTTCCTTGCTTTCCCTTTAAAAGGTCCTTAGACAAGTTTCCAAATTATGAATTTTTTAACTTTAAATTTTGATTATTTGAATATTCATTGCGGGACATAATCACAATAGATATAATCTGGCATAATTACATGGTAGGTTATTTAGGTATGAACTCTCACTTTTAACCTCCATTACAAGAGTGTTTATTAATGGTGTCTGGGAGCTGCAAAAGACATTAATACCTACAAAGAATACTTTTTCATGTTTACTTCATAATCAGTGAAAGAGTTTTCTTCCTTAATTAAATTTTGAGGATTTAAAAAAAAACTAGCAGCCCATTAAGAATGTTTTAAAGAAATTAAAATGTTTGTAAGATAAAGAGGCAAGGTTGAAAAAATTAAACACGTTACTTGCCGACTAAAAAAGCACATTTGTCCACTCTGCAATATAATTACCACTTATATTTAGAAGTAAAGAGATGACTATAGTATCACCATTAACGACTCACAGGTTAAATAATGGCCCCTGGAACAAAACCACGTTGATATTTCATTAATTCTAAGGTAACACAGTTTTATCTCTGAAATCAAGACACATCTTAACACTGACTCTAGTTTCAATAAAATATAGTAGTTACACAGTAAAGGGAAACTTCGTGTTTCCTCATAACATCAATGACAGAAAAAGATCCAGGTCTTGACTGAACAAGAAAAGGGGATGCATCTGCACCAGCTCAGTCAATGACCCTCAAAGGAATAGACTCAAGTACCACAGAGGTTCACACTGTGTATCCAAGCTCTTTATCTCAACTGTTAAACTCAATTAGGTAGTTTAAGACAAAATGTCAAATTGGCTTAACCTTTAACTATCTAGCTAGTTTAATATAATTAGATAGTTTAAGATAAACTGATGTATAAACTGTTTTTCACTTGAAAAGTAGGTCTCTAGTTAGGTTACTAGTTTAACTTAATTTTTCTGAAATGTCAAGTTTTTCACTAATGACAATTAATGGCCAGTCCACATGCCATTATCAAACCAACAGCTTAAGCTCATCATTTTAAAAATGTTATCCAAAATATTAGTAAATAAGATGATAAAATTACCTGGATTTTCATTTTAGATTACTAATAAAGGGAGAAAAGGTACCTTCAAAGCTTATTCACATTTGCAAAATCTTTTCCACGTAAGACTTAATAATGTTAACAAAAAGATCTGTGGGTATGTGTGCAAATGAGAAAAGCTACAGAACTGCAGATCCAATTTAAATGAAAAAGAATTTGTCTTTCACCAGGTGCTTAAAAAAACTGGATTAAATATTTTATGGAATGACTTTAAAAGAAAAAGAAGTTATATATTTTTGTGATCGTTTGATCACAAAACTGAGATACTTGAAAACCGAGATAGCACAATGTCGCTCTTTTTATTTATCCAGTTAGAATACCTACTGGCTATTCAACTTGGAAGTGTGGTAACTAAGTAAATAGATATCGGTCCCAATTGTTTAAAAGATGAAATTAATAAGCTTGCTATGTTCATTCTCCCAGTGTTATAACTTTTTGGCACGAAAGATTTTCAGAGGACATGATTTAAGGAACAGAATTCTATATAGTATGCTAAATTATGAGACAAATTAAGATGAAGCTCTTCTACATAAATGGGACAAAGGTTGCTTTTAAATCTTTAAAAGAAAAAAAAAGGACCCTAAACACTAATTTTAAATGAATATAAAATCTCCGAAAAATAATATCTGTAGCAAAATAGTGTAAGGTCAGTTTCCCCACCAAAGCTGGGAAAAGTATGTGCATTCAAGTCTCAAATGTGTTCCATCCAAGTGAAGGACTGAGGTCTCCATCCGCTACGACGCGACGCGCACTTTTATTTTGCCTCATTGCTTTTCGACTTGCTTGCAAGCCGTGTCACCATCCTGTCGGTATTTGTTGTGGAACTCAAGCTTCTCAGGTCATATTCTCTCACTGGAAGAAGTCTCTTCCTTCTCCGGAAGTAAGTTTTCCTGTAGCGCTTTATTCCTCCAGCATTGGAAAGATGAGCAGGCAGCTCTGCAGGTCCTGCAGTAGTGCTCAACTGCTCTTCAGCACCAGCTGGGAGAACCGGGGCGCACGGGGGGCACGGGGCGCACAGGGGGAGCGGGGGGCACGAAACCCGCGGGAGGCACAGGGCCCGCGGGGGGCACGGAGCCTGCGGGAGGCACGGGGCGCGTGGGAGGCACGGGGCGCGCGGGGGGCACGGAGCGCGCGGGGGGCACGGAGCCCGCGGGAGGCACGGGGCCCGCGGAGGGCACGGGGCCCGCGGAGGGCACGGGGCCCGCGGGGCTCGCGGGGGGCACGGGGCACGAGGGGGGCACAGGGCCCGCGGGGGGCACGGGGCGCGCGGGGAGCACAGAGCCCGTGGGGGGCAGGGGGCGCGCAGGGCCCGCGGGGGGCACGGGGCGCGAGGGGTGCACAGGGCCCGCGGGGGGCACGGAGCGCGAGGGGTGCACAGGGCCCGCGGGGGGCACGGGGCGCGAGGGGTGCACAGGGCCCGCGGGGGGCACGGGGCGCGAGGGGGGCACAGGGCCCGCGGGGGGCACGGGGCGCGAGGGGGGCACAGGGCCCGCGGGGGGCACGGGGCCCGCGGGGGACACGAGGGGCGCGAGAGCTTGAGCGCTAGTGCTTCAGCTGCTCTCTTGGCTTCCTTTATCTTCCTGGCAACTATTTTCTTCTTCCTCAGTTGCATTCTTATAAGAACAGTCTTTGATAGATGCCTCCGGGGCATAAGACCATGGCATCTAGAGACATACTTCCTGATGATGTCGGTCGCTTTCAGCTGAATCCAAATAGCCAGCTTTTCTGAAGCTAGTTTTGATTTTTTCCGGAGAACCATTGTTTTATACGCATTTTTGATGAGGCATAATTTATTTGCAGCAACCATCTTCTTTTTCCAAAATTTCCTTTGATTTTGACTTTCAAGATCTTCCTTTTTAACTGATTTGGGAAATTTTTTGGCACCATCACGATTTACAAGAGTCTGCTGGAAATTATCCTTTGGAACTTGAGTAGCACCCACATCTTCTGATTTTTTTAGAAATGAAGATTGATTGGTCCTCTGGAACTTTAACACAGATTTTTTCGGCATTGCCATAAAAGATGTTGAAACCAGGTTTTGTCTTTTGGCACTATCGTCTCCTGCATTGGGCTTTGGGTCATGCCTATTAAGATCAATGCCAACTTCTGGTACCATTAGGTTCTGTGGAGGATTAATTACAGTTCTCTTACGTCGTGGGCCAGAAGAGGTGTGTTCTCTACAACTGTATATATGTGGCAAATCACTGTCACTGCCAGGCTTTGTTTTAGGTGGATTCAAAGACTGATCTTCCTTCATACTTAGAGAAGAAAAAATATAGACCAAGGAATCGGGCTGTACAGGCTCTAAAACTTTAGTTTGTGGTTCAGGTAGCTCAGTTATCCCAGCTTGAGCCTTTTTCTTCTTCTGGCTATCATGGTGGAAACACTTCCTCTTTGGTGAGTCCTCTTCTTGTTCTGTAATTTTCCTTTTCTTCCCAGAACTTGCTTGAATTCCACATCTCACTTCTACTTGGTTCTGAGAAGTCACCTGCCCATGTTGCTGATGAAGCCCCTCTGCTAAGGAACAAGACTGTTTACCTAAGTCCACTGAAAAGTCACCAGTGTCTCCAACTTTACCTTTAACATGTTGAATTGATGTGGTGTTCTGATTAAGGTCAGACCTAATGGTCTTTTCTTCTTCACCCAAAAGAATTTTCTTGGTCTCAGAGCCACCATCATAGTAACTATAGAAATAACCTTGACATGCCTGTGTGTTTGTCTTCACATCATCTTCTCTCCCCTGAGGACATGTTTTTCCAACAATTGATGGAGGAGCCTGACCCTGAGGTGAGGCTTCATGAACTACTACTTCCTTAAGATCATCTTCTGCAACCTCTTCTCCTTCCCCGTACATTGGGTTTGGTGGATATTCATACTTAGTTACTCTCAAGTCAAAAGTCACTTTCTTACCCTGGCCTTTTTTCTTAGGTTGAGGTGGGTCAATGTCAGAGTGATAGAAGGTATCATCTTGAAAGTTTAGCTCAGATCCACAGGAGTTCAAAGCTGTTTGGCGAATCACTGACACAGCATAGGCAGCATGGTCTCCTGCAAAACTACTGGATTCCCAGCCCCTATCTCTTTTGAATCTATTTTTTTGATCTTTCCGAAGACTGGTGGCTTCTCCAGTTTTCTGTAGTTGGTGAGTCACTGGATGAGCAGTATCTTCCCAATTTAATTTTCTTTTAGGACATTTAGATCCAAAGTTCTTATCTTCTGGGTCAATAAAATTACGATCAGGCTGTTGTAACTGGCAGGTAGTGGGCTGATCAGAAGGATCAACATTGAAATTGAGTTCATGACCACAAGATGGACAAGTAGAATCGCCTAGGATAATATAGTCATTTTTCCTGTTTATTATTTTAAAACTTTCCTTGGATTGGTTTGTCACTGACTGAGAGGCTTCATAATCACAACCACAGAATTTACAATAGTACTTTTCGTTTGCTGCAGAACCAAGAGAATCTGTGTTTATATCACTGGTTTCTTTGACAGTCATCTGAGGTGGCTCTAGCTGAAGAGGGATATTTGAATCAGAAATTACTTCCCGGTCACAGTCACTATCACTGGACACAACATCCACAAACACCACCTGTGGTGAGTCTGTTTCTCCATCTGATGTCTGAACCTGGTTAACTACTATCTGAAAAGAGACGTCAGAATCATACACCACTTCAGGCACACAAGTTACACTGCCCTTGTCTTCTATGTCAAGCGCTTTCTTGTCAAGGTCTGCTTCTTTGCAAGCCACTTGAGGTGGGTCAGCTTCTGACTGCAGATGAACAGCAGAATTACATGCTACTTCAGAACAACATGGCTGAAAGTTCTCATTTTCTAGGTCATCAGGATTCTCCTTTTGCAAGTTTACTTCTTTGATAGACACAGCCTCTACAGATGGAACTGTCACAAACTGAACAGGATCGTCAGAATCATAAGTTGGTTCAAAGTCAACTAGCTTGTAGCTCTTATCTTCCAGGTAAATATGGTCTTCCTTCAGATTCATTTCCTTGTCAGGTTTTTGAAGGTGGCCTGCTACTGACTGACAGGGATCATTAGAATCAACACTCACTTCAGGACCATCACAGGAATCAACATTTACTTCAGGACAAGGATTGCTGCTGTTTTCTTTCAAACTGGTACACTTTTTTTGCAAACGTTGTGGTTTTTGAATCACTGAGCAAAAAATGACATTCGTAACAGGAACTATTGTAGAGCCATAGGGCTCACAGCCATTACCATTTGGACTAGCACGTCCCCTCGGTAAATTTATTTCTTCAACAGGCTCTTGTGTTGCGTTAGTCACAGCCTGAAGTGGTTCATCAGAATGAAAGTTTACTTTTGAGTTTTTAGATTCACCAAGCTTATCTTCCAAGTCAACATGATCCTTCCAATGGTCAATGTCCTGAACTACTTCAATGTGGCCGGCCAATGGCTGGGGGACATTGGAATCACATGTAATTCCAAAACCCTGAGCATCATCCCTCTTACCTTCTGTGTCATCTGTATCCTTCTGACTTCTGTTTTCACCACTTTCACTATGCTGACCAGCCTCTAACTGGACAGAGCCATTAGCATCAACGCTTACTTCAGAATCACAAGGCACGTTATTTCTACCTTCTTGTTCAACATGTTCAGGCTCCAAAACAGTTACTTCAGGTTCAGGTGGTTCAACTACTGCCTGGACTGAGAAACCAGAATCCAAATTTGTCTCAGAACATGTATCTTGGCTGTTATCTTCCAAGGACACTTGGTCATTATTACCAAGACTTATTTGTTTAAGAGCTAGTTCAAGTTGATCCATTGCAGAACGAAAAGAAACATTAGAGTCATGTATTATTTTTGAATAAATAAGATCACTGATCTTCTGTTCAAGAACCTTTGCCTCTTTTTTCCACTCGTTCATTTTTGAAACCACATCGAACTCTTGTTTAGGCAGGGAGTGAAAATGGCCAGTAGAATCAGCACTTGCTTTAGAGTCACTGGGTTTGCCATCGGTGTCTTTCAGTTCAACACAGTTTTCGTTTGAGGCTAACTGAGGCTGGCTAAGGACTGAATCAAGACAATCAGCAGTATTCACATTTACGGCCATCCCTCTAAGCTCAGTAATTTTATCTTTTGGGTCAGCATGGCCCTCTTTCAAAGCAGCTGGTTGAGGTTTTTCAGTCATTGTCCGAGGAAAAACATCAAACTTGAAAGTTGGTTGAGAGCCACCATATTCATCATCACTGTTGACTTCCTCAAGATGCTTTGTCTTTCTCTTTGCCTTTTTACCTACATAAGGTTCTGTCACTGGGTGAGAAGCAGTAGAAGCTGAACTTACTTCAGAATGAGATTCCGTGCTTTTACTTGTTAACTCAGCATGCTTTTCTTTTTGAAGACAGACATTTTTGACAACTACTTCACATTTGCGAATAACTGACTGAAAGGGGACATGAGAATCCAATCTTGTTTCAGAAACACGTAATATAATGGGATCTTCAGAACATCCGGGCTTTGAATTAACAGAGTTACAATCCAAATTTAATTCAGAATCAGTAGGTTCATTTTCCTTTTGTTCAATTTGTTCTATTTGTACCTGATCTTCTTTGGGGGGATTTATCTTTTTAACAGCTACATCAGAATTAGTCACTGAATGAAGAGGGACATTAGAATCCAAACATATTTCAGAACCACTGGGATTGTCATTCTTCCCTTCTAAGTGAACGTTTTCGTCTTCCTTAATGATTACTTCTTTAACAGCTACTTCAGGGTGATCATTTCCTGAATGAAGAGGAATATCAGAATCAAATGTTATTCCAGAAACACAAGATTCATTACTCTTATTTTCCAGACCAACAGGTTCCTCCTCATAAACAGCTACTTGAGGTTGGTCAGCTACTGAGTCATCGGGAATATCAGAATCAAAAGTTATGTCAGAACTACTTGACACACAGTTTTCATCTTCCAGGTTAAAGTCATCTTCGTTTAATCCTTCAAAATCCAGCAGAGACCGCTCAGTAACTGACAGAAGAGGGGAATCGGAATCAAATGTCAACTCAGAACTGGAGCAGCCATTGCTCTTAACTTCCATGTCGACATTTAACTCATCGAGATTTACTTCACCCCAAGCCCCTTGAGGTTGATCATTAGCTGACTGATAAGAAGCATTGGAATCAAAACTTAGGTTAGAAATGCCAGAGTGAACACTCTGATTTTCTAGGTCAAGATCTACTTCCTCAGGGTTTACTGGAGATTGATCAGCCTCTAATTGAGCATCAGCATGAAAACCCACTTCAGGACCATGAGACTCACAGTTCATATCCCCAAGGCTGGTATTCTTCTGGTTCGGAAGGTTTATTTCTTGTGATTCTCTCTGGAGTTCATGAGCCACTGTCTCAAGAGAACCATCACGTTCAGGATGTGCTTCAGCACTACTGGGCTGCTCTTCATTTCCCTGTCCGACAGCTCTGCCTCTGGGGCTTCCTTCTTGAACAGGCACCTGGGGATGGTCCAGAGCTGCATCACTGTCAGAGCTGAAACTACTTGACCCGTAGTTCTCATCAACCAGGTTTGCATGGGTGTTCCTCACAGGATTCTGCTGTCTTGATGCTGCTGGAGTCTCATCAGCTGAGGACCCGGAATCCTCACATGGTTCAGAGCTACCACTTCCATAGCTCTTGTCAACCAAACGAAGGGGCACTACTACTTCCACGGGCTGTGGGGGACGGTGACTAGTTGACGGTAGTGAGTCATCACCATCAAAATTCACTTCAGAGCCACTAGACTCATAGCTTTCATCAACCAGACTAATGAGCTGTATGTTCTGTGTAATCACCTGACGAGAACTGCTACCATTATCTGAAGTTGCTCCAGAAACAGTGGGTGTTTCATTCCTAGGCTGAGAATAAGCATGTGTTTCTTCTGATACATTTATTTCTCTGGCGGTCAGTTCAGATAGGGCACTCAGCGACTGACAAGAGGACCCACAATCAAAACTCATGTCAGAACCTCTAGATTCATAACTCGCATCTTCTTGGTCAACTCCCTCCTCCTCCTCTTCATGCTCCTCCTCTTCTTCCTGCTCCTCCTCTTCCTCTTCTTCCTGCTTCTCCTCCTCCACTTCCTCCTCCAAAAGACTTAAGTCACGTACAGCAGCTTGGGAAGGACCAGGTACTGCCTGACGAGACCCACAACTGAACCTCTCTTCAGAACTCACTGAGCGCTTCTGTTTCAGAAGTGTTGGCTTGTTAAGAACCAAACGTGTTTCTTCTTGGGGACGAACTGTATTTGAACGAGATGCCTCACGACGCTTTGGAATGGCACCTTCACGTGCTTGTTCTGGTAGTGTGTCAGTCTCCCTCGGGTTTCCTGCTGTACCTGCCTCTAACTCAGAAGACTCAGCTCTTACAGAACAAAGCTCAGAACCTGTTAGCTCACGGACTCGTACGACAGGGGAAAAAGACGCACCCTTAGCCCTAAGATTTCTCTGTGCAAGCAATTTGTCTAAATTTATACTTAGTTTCTTTTTTGGGTCTTTAGTTTTGGGTTGAGATGATGGGTTGCTAGGGCCCTGATCTGGGGAGTCAAAGTATGTTTCAAGGTTCTCTGTGTCACAAGCTGGAAAAGAATCTGAAGCAACTGCCAGTACTAACCGAGGAACACTGTTAGCCGCAACTGGTCTCTCGAAAGAGCCGCTAGGCAAAGAGCTGGCAGGAGCATTACAAATCACAGGGGGACGCACTAACTTTTTTCCACTAGTTGTAGCCTGAACAACACCGACTGAATTAACTTTTTTCACACCACTCTCAACTTTATGAGCCAATTCCAAGGACTGCTGCTGTCCCCGTTCCAGTTTTTGAATAACTGATGGTCGAACTGCAACTTCTGCGTGTTCCTGAGAAGTACCAGGTCTATAATCTATCTCTTCAACAGATCCTGAATCCTCGGAGTTCCTCTCTGCACCGCTATCTGCAGTATCATCCTCCTTCTCATCAGAATCATCCAAAACCACCACCACTTCAGGTGATCCAGGATCTGCTGCTGCTGCCGCTGCTGCCGCCGCCTCTGGCTCATTTGGTGCAGATCTAAAGAAGAAGGGGAGAAAACATTAAGATATCCTAGTTCTTGCTTACAATCCATGGTATTGTTTTCTTTCTATTATGGACCATTCTTAGAGGAAAAGGAATACCAGATTGTACACTCCATGGACCTTAGGAAGTTAGTTAGTATAGAAGATATAATAAATCCACAAACTGCTCTTTCATAAACAAATGGCTCCTGGACATACAAAACTGCAAATAAGTCTCGGATATCCATTTTTCAGTTATCACAGTAAACACTACAAAGTTTGACCCAGAGGCTCAAGATGTCACTCAGTTGCTAAAGCACTTGCCAAGTGTGTGCAAGGCCCTAGGTCTGATCCCTACAACCTCAAATTTTAAGAGCTATGTCAAAAATTAACTGTATACAGTTAATTCTATTTGTACAAGCACATGTAAGAAGCTAGTCCTATCTGTTTTAGTTAAGTGAACATGAAGTCTGGAGTGTCAAAGGGAATATGTACTTATCTCTCTCTTTTTTTTAAAGATTAATTTATGTATTTTATGTTTATGAGTACACTGTCATTATGCACATGAGAAGAAATGCATGAGATCCCATTATAGACGGCTGTGAGCTGGGAACTGAACTCAGGACCTCCGGAAGAGCAGCAAGTGCTCTTAACTGCTGGGCCACCTCTCCAGAACTTGTCTCCTTTTTTAGGAAGTGATGATCTGGCTATGCTGCCCAGGCTGACCTTTCTTTTGGATGAGCAATGCTCCCACTTCAGCTCCCCCAAGTAGCTAGAATTATAGACACAGTACCATCGTACCCTTTAGACTTATGACTAAATCATTTTTTGAATGTTCCTTTGAATTATATTTATGTATACTATATTTTCAATTCAATTTTTTAATTACTTTTTTAAAGATCTGAAATTTCATTATTGAAAAATCTGTCAGTTCATCTCTTATACTCACTGCCATCAGCACAAAAAGCTTGATTCAAAACATTTTAGGGATCCTTCTTTCATATAGATAAACAGTTGTCCTAAAAATGTTGTCATAATCTTATTTCAGTCATAGCAATCACCTCCTAAATACTAAAGGTTCTCTAACTCAGTAGTAGACTCTATGGTAGACACTTGAGCAAATTCAAAGAAAGAAAAGCTGGCTCTCAAGAAGCATTCAATTAGCAGCAACTTCTAGTGCAAAATGTCAATATCATCTTAGTTAGCCCCATAAAAAATAGTATCATAGATAAAAGAGGCCTAAGGTATGATAAGCTAATATAAGGTGAATATCCTAAAACAGAAAAAGGTCAAACTAGGAACTCTTAGTTTGAAAAATCAACTTAAAAATTACTGAAAAGGGCTGGCGAGATGGCTCAGTGGTTAAGAGCCCCGACTGCTCTTCCGAAGGTCCCGAGTTCAAATCCCAGCAACCACATGGTGGCTCACAATCACCCGTAACAAAATCTGACTCCCTCTTCTGGAGTATCTGAGGACAGCTACAGTGTACTTACATATAATAAATAAATTTTTTAAAAATTACTGAAAAATTGTGAACAAGGAATAAACTGTAATGTATTATGAGTTTACTAGTTAAAATAAATGTACCAGACTAATGTTGAAACATAATATTAGGTCAATTCAGTGAGGTCATATTATAAAGATCCTTTTCTTTTTGGAGAGGACAAGGTCTTACTATGTATCCCTTCTGTAATGAAACTCACTATGCTAAGTTTGAGGCCAGGCTGGCATCAAACTCACAGAGATCTGCCTACCTCTGCCTCTTGAGTGCTAAAATTAAAGGCCTACACCACTATGCCCATCTTTATAAAAACCTTCTTTATTGGCCCTTTTTAATTTCTCTGCTAAAATTGCCTTTAAAAGATTATAGCCTAAGGCTGGAAGAGATGGCTGCAATGGTAGAGTGCCTGTTGTCTGAGGCCCTGAGTCTGGATTCCCCAGCATCTACATGAGAACCAGGACCATGAGAGGCAGTGTACATCTAGACCACAGAATAGTGAAGGCTGGAGGAATCCCACAGCTTCACTAGCCAACAGGTCTAATCAAAACAGGTAGTTCCAAGTTCAGTGTGAGACTGTCTCAAAAAATAAGGTGGTAAGCCAAAGATGAAACTCAGCATTAAGCTCTGGCCTCTTGCACAATACAACACAGCTCTATAGCTTAGCAACAGCAAGGTGGCAAACACCTGTAATCTCAAGAGACTAAGGAGGATATCAAATTCAAGGCCATGGTGAGATATATTATGAGGCACTGTCTCAAAAACCAACAACAGGTGCTCACTTCACCAGCACATATACTTAAATTCAAATGATACAGAGATTAACATTGGCCCTGCCCAAAGAAGATGTGCAAATTTGGGAAGTGTTCCATATTTTTGTGTTTATGCTTTTGATGTTTTATTAAGTATATAATAAAATAATCTGTTACCATAAAAAGTGATACACAAATCTCTACCACTATAATAACCAATATGAATATCTAGACAAATTAGAAAATATAGCTGTGTGTGGTGGTGCTCTGTGAGTTTGAGGCCAGCCTTGTCTACATAGTGAGTTCTGGGCTAGCCAGGACTACATAGTAAGACCTTGTCTCAAAAAATTTAAAAAAAATAAAAATAAAAGAAAGAAAAGGACAGACAGACAGACAAACAAACAGAAGGGAAGAAGAAAATGGGTAAAATTTTTTAAAGTATTTTTTAAACTTGAAAAACATGTGTCTCCAACTGCTTTTATTTTTTTCTAAAGACTTACTTTTGTTTTGTTTTGTTTTTTGTTTTTCGAGACAGTGTTTCTCTGTATAACCCTGGCTGTCCTGGAGCTCACTTTGTAGACAGGCTGGCCTCGACTCAGAAATCCACCTGCCTCTGCCTCCCGAGTGCTGGGATTAAAGGCGTGCGCCACCACGCCTGGCTCTAAAGACTTTCTATGTGAGTTTTGTGTGTGTGTGTGTGTGTGTGTGTGTGTGTGTGTGTGTACGCACATACAACATGTATCACTGGTATCTGTAGAGGCCAGGAGGAAGTGTAGTCCCTGGAACTAGAGTTACAGGTAGTTTGTGAACTACTTAATGTGGGTGCTGGGAACCTAACTTGGGTCCTTTGCAAACACAGCAGGTGCTTTTAGCCACTAAGCCCCTAAACTGACCCTTTATTAACACATCAGAATTAATTCAATCATTGCATAAATCATCTTTTAAAAAAGGTTTTTAGATGTTCTATGTGTGAGTGTTTTGCCTGTGTGTGTCTTGTGTTTATTGAGGTCAGGAGAGGGTGTTGGAAACCCTAGAACTGCAGTAAAAAGTGGTTCTGAGACATTATGAATGTGCTCAGAATTATTCTGGGTCCCTGCAAGAGCAGTTGTCTTAATTGCTGAGCCATCATTCCATCCCTTCCATAAGTCATTTTATTTAATACTAATTTGGAATGTGGGAAATAAAAATTATACCTGTCACTAATATATTATTACACTATGGCAAAAAAACAAAACAAAAACAAAAAAAAACAGCATTGACTCTTAAGCAACGAAATAATAATGCAAAGACCACTTTCACCTCCTGCATTTTCAAAACTATATATTACTTCCATTTGTTTTAAAGTCTATCACAACATACTGATAACTCTTTAAAAAATGCAGAAAATTTAAGGAACCAAAAATGAGAGGGAGAAAAGATAGACAACTGCCAACTAGATGCTTCTACATATACCTGTATTTGTATTTATATTTAATACTAACAAATTATAATTCAATTTCTAGTCATTTGCCACTTTACCACAAAAAAAAGCCCTACAAATATACAACTATTAAAAGTTAAAGCCGGGCAGTGGTGGCGCACGCCTTTAATCCCAGCACTCGGGAGGCAGAGGCAGGCGGATTTCTGAGTTCGAGGCCAGCCTGGTCTACAAAGTGAGCTCCAGGACAGCCAAGGCTGTACAGAGAAACCCTGTCTTGAAAAAACAAAAACAAAACAAACAAACAAAAAAAAAGTTAAAAAAAAAAAAACAAACAGAAACCCTTTTACATAAATTCTTAAGTTAAAAGGGAGCTTTAAGCACCAGTGATATGGCTCAGTGGGTAAGTTGCCACACAATGCTTTTAGCCAATGTAATCAATTTACCACCATCCATGTCTGAAGAATGTACTAGCAGGACTGGAAACACAAAGGGCAGTAGTGAGTGAATTCAAGGAAATTAAAATGGCACACACATATTAAAATGTCAGTGAAAGGCATTACTTGGTATTCTAGCTAAAGGAGCTTAGCAATTTTTTTAAAACATCACCAGCAATTAAATATGTTGACACCATGTTCTCTAAAGGATACAACCTCTGTTCTGAGGTTATTACTGCCAAAAATGGATACATCCATTTAATCGTGAGGAAACATCAGAAAGGTCTAAATTAGGATGCTTTCCATAAAATAAATGGTCACTGCTCCTAAAAAAGAGTCCCAGTCTTTTGTTTGGCTGTTTGGTTGGTTTGTTTTTTGTGGTTTTCTTTGAGACAGAATTTCTCTATGTAATATCCCTGGCTGACCTAGAACTCAATCTGTAGACCAGGCTGGTCTTGAACTCAAAGATCTACCTGCTTCTGACTCCCTGAGTGCTAGGATTAAAGGTGTGAACCACCATCCACCTGCTTAAGTGTTACAGTCTTAATAAGTAAACAAATAATAATGGTGTGATAGAGCTGAAGGGAGAGTAAGGAAATAGGACACTCAATGCAGTGTGTGAGCTTGGATGACGAAAGGTGACATTCTATAGACAAGCTAGCAGTATCCATAAATGCAGCTCCTATTTTAGAAAACCGCACTATGTTTGTTTTTAGATTCCATAGTCAGGGCGAGAGTTTCTTCTATCAGTTTTCCACTGTTCTCAGTAAACCTGGTATATTATCCTAAAATAAAGTTTTTTTAAAAGACAGTGGTTCTATGCCTTACTAATGCTGTGGCCCTTTAATACAGTTCCTCATCTTGTGATGACCCCTGATCATAAAATTATTTTGTTGCTACTTCATAACTGTAATTTTGTTACTGTTATGAATCATAGTGTAAATATCTGTATTTTCCAATGATCTTTTAGCCAACCCACATGTTGAAAACTGCTGTTTTATAATAACCTGTACACTCTAGCCTAGAAGTTCAAATCCTGTGAAAATAAACTACAGAAATGGTTACTATGGTGGTTTGAACAAAAAAGTCCCCCGCCTCCCTTACAGGCTCATATGTTTGAATAACTAGTCCCCAGTTGGTAGACCTGTTTGGAAAGGATTAAGAGGTGTGGCCAAACTGGAGGAAGTATGTCACTGGGATGGGCTTTGAGGCTTCAAAAACCCACACCATTCCCAGTTAGCCTGCCCACCATCCCCCACCCTCTCTGCCACTTGCTTGTGGATCAGATGTTCACTCTCAGATACTAGCTCCAGCACCATGCCTGCCTATTGTCATGTTCCCTGCCATGATGCCATGATAGTCTGGACTCTAGGCCTCAGGAACTGATAGTCCTAAGATAAATTATTTCTTTTCTAATGGTCATGGTGTCTTATCACAGAAATTGAAAAGAAAGACAGTTGCACAAGTGTATTTGTTAAAGAAATGATTATGAGGTTTTTAAATCAAAGTCTTTTGTATGATCCCATGGTGAGTCTAATCTCATCTTTCTACCAGCTTTTATTAAGAAACAGCATTTTAGAGCCGGGTGTGGTGGCCCAGGCCTTTAATCCCAGCACTTGGGAGGCAGAGGCAGGCAGATTTCTGAGTTCGAGGCCAGCCTGGTCTAAAGAGTGAGTTCCAGGACAGCCAGGGCTATACAGAGAAACCCTGTCTCAGAAAAAAAAAAAAAAAGAAACAGCATTTTAAAAAAAACATTTTCCCATTAAAATATTTCCAACTTTTCTACGTTCTAGGTTAGTACCTTGCAAAGCATGAGTTTCCTTTCCCACCACTGGAATGTACCTCAGCTAATTCTGCATAGATATGGTCCCACTTGGCTTATCTTGTATGCTTGTTATAATCTGATTCTTAAAAACCTAGAACATTAACTATTAACTCTTAAAGTGTCATCAGGTTTTCCTTTTTATTAAAATAACCAAAACAAGTTGACTGGTAGGGGGTTATCGAAGGCCAAAATGATGGCTTGAAGGGTAAAGATGTCTTATCACCAAGCCTGTGTGTGATGTCCCAAACCATGGCCAGCATTGACAGAAAGCCAGCCCCTGTGAGCTGTCCTCTGACTCCCACATAGACACATGACATACAAGACAACAAGATACTGACAGGACTGAGAGACCACTCAATCCAGTGTTTCTTCCACTTATTCAGCACACAGTTCCACCAGGATTGAACCGACTCAGATTTCTACTGTAATATCTTGTCCTATTATCACCTAGCTTTTGTTACTAATCTTTCAAAACATTTTGCTCCACCTCCACCCAGTATTTAACTCTGTTACACACCAAAAAAAAAAAAAAAAAAAAAAAAAAAAAAAAAAAAAAAAAAAAAAAAAACCCTTAATGACACATTACTTATCATCCTAAGACATTTACTTAGGAAAAAGCAAAATTATGTCCATATTTTCTGTAGTAGTTTTTTATTAGTGGGGCTGAAGATTGAGGACAGGGATTCATTCACTGGCAGGGAAGCAAGCACTCTACAACTCAGCTACCCTCCCAGACCTATAGTAAAATGTCATATAAACAACTAAGGTGGAGAAATGGCTCAGCAGTTGAGAGTACTTGCTGCATAGTCATGAGGACCGAAGTTTGGATCCCAACAGCCATATAACGAGCTAGGCATTCTGAACATACCTATAAAAGTAGCTCAGAGGTAGGTAAAAAGCAGGGGACATCACTGAGACTTGCTGGCTTCCAGCTTAGCCCCAGAAAACACTAACCTCTGCACTAAGCATGCAAGTTCACATGCACACACATATACACAAATCAATCTTTAAAAATTAAAAGTATTTCTTCTTATATGTATGTAAACATTTTGCCTGTATGCATGTACGCCACATGCACGCCTACAGAGGTTTGAAGAGGTTGTCAGATTCCCTGGACTCATTGTGAGCCAGTATGTAGGTGTCGGAAACTGAACCCAAGTCCTCTACCAAGAGCAAATGCTCGTAACTGTTTAACCATCACTCCAGTACCCCACACACAAATTAATCTTTAAAGAAGTAAGTACAACAAACAATTTAAAATGGAAGTTAATAGATAAATTTTCATTTTAGGACTCAGTAAGTGCTAACTTTTCTCCTAGCCCTAAATCAAAATTTTATCTGGTTAACTTTCATTTCCAATGATTTCTTTTTATTGGTTAAATAAGACAGTTCACTACAGACCTGGGAGTGCATCCATGGTAAAGCATTTGCCTGGCATGGTTGAGCCCTTAGGTTCAATCCCCAGTTCCATAAACGCAGAACTATTTTGTACATCACATTTTTAAAGTTCAAATACAGCCTTTAAATGCTAGGTAGGTGTGGAGAAACTGACAGTTTGAAGCCAGTCTGGGCTACAAAGCATTTACAGGCAAGACCAGTCCTGGGATACACATCAAGATGATAAAGGTGGGTGGAATATACCACTGACAGAGATATTAACATTCCACTGAACTATCTTACCTGTTGTCTTGGTAATTATATGGGTGGTGTCGCAGAACATCCTGCAAAAAGCGTTCCATCAGAGTGTTATTAGTAGCTGTCCGACGTCTGCTCTGTCTGGTCAGGCTTCTGTGCTGAGAACTAAACAAGTGCTATAAAGAGAAACCAGTAGGTATTTTAAATGAGTAATGTTATTCATGGTAACACAAGATGGACTCATGAATGTATTCCTTGTAGAAATATAAGTTGATAGTCTTTCCATACATCACCTCTACTATATGCATCTAAAACCATTTAAGTATGTCTTCTTTAAATATAGTTGTTATATTTCTCTAAATACATTCCTAAGGATGACATCAAAAGGTTGTTTATCATACCATATAGCAAAAAGCCTGGAGGCTCCACAACAATAACCTTACATTACAATGTATGCTACGATGGAATACCATGCAGCTGCCTAAAATAATAAACCATAATAACATAAAAATACTATGTATTTTTATGGAATCAACAATCATACATATGGCCCTATCTTAAACTAGTTTTAAAATTATACAGACAAGTAAATGGAAGAAAATGTGCTAAAATCTTAAAAGTACACTTTTAAGTGATATACTTATGGATAATTTTTTATTTTTCTTAAAATATTTATATTTTCCAGTAAGTGTTTTTACAACTTAAAAAAAAAAACTGTGAAAAGAGAGAACAGGGTTGGGTTGTGGCACTAAAAAAGAACAAAGATTAACTCACACACAAAAAAAAGTTCATTTGTTTTTCGTCAGTGCTTAAGAAGAATCGTGCCTTAGCAGGATATCAGTGTAAGCATATTAAAGTCTCGAGCTTTAGCACAGATGCAGCATTAGTAGGCTGGCAATGGGATAAGGAGGGATCTAACGCGGGGAAATGTACCATATGCCACACACAGGGCTATTCATTCCAGCTCAAAAGCTCCCTGCGTTTTCACTCAGCAAGAATAGTGCCCTCTTTTGATATAAAGAGAGTGGGGCACAAAAAAAAAAAAAAAAAAAAATGCAAACTAAAGCAAACCGCCTTAAGCTCTGTTACCCAGCAAATGGCAAAGCCAGGATTTGAATGTGAGGCAAACTATAGTTTATGTGCTTTTTTCAATTAGCTAATATAAATGGTATATTAATTATATATGTTCTTTAAAAATAGTTAAGAAAATTGTGTTTTAATATATCATAGTTAAGATATTATTTAAAAACAAAAAGCAAAAAACCACATGTTGCTAGCTCCTGACCACTGACCCTTGAAATTATTTCCTCTGTTGACATGAGAATTTTTCTGCAATGTTACCTTAGCCCCAAGCTCAGTTAAGTAACAGTCTCAAATCCTTTGTTATAAACTCCCCCACTGTCCAGTGCCATCACCAGAGTAGACTGCTGGTAATAAAACACAGTGTACATTGAGCCAAAACACTAAACTAAAATCCAACCTTGTCCTCTCTATGCTAAGGCAAACAGAAAAAGAGCAATGGGAATGGAGAACCAACTGTATACGCTGCAGGAGCCACCACATTATACACGCCCCACAGGGCTTTCTTAAAAATTTTTCAACATATGTGTCACATAAAACACACAAACCATCACTGAATAAACACATCCATAACCATCTATCCATGAATATAAGTACCTAGAAATCCCTTTACTGCCCCCATACCAATCTAATACCCCTTCCCTCTTCCCCCAGTGTAACTATAACCCTGATTTCCAATACTAAGTTTTGAAAGGTTCTAAAAATGACACCACACAACATGTATTCTTTTGCACTAAGCACCTCTCATTCAACACTGCATTTATGAAACTATTCAATAGTTAACTGTATTGTGTTCACCTTCACATACATCTGTACTCTATTGTATGAATCTATGCTATTCTACACATTGATAAATTTTAGGGTTTTGTTTTTTCAGCATTTAGACATTACAAATCATAATGCTGCAAAGAGCCTTGCTATTTGTCTGGTATGACAGCACATTTGAGGAGTTAGATTATTAGATGTAGACCTTCTGTGTGATATAGTACATGTGTGTTCATCTTCAGTATCTAGTCTTCCAAAGTGGTTGGAACGATGTAGGCCGCAATCAACAGTTTATCTTTGTATTGCTCTACTTTATTATCAACAGTTGATATTCTGTTTTTTACATTTTAGCTATTGTGGACTGTGTTTACATTGAACACATTGTGGAATGTGTTCAGTATCATATATTGTGCCCTTAATCCACAAATTTGATGATCATTTTTACTGGCCATCCAGATCATTTCCTTAATTATGGGTCCATTTAAATTTTTTCATGATTTTTTTTTCAAGACAGGGTCTTCATCATACAGTCCAGGCTAGCTTTGAACTGGGATTCCTTCTACCTCTGTCTCCAGAATGTTTGGTTTCAAGCATGTGCCACCATACCAGCTCCTCTTCCTGTTTTTCAAATAGATATCTTCTTCGTTATCTTATAGAATTTGTTTATTCTGGACACAGTTTCTGCATTCAATTATGTATGTTTCTAACATCATCTTCATTTCTGTAGCTCATCTTCTTACTTTCTTAATCTACTGTTTTCATAATTTCACTGCATCCCAGAACAGTTTTTTTTTTCAGTGCTTCTTGTTAGCCGAAAGCTCTTCTTTATCAGTCATGAACTTTCTCCTGTCTGTTATTAGTTCCTTTATTATATTACCTAAAACATTCACATCTTGGAATAATTTTTACATACAGAATCGTTTTTTCCCAACGAGGTGTTCACTTGACATCACAGCATCTACTAGACAAAGTCTTGTTGCTTGCTGCTCTGCAGTGTCACCTATGTCACAGCTCAGATACACACATTTATCTGCCACTGGCATGTGTTCCTATGCTCTAACTTTGCACCAAGCCTGCCTTAGTAAGGGTGAGTAAGAGGATTTATCTAGAGGGATACACCTCATTCAGGTCTTCTTTAACATCATCTAGTTCTCTTTTTTATTTCCATATTTATAATGGTTTAATTTTCACTGTAATGTAAGGGATTTTCACTAGAATTTCATTGGATACATACAATTTGGGAAAACTGAACATTTTTTTATTTATTATATGTAAGTACACTGTAGCTTCTTCAGACACTCCAGAAGAGGGAGTCAGATCTCATTACAGATGGTTGTGAGCCACCATGTGGTTGCTGGGATTTGAACTTTGGAAGAGCAGTTGGGTGCTCTTACCCACTGAGCCATCTCACCAGCCCTGGACATTTTTAATATTGACTCTTTCAATCTATAAAAATATTAAGTCCCTTTCCTGTCCATTGCTGGGGATTGAACCCAGGACCTAAAAAAGCATGCTAAGTAGGCATGCTATCACTGAGCTAAATCCTCAGCCTTCAGTGTTCACAGATTATAGATGAATGTTTTATACATATTTATTATAATTATTTCTCAGAATGTTATTTTTATGCTATTATGAATGGTATATTTAAATTTCATTTTCTGCAGAGTATTTGCATATTGAAATAAGACTTTTTTTATTGGTCCAACCACCTTAGGGTTTTTTGTTTGTCTTTTTTAGCCAAAGGATCCAAATGGTACCCAGGCTAATCTCAAATGCCCAACAGAACCAAATGATCAATCTGACTTGAGCCTCCTCAGTATCTGAGTTGACAGGCATGCACCACCACACCTTGTTCCAACACACTTTTAAACTCACTCATTAATTCTAATGGTTGATCTATTTTTGGTTTTCTAGCCATCATCACGTTATGGTAATTGCCTTTTATCTTCTTACCCAATTATCTTCATCATTTTATCTTTTAATTTCTTACTTTTGTGGATAGGGCCTCCCATAAAGTAGCAAATATAGTTTTATCTTTCCTTTTTTGAGTTACTGAGGTGTCCCAGTTTCATATACAGCAGGCAAGTACTCTATCATGGAAGTAAACGCGCATACACACAGTCATTGAACATATTTTTAATTCAAACAGTAAGTCTGTTTTTACTTGAGCATACTCAGTAGTCTGTTATTTAATATTCTTATGGGTATTTTCTCTCTTCTTTCTTCCTCTGCTTTATTATTCTAATTTCCACCATTTTGTTAGCTTAGTATTACAGACGTTCTTCCTAGTCTACTAGTAGGAATGAATGACAAATCTGAACTATCAAAATCTAAAAATTACTCCCTACTTTATTCTCTCCTTAAACAATATAAGATCCTTAGAAATTAACTCCACTTACTACCCTCCCAACCTACATCGCTGATAATCCCACAAGCATGATTTATTCATTGCCTACATATTTACCTGTCCATTGTTCTTCATTACTTCCTGATAGCTCTGAGCTTCCATCTGGAATCATTTTCCTTCTGCCTGAAGAACTCCTTTTAGTTTTTCCTTTAGTGAGGGTCTGCTGGTGACAAATTCCCTTAATTTTTGTTTCCTGAAAATATTTTTATTTTACCTTACGTTGAAAAGTTATACTTATTGAGTAGAGATTCTAGGTTGGCAGTTGTTTTCTTTCTTTTGGCTCCCATTGTTTTCTATTGAATACTCTACTAGATCTAGGCCCCATACTTCTTCACTGCCTTAGTAGTTTTCCAAAGCCTTGAAATATATATAAATATATATGTGTGTGTGTGTTGTGTGTGTGTGTGTGTACACACACACACACACAACACACACACACACAACACACACATATATATTTTCCAAGCTTTCAACGTCAGTATAACTTATCCTGGCTGTCATCAACAGAATCTTTTTAAATGCCAATTTAGTACAAGAGTGTCCAAATGAATAAAAATTATTTTAAATACTAAGCAAAAAATAAATAAATAAAATCGTTATCGAATAGAACCTATAGCTAAAGAATCAATGTTTTTATGATTGCTAAAGGTTCAACAAGTCCAGTCATGTAATGAAACAATTTATCAATCATAAGTGAAAGATAAAGAGACTTCATTTATTTTCTGCCTCATGTTTATGACCAGCATTAAAAATATTTTCTTTGAAAAAGGGTAGAGGGGTTAAAAAAATCCCAAAAAGTTTTTTATTACTATGAAATTAAGTGATTTCTATTAGATAAACAAGACAAATGCCACCACATAGAATTTTTACATATTATAGTTATCTTAGATATCATCTAAGATAAAACACTTCAACATTTACAAAACCAGAATGTCATTGTGAACCGTTCCATCTATGACACAATTTCAGCCTAGACCCTGAAGAAAAACTTGAGACACTTCTGAATGACAAACCTAATCAGAAAAAAGTAGCTACTACAATGAATACTTGTGTCAAAATCTCTATATATAATGGTTCAGGAAAATCAACCAGCCAACCAATCAATCAATCCACTAGCACCTTGCTCTTGAACTCCCTAGCCTCAGAACAGAAAGAAAAAAATTCAGATTCCTCAAGCCATCTAGTACTACCACATTTTATTATGGCACCATGAGCTAATACACTTATACACTAAGAAAAACAAAAAAAACACTTAAGAAACACAGAAAAGCATGGGACAAATCCTCTACCTTTTTATAATGAAACATTCAACAATCTAGGAACAGAAGATCATTTCCTAAACCTAACAGGTCCTCTATATAAAACTACACTTCTGTATCATATCTGACAGAATGAAAGCTTCTCTCAAAGATCAGGAAAGAGAAGACTATCTATTTTCATCACGTCTACTTGATATCCACTGAACTACAGAGAGAGGCTCAAGGGAAGAAAAGGAGTATCCAGACTAAAAAACTGGTGTGATTATTTTCTATATGGAAGGATCTCAAAAAATTTTAGAGCTATTAAGTTCCACAAAGTTCCATGATGTAAGATCAATACTTTAAAGTGCTATTGTAGGCCTATATACTAGAGATAAACAATCAAAAATGAGTTTAACAAAATAGCATCAAAATACTAATAAATTTAACGTAACAGTATAAAACCTGTACACTAGAAAGCCTAAGGCTAAGAGGAAAGGTTTTTAAGGAACATTATGTAATGAAAATATATACTTCCTGATCACAAATTCATTTTCAGATTCAATACAATCCCTATCAGACTCTGTCTGCCTTTCTGAAGTAATCCAGTCTTAGAAAAAAGATTAAGAACAAATAAGGCCTATGGCATTTAGTGTAGATGGTGAAATGAGCACATGGTGATGTTATTGGTGTTCTAAAAGATAGAAAACCTATTCAACTTAAAACTTTCTATCTTAGAAAAGATATGGCTATTTAAAGGATCTCTGAAACTTGACCAAAAATGGTTATATCTACTACAGGATGAGACCAAGAAAGTCCTTCAAAGGCTCATGTATTGAAAAGTTGGTCTTCAGTTAGGTACTATTAGAACCTTTAAGAGGTGGGAGGTCTAAAACTAGAGGTTTAGACCAGTGACTACAAAGAAAGTCCTGTAATTTTTACCTATTTCTCACATCCCAGACATTTAGTAAACAGCTTGTCTCACTACACTTTCTACCATGCTGTGCTGTCTCACCACAAGCCCACAAGTAATAGAACCTATCGATTACAGACTGAATTGTCTCCAAACAGCGCCAAAACAAAACTTTCCTCTCCATAAGTTAATTATCTCAAGGATTTTGTTATGGTACAGAAAGATGATCTCTCAGTCATCATTGTCAAATTGCTAAAAATAAGAGAATTCTGAAAAAAAAAGCAACACAAAAGCATCAAATCACGTAAATGGTAATTCCAACTAGACTAACAGAAAATTTATCAGCAGAAACCTTACAGGATAAGAAATATACAACGTCCTGAAAAATGAAAATTAAAAAAAGAAACCAATACTATACCCAGCAAAGTTATCCTTTAGAAATGCAAGAGAAATATAATCTTTTCAAATACAAAAAGCAGTAATTCCCTGTCACCAGATCATCCATCCCTAAAAGAAATGTCTATTAAAGCTCTACAATAGAAGCAAAGCCAATGGCTATCATAAAAAAATGTGCAAATATAAAACTCAATAGTTGTTCAGATACACAAGGGAAGAACCATAAACAGAAGGTCATTGAACCACAAAGATGAGGAAGAGAAGGAACAAAAATATGCCAAAAATTAGAAGAAAAAACACTAAAACTGTAACAAGAATGTATCATTACTTATCAATAATAAACTTGAATATAAACAGTCTCAAAACAAAAGGATGTAGGCTGGCTCAATAGGGTTTTTTTTTTAAAGGCTCAGTGATACACTGCTCTAAGAAACATACTCCCCCAGTAACACACACAGTGAGGGACAGAAAAAGGCATACCATGTAAACAAAACCCATGCAGGAATACCCACATTTGTATCAGACTAAATAGACTTGAAGTAAAAAAACTGGGGAGACAAGATATAATGACAAAAGAAATCCAACAAAAGGAAATAAATACAAACACAAATCAACAACAATATATGTGTATGTATATAGATACATACATGTATCTATATACACATATACATACACACATGCATATATATTAGATCTAAAAGGAGATTCTAATACAGTAATGAGACTCAAAACCCCACTTCCATCGATGGAAATATCATCTACACAAAAACTAGAAACTGATATTTGATATCATAGTTTATATATTAAAGACCAAAAGGGCCAAGCAGACATTTACAGAATCATTTCATCCAATACCAATAGAATAAGCATTATTTTCATCAGCCTGTGGAACATTCTCAACTATTAGAAATAAATCAGCACATGTATCTTTGATCAGAACTGAATAAAACTAGCAAGAGCATCTTTAGAAGCTGCACAAGCACAGAAAAATTAAAACTGCTCTTAAATAAATCAAAAGAAAATGTAAAGTGTTTTAAAACAAACTGAAATGAAAACAGTACCCTACAACCTATGGAGTAAACCAAAACAATACAGATGGAAGTTTACAATGCATTACAGCCTACTTTTAAAAAAGAAAAACAAGTTTAAATAACACCACAAATCAATCACCTAAAAAAAAAAAAAAAAAATCAAGAAAACACCAAACCTATAGTAGCAAGAAGAAATAAATAGCAAACACAACAGAAATAGACTAAAACTTATTTTTAAAAAATGGCAAGAAATGTAGCTCAATTAAAAAATGTAAATAAAGAAAATATCTAATAAAAAATTAAAAAAAAAGAAATGTAGCTCAGTGGTATAGCATGTACACACAAATGCAGGAATGAAAAAGACAGGGAATGGAGAAGAGAGAAAACACATGATCCAAATAAAATCAAAAATGAAAAGGGCAATATCACAACTGATATTTGTGATGGGACTATGATAAATAATGAAAAATCTATAAGAAATGTGTTTCTATATACACAGCCTACAAAAATTGAACCATCACAACATACAAAAATAAACAAACTGATAACAAGACCAAATTAGTAAAATACATCACAATAAATAAAAGCCCAGGACCTGATAAATTTTGCCACATCTTTACAGATGAATATTACTAATAAATGCAGATACAAAAATTCTCAACAAAATGATAATGAATCAAATTCAACAACACATAAATACTACAAACCATAATCAAGTGAGATTTACCTAAGGAAGACAAAAATAGCTCAATATATATAAATCAACAAGCATATTTCATCAGCATAATGAAACATGAAAAGTGCATGATCATCTAATTATATGCAGAAGAATTTAATGAAATTAATTACTTTATGATAAAATATTTTTAATTGGGTACAAAAATAATAATTCAGTACAATAGGGACTGTATATGACTATCCACAATTTACAACATACTCAATGGAGGAAATATAAAATCCATTTTCTCTGAAAGCAGTAAGAAGACAAAGGCACCCATATTGACCATTCAGATTCTGTAGAATCCAATCTTAAAACAAAAAACAAAACAACAACATATGTATAGATGTTTCACCTGCATGTATGTATGTATGTCACATGCATGCCTGGTACACACAGAGACCAGAAAAGGCTATCAGACCCCCTGAAACTATCCCACAAAAGCAGCAAGCACTCAATTGCTAAGCTATTCCAGCCCCAAATGAAAATTTCACTAAGGAAAAAAAAACCTAGACTCCATTAAAATATTTTTAAAACTGAAAAGCAAGTTCAATAAAGATACAGGATATAAAATCAACAGACGGGGCTGCAGAGATGGCTCAGTGGGTAAGAGCACTGACTGCTCTTCTGAAGGTCCTGAGTTCAAATCCCAGCAACCACATGGTGGTTCACAACCACCCGTAATGAGATCTGACACCCTCTTCTGGTGTGTCTGAAGCCAGCTACGGTGTACTTACACATAATAAATAAATAAATCTTTTAAAAAAAAAATCAACAGACAAAAAGCACCAGTTTTACATATTGTTTGTTAAAAGGTTACCAAGAAAGGTACCAATAACACCACCACCTAGAATATTAATTTAACCAAAGACATGAATGATTTCTAGAATGAAAGTTACAAAATATGGAAAGAATGAAACTGAGGACACATAACAAAAAAAAAAAGTTCAGGAATAAATTGAAAGGATGAAAGGATTGAAAGGATATAAAGGATTTTTAATAATCAACAAATTCAACTGCAATTCATATTGGAATACCAATAGCCTTCACAAAACTACCAAAAAAACCATAAAATTCATGTATACCCTAAAATATTCATAACAGACATAAAAATCTTGAGCAAAATAAAGGTGGAGCCATTATAATAGCAAGTTCAAAACATAATACAAAACTATTGTAACTAAAACAGCATGACACCAGGAGCTGGGCACCAAAGGAATGTAACAAAAGCAGTTAACCAGTCAGGGCAAAGGAAACACCAACTAAATAGTCTCTTCAGTAAATTGTGCTGGGAAACTTCACTATCTATATATAGGGCAATAAGTCTGGCATGGTGGCTTAAACCTTTAATCCCAACACAGAAGCAGATGGACCTCTACGAGTTCAAGGTCAGCCTGGTGTATGTGGTGAGTTCCAGGATACCTAGAACTACATAGGAAGACCATCTCTCAATAATAATGATAATGGTGGTGAATTAAATACAGGAGAACAACAACTAAACTTCAATCACTTACTACATAAAAAAAAAACCAATCCAAATGCATCACATGCTCTGGTGGTGAGTGAGAACAGCCTCCAGAAGCTCCTCTATTTGGATGCTTGGTCCCAGTTAGTGGAACTGTTTGGGAAGGATTAGAAGGATTAGGAGTGGCCTTGTGAGGTGCAGTGGTGTGGCCTTGTGAGGAGGTATGTGTCACTAGGGGTAGGCACTGAGGTTTCAAAAGCCTTTTCCAGCCTCAGTCTCTGTCTACTGCCAAAGGATCATAATGTAAAGCTCTCAGCTACTTCTCCAGCACTATGGCTTCCTGCCACTATGTTGTGACACTCTCTGCCATGATGGCAGTGGACAAATAACCCTCTAAAACTGTAAGCAGGCCCCAATTCAATGTTTTCTCTTATAAGAGTTGCCTTAGTCATTGTGTCTCTTCATAGCAATAAAACAGTAACTAAGACACACTCACAAGTATAAGAAACTACTAAAAGAAAACATAAGGGACATGAATGTGCAGTGGTGCACATATGAAAGTCAGAGACTTTCTTGGGTGCCAGTTCTTCCCTTCTGCCTTGTTTTAAAACAAGATCTCTCCATATTATCTGTTCACTGCTGCACACCATTCTCCTGCCTCTACCTTCTATTTTACCAGAGAAGCACTGATGAATACTGAAGTATTCTCCCATGTCTTGCTTACAGGGGTTCTAGAGATTCAAGCTCAGTCCTTAAGTTTTGTGTGGTATGTGTTTTACCCACCAAATTACTTCACTAGCACAGAATTTTTTAGTACTGGTTTCTGTTATTGTTATTTTTTTGAGACGTAGTCTCATGTATTCCTGGCTGGCCTCAAACTCATTCTGTAGCCAAGGCTGCCATTCAGTTCCTGATAGTCCTGCTTTTTATACTTCCTGACTACTAGATTCATTCCAGAATATATTAAGGGACTCAAACAACCAACAGCAAAATATAATAATTTTAAATGGACAAATAACATGTGTAGACATATTTAAAAGATAATATATAAATAGCAAACCAATATTTAATATCACTAATCATTGAGGAAATATAAAGACAGTAAGTATCATCTTGATCCTGTAACAAGGGCTACTAAATAAAAAGATTTTAAAATAGCAAGTTCTAATGGGGATGTGACAAAGGGGGAGCACTATTGTAAAAATAATGCTAAAAAGCAGAACCATTCAAAAAACAGGACACAAGTACTTTGGAAAGCTAGAAGCAGAACCTCTTATAATGGAAAATCCCACTACTGATACATATCTAAAGGAAAGAAAATCAGTATGCCAAGACAACATCTGCATTCTTCTGTTTACTACCAAATATTCACAAGAGCCAAAAAAGGGAATCAATTCAGGTGTCTACAGATGGAAAAATGGACAGAGTGGTCAGCCAAGCTTGACAAGGACAACGGGATGGGAAGAGGATGGTTAAGGGATATAGGAGTAGAGGTGAATAGTTGAAATAACTCCTGCTGTTCTATAGAACAGGAACAGGAACTGTGACTTACAACAATTAACCGTATTTCAAAATAGCAGAGAGAATGTTCCCAGTACAAAGAAATAACAGACAAGCCAATTATCACGATTTGATCATTCACGTTGTATACATGTGCTGAAATATGACAGTTTTCTAATAAATACAATTACTGTATGCCAGTTTAAAACGTATTTTAAAGGACTATGGTACTAGAATTACAATGCATATGTAGACCAATAGAACAACACTGAGAACAAATGAATAAACTCTTAGTTGATTTTCAACAGATGTTTAACAATTGATTAGGGAAGACTAGCCTTGTCAGCAAGGAGTTTAGGGATTACTGGATATCACAAGCAAAAGAATGAAATTGGATTCCTTCTTTCATAGTATTCAAAAATTAATTCAAATTGAACAGAAGACCTAATTATAAAAGCAATTATGAAACTCTTAGAGGAAAATGCAGGCATAAATCTTTATGTTGTTGTGTTAGGCAATCCTTCGTCAAAAACAACACAAAAAAAGGTGCGTGGTACATACCTACAGTCCCAGTACTCAGAAGGGGAGGGGAGGACCCCTCAAGTACTCGGGAGGGGAGGGGAGGACCCCTCAAGTGCTCAGGAGGGGAGGGGAGGACCCCTCAAGTACTCAGGAGGGGAGGGGAGGACCCTCAAGTACTCAGGAGGGGAGGGGAGGACCCCTCAAGCCCAAGGCCGGCCTGGGTGGCACAGGAAGAGCTGTCTCCAACTTACAAAAGAGGAACATAAACAAATTCAATGATGCAAAGTTTAAAACTTTTTTTAGACAGGTCTCACTATGCTTTTCAAGCTGGCCTGGAACTTGGCAATGTTCCTGCTTCCACCTCCTAAATTGTGGGATTACAGGCAAGCATTACCACACCTAGCAAAATTTAAAACATTTATACATCAAAGCATACTATCAATATAAGTAGAAAGACAAGCCACAGAATAGACCAAGTATGATAATCATATTATTTCATAAAGGTTTGCTAGCCAGAAGAAAGGCTTATAACTCAGCAATAAAAAAGACAAACCACCTAAAACATGGACCTAGGATCTCATTAGGCATTTGTCCAAAAGATGTCCACAAACAGCCAATAAGCACATGAAAACATGCTCAATGACACTGGTGAATGTAAATCAAAATCACAATGAGATATCACTTCACATCCACAAAATGACTATAATTTTTTTTTAAAAAAGTGCTGGCAAGGATGAGGAGAAACTGGAACCCTCATGCATGGCTGGAGGTAACATAAGAGTAGAGCCACTTTGGAAAACAGTGAGGCAGTTCCTCAAAAACAAGGTATTATATGACCCAACAATTCCACTCCTACATATATCCCCAAGAGAACTGAAGATGTATGTTCACACAAAAATTATACACAAATATCCAGAGCAGCAATATTCATGGTAGCCAAAAAAAGTAAAAACAACCTAAGCACCCAACAATTGTTTAATGAATAAATAAAATGTGGTATTATTTTTATAATGAAATATTATTCAACCATGAGGTAATAATACATGCTATGATATGAATGAACCTTAGATATATTATGCTAAATGAAAAGTCAGACACAAAAGGTCACATAGTACATGCTTCTATTTTGGGGAAATATCTAGAATAGTCAAATCTTTTGAAACGGAAAGTGTTTGCCAGAGGTTAGAGATCTAAGGGAGTATAGCCTGACTGTTCAATAAGTATGTGGTTTCCTTTAAAAGATGAAAATAGGACAATATATCACTTTGTGCATACACTAAAGATCTCTGATTTTCAGTTTAAAGGAGGGAGGTTTATGATAAAAGAATTACATTGTAACAAAATATATATATATATGTATGTATGTATGTGTGTGTGTATATATATATATATATATATATATATATATATATATATAATCTCTGTTCTACCCATTAGCAACCCAAATGATCTTTCTAAAGTATAAATTCAATAATACAATCACCTTTTCATAGTCCTGAAATGGCCGCCCACCTCACTGGCATAAGAGTCAATGCTCTCACCTTAACCTAGAAAAATGTATGTTTTCTGAGACAAGGTCTCACTGTATAGCCATGGCTGGCCTGGAACTCTGTAGATCAGGCTAGTCTTGAAACCACAGAGACCAGCCTGCCTCCTGCTCTCTGTGCTGGAAGGATACATCATTGAGTCCAGCTAACCTACTAGGTTTTACAGAACCTGTTCCTCTTCCCTTTCACCTTGTTGCTTTGCACCTGTCGCTCAATCTCCACTGGAGTTACACTAGCCTCTTGATATCCTGCATATATATATATATATATATATATATATACATGCAAACCTGGTACTGAACTTCGTTCAAATGCCAACTAAAATGTCACTTTAAAAAAATACCCCTCATTTATATGGTTACTCATTTTCTAACCACTCTACTTAACTAGCAACCCCTCGTTTATATGGTTACTTGTTTCTGTCTTGCTAAAGTACACTATAACCTCCATGAAAATCAAAACTTTGGTTTTGTTCATGATCACATTCTCATACTCTTTTAAACTTTATCTGCAAACCAGTAGATTCTCAACAAAATCCATTCAGTGAATGAAGAAATGAATCTAATACAATGTAAAGAAAAACTCACAACTGAAGTGCTAGAGTTATTATCATATTAGTAGGAACCTCTCACCTGTTCCAGGTTAGTATACTGCACACGGCAATAGCTGCAATACCCTTGCCTTTTCTGCATCTTGATTAGTCAGTCAATCAGTCAGGAGGCTACTGGCCTCGAACACTCAAACTGCAAAGAAATAAAAAAGCATTAAAATAATCATAATAAACAGTAATTCCTTATTACTATTAGGAAAGCAGCTCAAAATCATTTTTGTTTTTCAAGACAAGATCTCACTATATACCTTAAGCTGTCCTAGAATTCACTATATACTCTAAAACTAACCTGGAAATTACAAGCCTTCTGCTTCAACTTCCCAAATAACAAGCATATACCAACACACCTAACTTCCACCAGTCCCACTTCTATCGGTGAGGAAAATAATACAAAGCAGGCATAAGCTACTGAGTCGATCGATATCAGCATCAATGGAAAGAACAGCTTGCTGCCAGTTATCTGAAGACAATTAAGGTCTTTACAATTTCTATAGCTCCAGGTTACTAGGAGATTATTCAGGATGAAATACAGCACTAGATCTCTAAAAAACCGTATCACTGTAAAACACAACCATTTTCCTGCATCCTTATACAAAAACTCCAGGTTATCTGAACTTGTGGTATCTAATACTCTATCTTGAGAGTTGAAGATGCCATGTGGAAGTTGAATGCTTAGTGCTTATCAGCTATATATGTAAGAGGAATCATTAGAAAATGGTGATGGTTTGAAACTGTCGGGTTTGGTCTGGCTTGAGTCTTGCTGTGTCATTTACAGCAGGCTCAATCTCATGATCTTCCTGCCTCTGCATCCTAAGTGCTGGGATTACAGACCTGGGCCTTGACATCCAGCTTTCTTTTCCCCAGACCCATTTTTTTAGAAGACAACTAACAGGAGGAAGAAGCACTATCTTTTATTTACATGTGTGTGGCTCCCACTATCTGCATGTTAATTTAATCTCCACTAGCTCCACTCACACACTAATAAGTCTTTGAAATTATCCAAACAGATCATTATAAACCCGCAATCTCCCACCGAGATTTAAACAGCAGGAATGTCCTGGTAAAGAATGGCGCGTGTGTTATCAGTGACTTTGGTTTATCCATGAAGCTAACTGGAAATCGGCTGGTGCTAGGGCTATAAGTGAGGGCCCTATTATAATTTATCAGGGTTGCTTAAACTAGCAATTAAAATGTCCTCTGAATAACCAAACTTTTCTAACTACTGTATAGCCTGCATAAGTATGGGGAATTTTTCCTACTACTACTATTTTGGAGATATCTTGACCAATAGTTTACTAATTTTTACTCACCTAAAATTGTATGTCTTCCATAATATATCCAAATTCAAAAGCTGAATGCTAAAATCATTCCTCAAATTCTAAATTAGATTTAGAGTAAGGGCCGAGGATTCAGAATTTTAAAGATTCCCCACACTATTTAAAAAGGGGCCCCGAGGAAGTCTTATGCTGCTACCCTGCAATGTGGCTCTTCTATATTTATGCTTGCTTCTAAATGAAACCCCTTGTTGCTTTGCAAAAAATAAAAAGCGCTAGCTCACTCGCTTGCGCTCTCTCTCTCTCTCTCTCTCTCTCTCTCTCTGTGTGTGTGTGTGTGTGTGCCCCTTCCGTGCTTAGTTCTTTATTATTTTCTTAAGTAAATTCACATTTACTCTACTAAAAGAGAGATTGATTTCCTAGATAATTTTGACACACAGCCCATTAATTTGTTGGTAATTCTCATTCTCTCTCTTTCTTCCTCCCTCCCTCCCTCCCTCCCTCCCTCCCTCCCTCCCTCCCTCAGCTATACATACATAGTTGCAGCTATCTTAATAAATTCAATGCAGTGTAGTTGTTGGTTTGTTAAAAGCTGTAAATAGAATTTCAAATAATCTTTTCATGTTTTAATCTAATTATTTAAATATTTGTCTGTTGGAAAATATATAACAGAATCATTCAATGTGTTGTATTTAGAGGGAAAAGTAGAAATGGTCTTCATGTATTATACGGGCTACCTCTTTTCAGCCCCTCCCTCATCCTCAGCTTCTCAAGCAGGGGGATTACAGGCTTGTACAACTAAGCCCAGCTCTGTGACATTAGTACTTCTAAGCAAGAGTATTCGGCAATGTAAAAGATTTAACTATTAAAACCAATGATAAAAATGAAATTACATCCTCAAAACTAAAAATGTGACTAGGAAAGCTTTATCAAGCCGACAGTGCCTCGACATCGCTCCTTGCCTATTATTACTCTGCACTGAGAGCCTTTGCCTTTCTGATTCCCACACTTAGAAATAAATCAATTAAACCAGCACCTGAAATATATGTGACAATTTAACACTGCATCTTTTTCCTCATTAATTTGCCTCATTTATTAATTGGAAACCAGAAAATAAGTCAAAGCTCATAGTTATATTTATACATAAGACAGCTTTTAGGCTAAGTAAATCTTAGAACATAAAACTAAACTTTGAAAATGATAACAACGAATGTTTCAACCACTTCTATCCAATTGAAACCTTCTCTGGATGAAAGGCAGAGTGAGTGCTAGCGCTCCAGCCTGTAAGCTGCAAAGGTACTGCCGCCTGCTGTCTCTGTCTTCATCCACAGGGAGTTACCAACAGGGCAGAAGCACAGCGCTGACAGTTGCCACATTTCACATTCCAGGACCTCACCTAAAACTTCCCAAATCCAATCCCCCTGCGGTAGGAAGACAGCACATATATATTGCAGAATTAAAATAATCAAGCTGATTCTAAGTTGACCCAATTTTTATGAACTAATAAAGTTTTAATTATTAAAAGGATTTATCCAGAGTCTAGAATTATACTGCTTTGCATAAGTCAGTGGGTCTTTTTCTATTGATTTTAAATTCTATTAGAACCTGACTGACTGCTTGTTTTTAAAGTATTGAGCCTTACCTTGAGCAGAAAAGAGCAAGCATCTCATCAGCTGCATTAGTCTTGACAAGCATCTGTAAATTAAAATAAAACAACGTTTTAGACAATAATTCTCACATCTATAGTTGACTATACAAGCAACCCCTAGTCATACTGTCATTTTAAAAGTAACACAATTATTTCCAGTAACAGAAGAAAATATTAAATCTTGAACACAAAGCACATTACATACTACCATTCATTGACTATCACAACATAACCTCCCTAATTAAGTGTTGTGGTGCATGACTGTGGGCCCAGCAAACCCCCATGCCCTTGGAGCTCTGGACTCCAGGAACAACAGCTGTAAAAGAAGATGAGGCACACCCGCGCCTCAGCACAGTAGGAGAAACAAAAACTGCCCAAAACCAAAATAAGCTTCTGGAGAAATCTCAAAGGAAAATACACATGTGAAACCGAGTTTGGGGACAGGACCCAACTCTCAGCTACCATATTAGTTTTATCGAAAAATACTATCACATTTTATTTTCCATCTGTATCAGTGAAGAATTAAGCAAAGTGATGGAGTTTTTAAATTTCTTATAATTATGGGTCAGGTGTTGGCCTGTGCCCAGGACCACTTGTAAAGAAAAATGCCAACACTTAGTTTCAAAAGAACTGATAGGACCATTTCTTACTCAAAGTATATGTTATCAGGCACCTGCCTGGTACAGAAACTCTGTCCTAGGAGCTTTAGGAGACAAACACAAGGTCTCCTGCCACCAAGGAGTGTAAAATGGAACTGGAAAATCAATGCCCAAGTGTGAAGTGGTATCTGAGAACTGACTAAGTAAAAATAGTAAGCATGAGGTGGAGAGTAAAGCGGGTGGGCGAGCCCTTGCCTAGTGGGCAGGCGGCCTGGACTAGAGCCACTGTTGCCAATAATAAAAAATGTAAGAATGGCTTTAACTAACAACATCAGCTTGGAAATCCCATGGCCAGGGGCAGGAACGCCTGTATACAGTTTTGTTTTTCGTTTTTGTTTTTTGTTTTCTGGGGTTTTTTTTTTAACCAAATTTTGGAAATGAGTAGAATTTCTTACAATAATGTTAGGAAAACATAGTCCAAGTAGAAAACTAAAGAGGTATAAAAAAAATAAAAGGTACTAAATAAGTACATTTGAATATAGTAAATTAGTAACTTCTGCTGAATCAAAGGCTTGATTTGAGAATTTAAGGGGCAGCAAAACAGAAAAAGTAGGTTGGGGTTTGACATCACAATATTCAAAAGCCAACCAAAAAAAGAATTTAGACAGAGTAGGAATTTCTTTACAAGAGGTATATTAGTGATTTTTTTAAAAAAAATATAAAAGAACAATTCACATTAGTTTTCACTTTAATGACCATTTTAATACAAACAATATTTCGTTACACAATTGTAAAAACACGTAAGTAAAGAATATAAACTACAATTCTTTCTTACCATTTGTCACACAGCTCAGAAAGGGAATGATATTGGACATTCTATGCAATCACCCTCTGCTTTTGTTTAAACATACGTGATAAGCACCTTTCCACACCATTACATATAATTTCAAAATGGAATATTTAAAGGCTGTTTAGTGTTTCAGTTTATTTGTGCAAGACAAAATCTCTCTTTATCCAACAAAATAAGAGCCAGTAGTTGGTAGCCAATAATTTAAAAAATACTTGCATATATAATCTTAATATTTTAATTTAAAATGTATAATATATATCAATTGAAAATTAGGTTAGGTTTTTTTTTGTTTTGTTTTGTTTTTGCTTGGATGTTTGGAGAGGTTTTGTCTCTTTCTTTCTTTCTTTCATTTTTTCTTTCTTTCTTTGGACAAATTAACCTGTATTCAAGACATTATTTTTTCCCCAGATTGTATGATGCACTCTCAGAAAGTCTCCCGTTCACTGCTGTAGAACAGGACAAGAGCCTAAGTCCATTTTCAAATCCAAGAGCAGAATTGTGATTGTTTTCCATTTTCCCAATCTCTTGCAGACGTCATACCCAGTTATACCTTTTCAAAGAGAAGCCTTTTTTTGTCCAAAACACTCCATTTATTTTCTATAAAAATTCTGATACTATTTGTTAATGACAATGTTCACACTCCTCATTTCACTGGTTTTTGTAACATCTAAAAATGTACAAGCCAATCTAGGGCGGTGAATAGAGATATATGAATTACCTGGAATGCTTCTGCTTCCCCCCTCACCCCACCCCCAGGCACTAAGGACAGAACCCAGCGCCTTGTGCGCTAGGCAAATGCTCTACCACTGAGCTAAATCCCCAACCCCTAAAAAATTTTTCTTGCACATCTGTGCAAGAGATAAACCAATAATATTGTTGAATGGTTTGGAATTATATTGTCTTTCAACTGACTATGTCATTCTAATGAAAGCTAGCAAAATTCGGAATCCTCATAGGAAATATTTCTCAACTGCCTGACAAAAGACATCAACTTAATTAAAAAAAAATAAGTAAGAAAAGTCAATAGAAGGATATGATTTTACATAAAACTCTCGAAGCTGGTTGAGGTGGTGCACACCTACAATCCCTGCATTTGGAAAACTGACACAAGAGGCTCATGAATTCACAGGCTGCCTGGACTGAATATTGAGACCCTGTCTCAAAAATTAAAAAAAAAAATGCATTAAAAAGTTAAACTACAACAAACAAAACCCTGAAATCTAAATTACCTGTCTACCAGTAGGAAATATGAGAAGCAATTATAATCATAACAATGGCCCAGCCATGTTTAAAAAGACCATTTTAATTCAGTGTCAGTTCCTTCATATAACACTAGCAACTAATTTTCACCTTTGCTTTTTTTTCCTTTTGGGTTATCCATGCTATGCTGGTTTCCCGATGGCGACAAGCATCCTGGACACTTCCATTGGGTCCTAATAAAATAATAATAGCTAACCGTGAGCACTTAATCTGAGCCAGGCATGCTGTCAGCAGCTTCAAATGCATTATCTTATCAAAAGATAGGAGGCAACCCGAGGTTTAGAATAAGGAAGGATATTGTTCCAGGTCTCACACCAAAAACAGGGTGGCTGGTGAAACTGAGCAAATGGTGCTTCAGTTCCTTAACATCTAGACATTTTTTAATAGAAAAATAGAATTTAATAGAATAATTTTTAGAAAAAAAATGTTTTAATATTAGGTGAAAGCAAATAATTAGCAACCAAATTTGGTACACTATACAATTATCACTACTCTGAAAACAAAAAAGGATAAAATTAACATTTAGTTTAATTCCATCATTTATACCTTTTGAGTGTTGAAAGTACTTTGGTGACTTTAAGGTTATTTAGCATGAGACCATAGGAAGCAATAACATTTTTATATTACAACCCAATGCTCGAGAGTGCGCGCGTACACACACACATGCACACACACGCACACGCAGTTTTTAAAGGTTTCACAAAACAATACCCTAGCTGTATACATTCTGGCATTTTTTGTTATCTTAATTCATTTTTTAATGTTAGTCATGAATAACTACATCAGTCTCTCAATTGACCAACAGGTATGAAAAACAGTGCCCCAAATTATTAGGAAGAGTAAACAATATGTTATAGAAACCGGTTGCTACCCTGATTTCAGCTTTCTTCCAGCCAATGGGCTGGCTACTGCAGTGATACGTAATCAAATTTTCAACGAGTTTCTAGCTAGCATGTAACGCTTTGGTTTCAGACCATACAGAAAAAGTCCTCGATGTATTAAGTGAAAAGAACGAAAAATAAACACCCACACTTATGTAAAACACGCACATGAAGCAAGTACATGAACGTATACATTCTCAAAAAGAAGGGGCTGATAATCTGAAATTGTTAATGGACTCTCTCTAGTGGATGAGATTTGCTACGGGCTTTCTCCATGCCCCTCGCCGCCCCTCGAAGCATATAACTGCAGCAAAAACAAATACACGTATTTAAAAAAAACAGTATCATTTGGGGACGAAAACCGTTTTTAGTGCCTTGCGACCTGCATCTTTTCTTTTTCTTTCCCGAGCTACCCATAACTGTCGTCAGAAAACCGTAGAACCTGGAAAGGGCCTTCTTGGGAGCAAGTAAAGACGACGATGGCGTCTCTGACCAGCTCTACACAACTGTTGCACGACGGCAGCAAAGCGATCGGTAACACGCACACACTCACACGACCCAGCATCGACGGTCCCCAGCAAAACTCCGCGGCGGGGAAGGCCGGGGACCGAGCGCGCAGGCAACGCGGCGAAGGGGGTGTGTGGACAGGTGGCGCCGAATGCCTCGCGCGGCCCGGTCCGCCCGCCGCCCGCCGCCCGCTGCCCGCCCTGGCCTCTCCCGCGTCCCTGCCGCCACCAGGGCTCACCTCCTCCCTCCGCCGTGCCCCGCAGCCGCCCCGGGGCTGCGCGCCGTGAGGCCGCCCGAGTCCGTCGCGGCGAGCGCGGGAGTCCGGACGAGCCGTCCACGCCGCCCCCGGGCAGGAAGCGGGTTTCCCGGCCCGCACACCGCCACGGCCCGCCCCGCCACGGCACTCACCTCCGTGGATGCCTCCTGCTCTCCTTCCGGGCCGCTGCGGGCCGCGGCCGGCCTGGGCGCGCTGCCCGCCGCTTGGGTTCCGCCGCGCCGCGAGGACCCCCGAAACGTCCCGAAGCCGCCGGGCCCCGGGCCACGCCCGCCCGGAACGGAGGAGCGGAGCGGAGCGGAGCGCGTGTCGCTCGACGCGGGCTCCGAGTCGCGACTGGGCTCGGGCTGGCACGGGCTGGCCAAGGCACCGCAGCCCCACTGCAGCTCTGACGTCAGCGAAGGTGCGAACACTGGGCCCCTTCTGACGCACGGCCCGGCGCCGCCCCCGGCCCCCGCGCCAGCCCCCGCCGCTGCGAGCCCCTTCCTCCCGCTCTTAAAGCGCACACTTCCTGCAGGCGCCGCCCCACGCGCCCCCCGCCCGAATCAGAGCTTGGGGTTTGGGGCTTGGGACCGGGACCCAGAGCCAAGCTTCAGCTTTTGGAGAAGTTAAGTCCCAAGTGACCAGATGAAAAATGGCTCGCGAAGCAACATGTGAATTCGGGCAAGGAGAATGGCGTTCAAGGGGTTAATGAAGAGCTTGGTTGCCCAGAGTCTGCAGTGAGGTGCCTCAACCAAAAGCTGCTTTTCAAAGACCCGTTTACTCAGGGCTAGACACTGTTTTAAGGTTGCTATCGCGTTCTGCGTTTCACTGCTGAAGGGTAACTGTAAAATGAGTCCAATGAGCCCCCTTTAACAAAAGGGGAGACCCGGGTTCCTTTAAAGAGACAAGGTATTCAGACTTCTAATAAGCACAAGAAAGGGTTACGAAAATTAACAAATATCTGTTTGCCCTCAAGTACATTCACTGCCCTATCTTCTACAAAAGCAGTAGTGAGCAAAAACCAAGTGCTATGGGGAGACACAAAGCTAAATCAGTTACTACTGAATATGTACTAAGAGTCTGTGATGAAGAAAATAATCGTTACCTAAAATAAGAACAGCCTCTGAAAGCTATATTTCCTTCACACACACACATCCTTTTCTTTTGCAGACAGGGTGTTCACTAAGTAGCTCAGGTTGGTCTCAAACTCTTAATTCTCTTGCTTTGCCCTCCTAAGTGCTTAAAGTACAAGTACCGCTCAAGGCTAGGGAGCCATGCTTTATGTAAAAGTATTCGTGGTGCTGTTGGCACGGCCTTTCTGGAGACTCATCCCAGCCACTCAACACACAACACATTCCAGCCAAACCCTGATGTATATATTCCCAGTCTCTAGATTTCTTGTAAAACACCAAAAATACAAACGTCTTTAAGAGAAATGTTTTACACTTGTCAGCCTTGGAATTATCGACGAAACCCAGTCACGAATTAACCCTTTTCTCCTGACATAACTGTATTTCAGCTAAAGCACACATTTTTTTTTTAATCTTCCCACTTCAACATCTCCAAAATCAGAATGCATCTTAAAAACTTGGGGCCTCTTGATTTTGTTGGCCAGATGGCAGTATTGCTACCACATACAAAAGATGTGTGCAGCTGTTTAAAACTGTTCTTGCTTCAAACGAGTAAAAATGCATTGTTTAATGAAACCCGCAACCCTACAAGGAAGGGAAGTATTAGACATCTCGCCATTCAAACTTGAAAACAACTTGCAAGCTTCTAGCTCAAGACAGCTCAAGCGCACAGGAACACACACACACACAATAAATGTGGAAAAGATTTCCTGGGGAAAGGGATGACTTTTTTTTTTTTTTTGAAAGGAGGATTTTTCTAAAACCAAAATCAGTTTCCCCAGCACTTCCGAGATGAGGGTGACAAGATGGGCTAAAATCTATTGCCTTGATGCCAGTACCCAGTTGCTCAGCAAGAACATTAGTTCTCAGTGCTTTGGGGGACCTGTGGCTGAACAGTGAAACGACAAGCCCCACTGGGCAAGGTGCCATGTTCCTGCAATCCCCAGCACCCAGAAGGCATGGGGATCTCACATGTGAGGCCAGCCTGAGCTACCCAGCAAGACTTTAACTCAACACACACACACACACACACACACACACACACACACACACTATAAAGCTAATCCAGTACTAAAACAAAAAGGAAAAAGTCCACCTTGAATATCTCTTTTTTCTTTTTCTTTTTTTTTTAACTGAGTCAAGCAGCCCACTTATAATCCCTTTTCAACTTTAATCAGAAACACTGAAGAGAGACAAGATGGCTTGGAGATCACCTGAAGTCACTGACTCCTACTTAGATCAAGAAGGTGCCAGCGCCAAAATTCGAGGGAGAGGTTGGGCTAGCTGCTTGAATGACTAAGATCTTGTGCATTACTAGCAGTTTAAAACATTTTAACTTATATCTATAATTTAAATATTATACGGAGAGTCAGTATGCATGTGTAGGTATGCCAGGCACGGAGCTCCTACAGCAAAAAGACCAAGTAGAGGTCAGAGACTGAAAGAGCCACATCTCTTCATCACAGGTCCCAGGGTTTGAACTCGGGTTGTCAGGTTTACATGGCAAGCTGAGTCATCTTGCCTATCACCAGCATTTTCATGTCACAGAAGATGAACTGCACGGAAAAAAATCACAGCAATCAACAGCTGACTCAAAACATGAGTCACAAAAATTAAGGTCTGAATTTGAGAAAGCTTTTTTGGAACATCTTAACCACTTTTACTTCTATTTCTTCTTATATACACTAATGTATATATAATGTGCAAAGTCTGGGAGGGTGTTTTACATGTTAAGAAAATAAACTATCCCTGTCTTATGGGACACACATAATTTTTCTTCCAATGTCATCCTAGCCAACAGTATTAGAAGCAATGCCATTCTGCACCAGACTGCAGCCCATTCAGATCGGATTTCTGTCTACTGGTAATGAGTGATAGGCGAGTTCATTATCAACAAGAGAAGATCAAAAAGTTGTAATTTCCCATTTCCTTTTCAATCCATTATTGAGGTGTGCACACAGCAAAAACTCATCCAAATGACCTTAGTCAACAGGTTTCTTGCATCCCATCTCCTCCCTAGTCTTGGTGGAACAGGATCCTAAGTATATATTCTCTCAGATTGTCTTCCCTTTAATAAAAACAATGTTCATCTCTATCCAGAAATCACTTTCTGGTCATTTTAGCTAATGTTAGGCTAACACCTCATGGGGAAAGGCTGTACAGGTGATCTGGAGTTCACTGCTGAATCATATAGCAATTTAGACCTTCATCGACTTGGGGGTTTAGTATACCCCCCAAAATCTATTATCTTGTTCTTTATCATACCAATTTATAAACTTTTATACAATAGCCTGACATTTTAGCACTTTAAAGAATATATCGTAGGAGCCAGTATAGCAACACTTACCTGTAATCCCAACACACAAGAGGATGAGGGACCCTCAAGATGGTTCAGTGAGTAAAGACACTTGCCACCAAGTCTGGCAACTGGAGTCCCATCTCCAGAACCCACACATGGTGGGTAGAGAGAAGGAACTACTGAAAACTGTTCTCTGGTCTTCACACACACAATGAAATATTTTTAAAGAGGTTGGGGTGCCAGATGTGGTAATGCACAAGTGCGTTGTCTGCAGCCAGCCTGGCCTACACAGTGAGCAGCATTGGGGGGAGGGGGGGAGATGGTAAAGACCCTAGGTCAGAAAGAAAATGTTTTAAAAGGCCGGAGGATTAGCGGTTTGAGGCCATCTTAGGGATGTAGCACAACTTTATTCTCCAAACAAACATATGGAACAAAACAATAAAGAGTATATGTTGGGGTTGGGAGCACATGTAAATCCACCGTGAGTGCACAAGATCCTGGGTTTGATCATGGCACTACTAAACGTGTATTTGTCATCTTTAAGGGTTAACAATCCACTCACATTATGCATCACATTCAAATCATCAATTTAAAACAGAATGATTATAAATATGTGCATTCTGGTTCAGTTGTGTCCTGAGAAACATAAAAACATTCCATTTTAAATAGAGAGAGCACCATCTGAATGGAGAGAGCACCATCTGAATGGAGAGAGCACCATCTGAATGGAGAGAGCACCATCTGAATGGAGAGAGCAAGCAAGGTAATGCTGTCGGAGAAGCTGCGCACTGCAGCCTGCAACCACTATTGCTCAAACCTGTCACTAGCCTGAGTGAGGAGTGATGGTGGCTTTCACAACCCCAAATGGGACAGCTATTTCTATCAGTCACTCTAAGTCTGGGGGTGGGGGTGGGAGTGGGGACACTTGGGAAAGGAGGGGCAGAAAGAACTTGAGAGCCACAGTGTGGGAGATGTGCAGGAAAAAAAAAAAAAAAAGTCTTCTGTGCTTGACATAGCTGTTGCAATCACGAGCTCACCGAAGCTGTAACAATCCACATAAAACCTGCACAAGATTGGGCCTGTCTATATTTAATCATGGATGGGAGAAGGGTCCAAGAGGCCAGACCCTTCCCTGAGGGACTATCCACAGCTAATGGTTGATGGGGGAGGAGGGTGTCATTTTCTTCAGTGATGTAGTCACTGATGAGTGGCCAAAGCACCAGTAAATTACCTCCTCCCCACGCTCCAGCAAGAAACTCTAATTAAACTCAGTGGGTCACACAGAAAGAAGACATGAAAATAGGAGGGGGCTTGTTGATAAGGGTTTCAACTGGAGAGAAGGGACTGGCAGTGAAAATGACTAAGATTCTTTATATAAATGTAGGAAACCAGCAAACTTTTTTTTTTTTAATTTAAAGGTGATAATGCTCTTTGCTTCATCGCCTGCTCAAACAAAAAAGTTGATGAAGGGGATGGACGGCAGATGGATGACTGTTACAGAGCTATGTGATAGGCATATGATAGGCTCTCAGGACAACCAAGTGTAGGAACTATTAGCTTGGATTCTATGGTATGGGTGCAGGGGATCGAGCCTGCAAGAGTTAAACCCATACCATAGAATCCAAGCTAATAGTTAATGTTTACAAAATCAGAAAATCATCAAATAGTGGTACAAACCTATTTTTACCTAAGCATAAAGATGAACGAACCTCCAGCAGGTAAAACTAACTCTTAGAATGATTCTTTCTGCATATCAGATGAGAGTCAAGGCATAGCAAACCAAGATATCCAGATCATGGACAGATCTTTTCCCTTCCCTTTTATAATTTTTTATTCGGAAAGACTGGGTTTCATGTACCCCAAACCGACCTAAAAATTGCTCAAACTTGCAATATAGCATAGGAGACTTCTACCACGATGGACGTCCTTGGTGTGCTGGAGCTCAAAGCCAGCGCTCTTACAGCGTGCGACATCGAGCACTTCACTAAGTGGGTTTCATCACATCAGCCGCGTGAAAAGTCTGCTCTTCGGGCTTCCCCGCCATTTAAACTCCCGCCACAGGTTTACTTGAGACGGTACAGAATTATTCCTTCTCCCCTGGTTTTGGAGAGCTCATCTCGGCTTTTTAAAAAAACAAAACAACTTAGCATGTCCACAGCCTTTCCCTGTGTTTTTAAAACATAACTGTAATAGTAGCTGTGACTTAGTGCATATGCGTGCAGGTGCAGGCGTGCTGCAGAGCTCAGTTCTCTGGGAGCAGGCTTGCGCAATAAGCTGTTTACCTGCTGAGCCATCTAGCAGGTCCCCTTATCTGTCTTCAAATGTGAGGTTTCTCCGGTGCCAGTGTTCGGACTGCACAACAGTGAAGAAACAAGATGCAGAAGCTTGGGTGGTTTGGTCTTGGGTTTGGTTTTTTTATGTTTTGTTATATTTTGTTTTGAGTTGGCAAAGATTTATCTTTTTATGTTTCCAGTCTTTTAAAGTAGTCACAGATTTGCTTACAATAAAGCTGATTTCGAGAACACGTAAAAATTAAACACAAACAGTGAGATTAAATCTAGCAATCAAGGATGATGAGGAACACAAGACACAAAAACCCTGAGTGCCTGGGGTGACGACTGGCAGCAGGTCAGAGAGAGGTGGGAGCACTCGAGCACGTACCACACTGTACAGTGGGGTTTGTGGTTCGTTTTCCTACTCATTACTCAAAAAACAATCCACACAGACCTAAGCTGTCTTTATACACAAATAACATCCATTTAAATTAATTACATTTTCTACAATGTAATGCAATTATAAGGCCACAATATTCCCTTTTGACAAATCCCTGAAAGAAGTGATTTAATATCAATGTTGCTCATTCTTTGCAAATATAAATTGTTTTAACCTAACTAAGGTTACAGATAATTTTAATACAAGCATCATGACTAGTATATTTAAGGTACTTGTATTTATATCTAATACCCAAAGAAAATGTATTGCCAAGTGCTCAGCCACCATCCGACATGCTTACTGATGGATCCCATAGATATAATTATAGGTCATGGTTTTAGCGTCTGTTCTTTCTTCTTACTAAATTAGGAGCGCTGTATTTACAGAAAGGGTAAGCACAAGTGGCCCGGGCACCCGAGGATCACGATGGCTCTTCAGTTAGCTGTCAGCGCGCAATATAAATCCTTGCTATGTGAGCAAGTTGGATCCAATTCTTCATCAAAGGTACTGTGCTCATGGAGGCTGTCAGATGCTCCCCGTCAAATGAATCCGCATCCGCAGTCCAAAGGCCAGAGGAAAGGGGATCGGCAGGGACAGAAGACAAACCTTCAGAAATGCTGTGCAGAAAAGGCCGCCTTTCTGCCTAACAGGTCTCTCTCTTGCTGAAAGCAGCAGTATGCATTATGTTTTTGAAAATGAACTCCTGGGCCGCGAGACGGGGAGAATCAAGTGCTGTGAATGCGCAACAATCTGAGTTTGATCCTCAGAACCACAACAGAAGTAGAGGGCACACAACAATAAATTAAATAAATTAATAAATTAATTTATTGATAAATTAATAAAATGGAACTGTAAGAAAGAGGCTGGGGGTAATATTTTCTGGCCTACTTGAACAATTCTAAAATCAATGTGATCTTTTTTCTTCGAGAGGTTCTCAGCTTCTTTCCTCCTCTCTGAGTTCCGCTCCCTTTCCGGTGGAGCACGTCTCATCGGAAGCACCGTGCCTCTGGCCAGGGTGAGTAGTCTGGCACACCAAGCACTCATGAAGTGACACCGTCTGAGCTCGTGCTGTATTTTTTTTTCCCACATCATCATTACATGCAGAACCTGAGGCTGGAAAGCAATTGCAGTTTCCATGCTAACGGTCTGCGTCCTACACAGGAGCCCGCAGATTCTCCGGCAGGCAGCCTAGGCTGAGGCCGCTCTCCAGAGCAGCTCAGTGCAGAGCTTCCTGCAGGCTCCTCGTGTTCACTGTGGCTCCATCTCAGTAGCATCCCAGACCTCTCATCTTGAATGTCTCTCTTAGAACATACTAGAGGGCCCCCCAATTCTTTTTCAGAGGCTGAGAAGTTCACAGATTCTGTAGGCTCCAGGGTAGCAAGATGCTACAATAGAATTTCAATTAATTCAGAAATTATCTTTCCTTTGCCGGTTTCCCTCCCTGCTTCTTTTATAACTCTCAAGAACAACTTTGGGGCAGAGGGAGGTGGATCTCTATGAGTTCGGGGTGTACATGGTAAGTACTACATGGAAGCAGCTAAAACTACAGAGTAAACCCGTTTCAAACAAAACAAACAAAATTCAGAATATTATTCAAAACTCAACCTCAAATAGATTTCTGTATTCTCCAATTCTGCTGTCTCCAACAGGAATTGCCCTTGCTCGGCAGTCAGCAGATTAGAGGAGGATGCCCTGCTTGGTGGAAACCCTCCTTGTTCGCTATTCCCCTGGAAACCTTGTTTGCTCTTCCTGCCACTGACTCTAAGCCCACAGCCCTTCCTTCCATCCCTCACTCAGAGCAGCAGCAGCAATGTTTGTAGCCAAATATCACTCAAAGAGTATGAAGCTTGCTGTCAAGCTCTGCCAGGATGAGTTTCTGGTAGCAGGTGGCTGGGCAGAAGCAACTGGAAGCAGCTGATTGCCTCCTAGGCACTGCAAAAGAGAGCTAATCGGTCTTTGTAGATATAAGCTGTTAGAAGGAAAACATCGAGATTGATTTTATTTTCCATAGCCTGTATTCCTAAAATGTTTATCATTGGCATTCAAATATCATAATGTGTAAAGAACATTAGAAAATTCCATACCCATACTGTCAAACACCAAAAATGCAGTAGTGTTGATTTTCTTTGGTTCCGTGCTAAGGAGGTTGAGCTCCTGCCTAGGGAGCCCTGCACCAATGCTTTCCCATGGAGCTTGGCCTTGGTTCCTATTTTATTCCGTTTTTACTATATTTATGTGTTCATGTGTGCCATGGCCAAAGTGTGCCTTGACATACATATACTGCAATATGAATGTGCCGCTGTGTGTGCATGCCACAGCACATGTGCAACAACCAGTACGTACCACTTCATGAGTGTGCCACTGAACGTGCATGCCAGGATGCAAATGCAAATGTGCCAGTGTGTGGCGTGATATGTATGTGCTGCAACATATGTGTGCTGCAACATGTATGTGTCCTAGCATGTGCACTATGCTGTGTGTGTATGTGTGTGTGTGTGTGTGTGTGTGTGTGTGTGTGTGTGCCACAAAGGGAATGTGGCATGCCATGAGTGCAGAGATCAGGGGACTATCTATAGAAGTTGGGTTTCTCCTTCTACTGTGTCCTGAGGATCAAACTGCAGACTCCAAGCTGAGCCCTCCTAGTTCCTATATTTCTGATGAAGCTGAAGCTTGAGTAATCACTGTACGTACACACACACATACACGCACGCACGCACGCACGCACGCACGCGCACGCTGTTAACTAATTTCGCAAATTTAATTCCAACATGCCTGCCTTTGCTATGCAAAACAGTCATTCCCTAATCACAGCTCCCAATCACCTCTTTTAGTTAGGTATCTCCCGTTCTGGAAAGGACTACAAAGATCAAGGTAAGACAGCTGAGGGTCCACCTTATAGCCCAGAGGCTACGAAAACTAGCCAGCCCTTTGTATTTGTTTGCCGGTGTTCTCGCCTATGTACAGCTTACCTTGCTTCGACACTTCCGTTCACTTCTCTGAGAGGCTCCGTGCCTCCTGTCTGGAGAACTAGGATCGGGGTAAGGGGGTGGGGATAAAAATCTGCCTTCCCAGCAATAATTTTCATAACTATTTATATTATCACGTGTGTGTGCACGTGTGCATACGTGTTCATGTACCACAGCACACTGTATCATGACACGTGTGTGCATGGTATGTGTGTAGATCAGAATACAGCTTGCAGTAGTTGCAGGGATGAAACTCAGGTCATCTTGCCAGCCCACTGTATACATTCTTCATTATTCTTGTTATTATATGTTTAGTCTATTTATTTAGTGTATGCGTGCACATGTGCTCGTGAGCGCGTGCACGCCTCACGCATGTGCTCAAGCACATGCACCATGCCCCAAAGTGGCGGTCAGAGAATAATATGTGGAATTCAGTTCTTTCCTTCCATCTTGCAGATCAGGGGAGGGAACTCCCATCCTTTAGCTTAGCAGGAAGTGCCTTTACCCCGCGCCACATCTACAGCCCTATTGGAGGACTCTGACGCAGCTCACTAGTGGGTACATAAGGTCGGACCAGGGTCGAGTTGGTGGCTGCCCAGGAATAATACAATTAGGCTCTATTTTGTTAGAACTAGTAGGGCATCCACTGAGCAGTATCGCTGTAGCCAGAGAGAGTCAGCAAGTCCACAGTGCGAAGCGTTTGCCCGCTCTAGTTCCTAGCACAGCAACCACTATCTGAGAGCACACTGGTGACACTGGTAGTGCCCTACTTTCCCAGCCCCAACTGATCATCAACCAGGAGCTGAGTGCCCCACACACGGCAGCTCAGAGTACTTCGAAGAGCAGCGAAGCGGGATTTCCCTGTGCACTGCACAGTCCGGACACAGTGTCTCCTGAAGCTTTGCACAGGAGTCCCACATGCAAATGCCACAGAAACCCCCCAAAAGACTACAAGACAGTACCTGGCAAAGCACACTGCAGAGGGTTCCAGATGAGGAAACCAGAGCCGGAAAGCTACCCTGGAGAAGACCGAGAATATTAGTAGGATGCCCACAAATCTCAATAAAGTGCTTGCCTGAGAAAGCCGCATGCCACCAGGGAAATTTCCTGTAGCCAGTACACCTGATAACCATTCTGGATGCCTCCTTGTGGGACATTTACTAAAATAGGCTCGGAATGATAAATATGCAGCTTTTGCAAGAACAGAGGCTTCTTTCTCTAGAGCTGAAGGTCACTGATGTTATCGGTGTGAAGACTGAAGCTGCTGCCACCCCAACTCTGTGCCTCCCCACCTACCCTCTGTGGGAGGCGAGAATGGCCTTAGATAAACTGCAGCACACAGGCAGCAGCCCTACTGCCCCTTGCTGGCCTTAGGGCTGAGGGCTGTTCTCCTCTATCCTCTCTTCTAAATATGAGTCATTTAATCTACAGACATAGGGCATATATATGGATATGTAATTAAGTATATAAACTTGAATATGAATTGAGTTCCTATATAATACACAGAATCACCAAACATAAGACAAGAGAATCAGATGAAAAGCATTTTGCTCGAATTAAAAATGAATTGTAGCACAATACAAAAGAGTCAAGATTCTGTTATTATGTTTAATAATGCCAAAGTTCCATCTTAATTTGCCGGCCTCATTTTGGCACTGACTAATAAAATGCACTGTTTTACACAGTACTTCGCTCAGAATTAGATTTTCAGGGAAATCCCCTAGCTTTGTTTCCTTGCAGTAAGTTGGTGCAAGTGCTTTTAAGTCCCAAGGAATACAGCACATTTGTCCCTTACTAGCTACACAGCTGCAGATGGTCTGTTGAGCTCCCCTAAAAGGCTTGAGTGTTCTGTCTGTAGCAGTCTTTAAACTCACTCAGTGGCCTGAAAGACAGTTTCCTCCCCTGCAAAATTTTGTGTGGCTTCCAAATGATGCATGGCAACTATAGAAAAGCGTTTATGCAGTTCTGATGCCCAATATGGGCATTTGTAAAGCCGGGCTTCAAGTGTCTAAAGCAGGTGTGTATCTTTCCTCTGATGAACAAAACACACCCACTGTGTTACTTTTCTAACAAGAAATGACACAACTCCTCACTGGGTGATCCTATCAGATCTAAGCACTGGGTGATCCTATCAGATCTAAGCACTTAGCTGGCATTGAGTCACTTTGTTTCCAAACAGGTCCAGGCTTCTTAGAATCATTCCGTGGCCCTCCAAGTCTGCCTTCCACGGTAGGAGAACTTCTAAGATATAAGATATTCTAGCAATAAATTGGTCACAGATGCCTGAGAAAGCCAATCTACTCCTCCAAAATCTGCACACTGAAATCAAGTCTTGAGCTTCCAAACCTACCAAAAAAAAAAAAAAAAAAAAAAAAGTACTGAATGCCCTGCAGTGTTGGCGCGCACCTTTAATCCCACCATTTGGGAGGCAGAGGCAGGTGGATTTCTGAGTTTGAGCCTGGTCTACAGAGTGAGTTCCAGGACAGTCATGGCTATGCAGAGAAACCCTGTCTCAAAACAAAAACAAACAGAAAACCCGTACTGATTTATTTTACATGGAAATCATATGTCCCTTTTCTTGCTAGAAAACATTTAAACAGTCACTACAAAAACTCAAATGTGAATTTGGGGAAAGCTGTTACAAATGTATGCTTTCTGGGGTATTTTTGTTTGTCCATTTGTTTTGTTTTGAACTTTTTAGGATTTATAAGTTGTTTTCGTTTGTTTGGAGTAGATTTTTGGAGAAATTTTGAAAAATGAACAAAAGGGTATAATTTTTTTAAAAAAGTGAGACTAGGGCTAAGAAGAATTCTTGGCGGTGGTGGCGGTGGCAGCGGTGGCGGCAGCGGCGGACACGTACATACACATAATAAATAAAAATTAAAAAGCAGTTTGGATGTACACTACACACCAAAGTTAGTATCTGTTTCCAAATAATTGTAAGGGCACTTTTTGCCCGTTAGCGACATCAGCAAGACCTACTAGGAAAATCACGGTGGTGTCTCAGGCCTGAACGTCAAGTGTGCCCTCGCTGCCCTGCATTCCGACTGTCTACCAAGCCTCTCCGCAAAGCTCCTGTGCTAGCTTCCCGGCATCCCTCTCAGTTCTGTGTTCGCCACTCCATCTCTCTTCTGTGTCGGCTTCTGGGATTCTCAAGGGCGCGGAAAGGAGGCTCTTCCCCAGGCCATGATATGGGAGCAAAGAGGAAAGAAATGGCTAGCTGACCTAAAAATGCCCAAACCTGAAACATACAGCGGAAGAACGAAAGGCTGTGCCAGCAATGCAGGGAGCTAGGGGTTCAGACACTTCCCCGGCTAACTCTATGGCAGGCCCTTCAACGTTCACTCCTCTCATCCTCCTGACAGCCCCACTCAGCATTTACCCTCTGCATCGCTTTTAACATTGCCTTTAACATAATAGAGCTTAGCTCTTTCCTCTCCTATCAATAGGTATTGAAAAACAATCAGTTTCCACCACTTAAATTATTTTTTCTAATTGTGTATGTGTTGTGGGGTGACGATACTCAACTTGCCTTGCGGTGCACTATGGAGGTCAGAGGGAGTCCAGTATCTCCTTGCACAGTGAATTCTGGGGATCAAACTCAAGTCACCAAGCTTGGCTGCAAGTGCCTTTATTGCCAAGCACTTTCGCGTGTTGAGCTCCTACCCCTAAGCTACAACACACATTTGAATCAGAAACACATCCCTCCCTCAGCCAATGTGAAGGGGATTGTCCGCAGGTCACTGCTTGGCTCTTAACAGTCCAGTCCTCCACCCACGCTTTCATTCACGATAAGTAGGGGTGCACTTTGACTTCGGTTATTCTGGGTGTCTCTTGAAAGACAACTCATGAACTAAAGTTCTTTGGGACTCTACATGCGGAGTGGAGTTCCCTAACCCTGAAATGTTTTTATTCCTGAATCCCTAGGAGGGATTTCTGACTTCTCTCTGAGAATATCCATCCGACAATTCAAAATCTTCGCTTCTGAACCTTTTACCATTACTTTACCTTAACATCATTCGTTTCCTCTCTTACTGGCCAAACACTGAATTCCAAGGACCCTTCTGGGGCTCTAAAGTTATCCTTCAATAATCCACCTATGGAGAGACAGAGCAGCAATCGAAATCTCTGTCCAGGGTGGTCTGCTTATTTAATCTAGTTTGAAAAATGGAAAAAGTGGCTAAATACTCCAAATATCGTTTAAACTGTTAAAGCTTTTAAGCTCTAGTTTCAAAAATCATTTTCTTCCACTGTAAGCCCTACAGCAATTTCATCAAACACCCTTCTCTACTAAACACACACACAAACAAGTGTGTGCTCCCGCTCACACTCACAACCCACGAATACACATACACGTGCGCACAACTGCTGCCACCCTACTACCAGCTCTGCCACCGCTGCTGCCACCACAGGACAAACGTATGTGAAGCTAACCAACTAAATCTAAATCTTCATATTGCTAAGACTTTTACACCACACCAAGGATTTCTCCAAAACCCCACCAGTAAACGAAATTTTATGAAACAACTTAGTGGAGTTGTTTTGTGGACAAATTTTCCATGACTTTTTTTACTCATAGCCAATATAGTCAACTACGGAAGGGACCCTGAAATCTTCCGTTTGGATCAAACAAGGGAAGGACCCTGAAATCTTCCGTTTGGATCAAACAAGGGAAGGACCCTGAAATCTTCCGTTTGGATCAAACAAGGGAGGGACCCTGAAATCTTCCGTTTGGATCAAACAAGGGAGGGACCCTGAAATCTTCCATTTGGATCAAACAAGCCAATGTGTCACTTATGAGGTCCTTCCAGGATCGAGGACTTTTCCTGGCTCCCGCGGAAGACTTGGGAAGCAGAAAACCCGCTGGTTAAACATCCTCAGAATCTAGTCCAACGAAATTGATGGAGAAGTAGTTAAAATTACGGACAGACCATACAGACCTGTGCACATCATCTGTCATAGTAACTAGTAACGAATTGGGAAGAACACTGGCTCAGAACTGAATTCTCAAACAACTATTTTATACAACTATTGGAGATGGTCTCAAATCAGAGTATAAGCCTGTAAGCTTACACAAATTCGTGCACTTCCATGGGTGTGTGTTTGTGCATGAGAGTTTTTGCACCCATATGCTAACATTAACAAAACATCAGGATGTTAGATGTTACCCTATACCGTGATGGTAGTAGTTAAGAAAAAAATTAAATACAAGAAGTAGGCTTTATGGCACTGCAATTAAAGTAATTAGAAAAAACACAGCAAGCTCCAAAATTGAGTGCTTCAACAAATCATTGCCAGTATTATAAGAAATACAGAAAGCTCCATTTAATTTTCCTTTCAGTTCATCCACTACGGAAAATGTTAGCAAGACACATTCTCAGGAATTATCCTATGAAAATTCATTTTACCCTAAAAATGAGTCGTTCCTCAATTCAGACTTATGGCAGCATTGTCTCTCAATGACTTTGTCTGGATTCCTTAAGTTCTTCTTTGCCCTTAAACTCTGCTTTAATTGCACTAAAGATGTAAGTTGAGTTGGAGAGATGTCTCAGTGGTTAAGAACACTGGCTGTTCTTCCAGAGGTTCCAGGTTCATATTTCCAGCACCCAAGTGGCAGGTCACGACGGTAACTCCAGCTCCAGGGGATCCTACACCCTCACACAGACATATATGCAGGCAAAACACCAATGCACATAAAATAAAATAAAATGTTAAAAAATATTTCAGTCAACTATTGCAAAACCTCTCTTCTTAGTGTATAAATGACACAGGTACCAGGCCACAGCAGATGGTTCTGAAGACAGAGCCCTGCTTTTCCCCAGCAGCACATCAGCCAGAGACTCTCCCCAACCAACAGCTCCCCAGAGCTCCCAATTGCCTCTAACCTGGCTTTGCCAAACAACTCCATAGCTTTTCTTTACAGCCATCTTGCTTCAGCTGGGGACAATCAGTGCTGTGAGCTGCTGTCATCTGGACATGACATGGATGCTGCACACATGAACTACAAGACACAAAAGTGTAATTTTTACACTGAGCCAGCAAGCAGGCATGGTGGCAGTCATCTTCAGTCCCAGCACTGAGAGGCAGAGGCAAGTGGGTCTCTGTGAGTTCTAGATGAGCTTAGTCTACAAAGAGTTCCAGGACAGCCAGTGCTACATTTATTTGAAAAACCAAAATAAATTAATAATAATAATAATTACTACTATAATAATAATAAATAAAATGAGCCAGCAAGGTATTTCAGAAGGTAGAGAAAGGCACTGATGATTTGAGTCCTATCTCCAGAACCCACCCGTGGAGTGAAAGGACAGCCCCATTGCCCTGAGTTGTCCTCTAACTTCCGCAAGTGCACGGGGTACCTATGCACATACTCGTCTCTCTTTGTGTGTTGTGTGTGTGTGTATGTGTGTGTGTGTACACATAATAAACAAACAAATGTAATTTAAAACATTTTTGTAAGGCAAGAGCTAAGTATACTACTCCTGGCAACATACCCAGAGAAACACATACACACACACACACACACAGAGAGAGAGAGAGAGAGAGAGAGAGAGAGAGAGAGAGAGAGAGAGATTTATCAAAGCATTATCAATAAGAGCAAAATAGGTAAACAAAATGGGATATGAAAACATGATAGAACATTTATTACTCAGATATAAACAAATCATGCTGTCTACAGGAAAACGCTTGGAATTAGAGATCGTCATATTAAGAAAACTGCAGCAGACAAAAAAATGCAAGGAAAGAAATTATTAGGAACAAAGGGGAAATAACTAAGCTAAACTAACCAAGAACAAAATCTCCTTGCAGAAGCGGGGTAGGGAGAAAATGCCAGCCAAGCGGTGATGGAGCAGGCTTTTGGTTCCAGAGCTCAGGACGATGCGGAGGCAGCCAGGGTGATACAGTGAGATCCTGTCTAAAGATAATAAGTTTTTAAAAGTGAACCACCCATATCGGGGAGGCTGAAGAGAAGAGGCCAAGGCCAATTCCTACTGTGCACCCTATCTCTGCCTGAGCTCACTCGCCATCTGTAGAATTCTGACGGCCTCCCTGCCCCCAGCCCCTGGTGCTGAGAACTGAACCCGGGGTCTTCTGCACATGCCAGGCAAGTCTTCCACCACTGACAGAGCTGTAGGTCCCTAGCTTCTAAATGAATATTTTAAAAACTGTTTCATATATGCTCTGAAAACACTTTGTAGGTGAAAGAAGTCTTACTTCACTCCATTTTCAAGTTCATGATGGTTTTTTGTTTGTTTGCTTGCTTGCTTGCTGGTTTTTTCCTTTAAAACGAAATCATTTGCTGTTTTGAACAAACAGAAAGTAAGAGTACGGTAACAGTGTCTTGTGTGCTTAGCATTCTCTGAGCTGTTCGAGGAGAGCTGCAAGTGGATTTTATATCCCCTGCTACAAAGCTGCGATCGACGGTTACTTTCACCTTTCAGTCTCAGCTGAGCCTTTTGTGCAATTGCCAGATGTCCCAGTCTCTCAAGGTGACAGATACAGTCCACTGCCTTATGCAGCCTCATCCTGGTACCACCTCCCTAGGAGACAGCTGGGTAAAACCTACCTGACTTACCAATTGACCCCCAGGTCCCTTATAGAGAGTTCAGACCACTGAATCATTCTGGCCACCTCTGTCACAGAACCTCAATGGAACTCATGCTGCCTGACCCAAGCCCCCAAGTAGCTCTCCCCATGGAACCCTGCTGGGCTAACACCCTGCCCTTCCTCCCGGTCCCCTCCCATTGTGTGTGCCTCTGGTCTGGGCAATTTCCCCTACCCACTGGCTTTGGAGACCCCATCTTCTCTGGGATTTGTAATTATCTCAGTGATTTGTTGTCCCCTGCGCTTTGTTCTCCTGCCTCCTCCCTTCTTACCTGACCTGCACCCCCTCTCTTACCAGTAGGGCTCTCCTAGACATTAGCTGTCTCTCTAGAAATAAACTGGATAAAAACCAGACAGTAACCACGGGTGTGTCCTAGTAAGACACCCACAGAGGTGATGATAAGCCTTGGAATGGGGTTTTAGGTTGGAAGAGAGAGCAATGTTCATTCAGCAGAGACTGGGCTTCATACTTTAAATTTTCATCTTTTCCTGGATTAGCAATATAACAAACACTTCAGATACCAGGCAGAGCAGCAAGCCACAGCTCTCAGCCAGCCACGTAATCACCAGGAGAAAAAAAAATGGTACTCTGCTGCGCAGTGTTGCTAAGCAACAATGTGCAGTAGCTTAGGCGTATTCAATCTGTTTTCAATTTAAGATGTGTTCATCTTACAATGTGTTTATCAAGGTGTCACCTCATTATAAATAAAGGCTCATCTGCAAAAGTAAGTTCCCCCTGTGTAGAACGCCTGGTCACTGGTCTGACACTTAACCATTATGAAGCCAGGCCATAGAGGTGTCTAGAGAAAGGCTCATAGATTTGCTCCACGACTAGCTCCAAATCTTGTCAGCCCAAAGCTGAGTCCTGCTTCCTGCCACAAGGAAATTAGAGGAAGACAGGATAACAGTGTAAAAAGAGAGTTGCAAACAGGAGAGTCAAAGCATTGTGGCGGTCTGCACTTGCCCTGGATGTTAGCTCTTCTACACTCACATAAACGAAGGAAAGCCCAGAAACTGCACTGGGACACTCAGGGCTCTGTCACTGAGGGGCTGTAGCTCTTTCATGCTGCATAGCATAGTGTCCCAGCCACATCTCTGTCCACCCTCAAGTATTCTGTTGCCAGTGTCATCATGAATCTTCCCATTGGGAGGAAAATGACATCTCTGTTCTGACAGGAACGGACAGACCGACCATAGAGAGGAAGGACTGATGGCAAGGGCTCCCCCTCCCCCTTCCCAACAGAGAGCTGACCAGGTGGGATCTAATTGTCGGGTCAAGGGCTGAGGTATACAGGAAATTAATTCCCATAGCGAGGGAACAGGGAGCAAGTCCCTGAACCCATTGAGTGAGGAGTTACTGCAGGACCATCCCTAGCCTATATTCTCTGTGGGGAATAAGCTCACAGCCAGCAATGAATGGCATCACCGTGGGACAATAGGTATGAAGATTGTGGTGTCTATTTGGCGCCTTCTTTCTCTTTGTCCCTCTGACCCTAATGAGGAGACCTTAGAGCAGGAAGCAGCTGGTTAGGAACAGGGACAGTCAGAATTGGAAATGGAGGCTGTGGCTCACAGCAGGGAATAGTTGATACTATCAGGAGCTTGGCAAATGTCCAGTGTGAGGGGAAATATACTGTAGCTGCCTAGAAATAAGCCATTCCAAAGACTTTTGAGGGAAAAAAATAGTGGCTCCTGGATAGCCAGGGCTATACAGAGAAACCTTGTCTGGAAAAAACAAACACAACAACGACAGACAGGCGTGCTAAGATGGGGTGGTAAGCCTAGCTTATTATTCACAAAGCCCACTATTATTGATCCCCAGTGCTACACCTACAAAGGGGAGGAGGAGAGATTATCTTGTAGTTGGGGGCTTTCAAGAAAAAAAGCCTCTGGTTGGGACACCAGGTCTGTATCCATCCTTTGTTCCTGCCTGACTAAAGAAAAATAAGGAAGATTGAGGTTTCTGGTGGATAAAAGTCTAAAACAAAACAAAACAAAACAAAATGTTGGTCAGGCAAAACCAAATGTGCAAGAATACATATTTATAGAACAAAAGCGTACAAATCATAATTCTGCAAGTGAAGTGTGCTGAACGTTTTACATTGTATCCTTCCTGTGTGATTTGATGAACTATTTCCTGAGGAAAACAGCTCGTGCTCCTGGGGCTCCCTCACAGCTTTGGTCCTGAGTGTCCAGCTTTCCTAACAAGTTTGTGTTAGCATCTATGTACTGAAAACCTGAGCATGTGGCTTATGTGATGGTAACACTGAGTTGTGAACTCAAGGCTTACTGATATTTGAAGATCTTAATTGTGCCTCCAACTTTTAGCCTAGAAAGACACTGGAATCTGTTCATAAAACAATATGGGGAACTAGAAAGATGGTGCAGCAGTTAAGAGCACTGACTGCTCTTCCAGAGGTCCTGAGTTCAAATCCCAGCAACCACATGGTGGTTCACAACCATCTGTAAAGGGATCTGATGCCCTCTTCTAGTGTGTCTAAAGACAGTGACAGCCTACTTATATACATAACAAACAATTCTTTTTAAAAAATATTACGGGGCTGGTGAGATGGCTCAGTGGGTAAGAGCACCCGACTGCTCTTCCGAAGGTCCAGAGTTCAAATCCCAGCAACCACATGGTGGCTCACAACCATCCGTAACAAGATCTGACTCCGTCTTCTGGTGTGTCTGAAGACAGCTACAGTGTACTTACATATAATAATAAATAAAAATCTTTAAAAAAAAAATAAAAAATAAAAAAATAAAAAATATTACGACTGACTGGACAGATGGTGTTAAAAGCACTAACTGCTTTTGGAGAGGACCCATAGTTCCCAGCACCCAAATGATTGTTCACAACCATCCTTTTTGTTTTGTTTTGGGGTATTTTGTGTTTTTGTTTGTTTGTTTTTGTTTTTATTTTTCTAAGACAACACAGAGTTTCTCAATGTAGCCCAGGTTGCCCTGGAACTTGCTCTGTAGACCACGCTAGCCTCAGACTCTAAGGTCTGCCTGCTTCTGCCTCTGGAGTGCTGGGATTAAAAGTATGTGCCCACTTCGGCCAGCTAGACTTCCAAACTCTAATTCCAGGGATCTGACACCATTTTCTAATATCTGTGAGCCTCAGGCATGGACATGGTGCACATTATACACACACACACACACACATACAGGAAAAGCATTCACACAATAATTTGTAAAATAAAATAAAAATTTAAAAAGGAATAACGACTATATAGCTGTTTAATTTTCTGTGAAGGGCTGGAAAGATGGTAGTGTAGGTAAGAGCACTTGGTAGAAGCCTAACAACCTAAGTTTGCTCCCCAGAACTCACGGAAAGGTGGAAAAAAGTGCCCCCCCACACACACAGAGAGAGAGGGGGGGGGATTTAAATAAGCCTTCACTGAAGTATGTAAAGAACTGTGGGCAGACTGAGGCTCCAGCAAGGTTTCAAACGGCTGTAGCCAGAGCATCCAAGACAAGAGGATGGAAGGTTTTCAAGAAAACCGTGAACTGAAGACCAAGCTGCAGCAAAATAAAAACAAAACAAAAAACTACGCTCCAAGCCCTACACACAGGGTGTGTTGTGTGTACAAATTAAAATGTGTACAAATCCTTAACACAACCAAAGGAAATTAGACTGCGCAAAAAATAGGAGCAGCAAGTCGTGCAGGATAGTGGAGAGATGAGACCGAAACACACCGACAGTAAGCAAGGCAGCCACTACAGACATCTGTGTGGCAGGTCCTGCAAACAAAGAACCTCACAAAAGGACAGACACAGCTGCTGGCAGGACAAGACGCCCGCCCGGGGAAGCACTAAAGGAGCGGAGGGCCACTCATAGATGAGAAAGGTTTCCAAGGACTGGGGGATGGGAAGGGAGCTCCAGGTCACGGAGGTTCAGATTTACAAGAAAAGATAGTTCTCAGCATCTACCACACAGTGTGACTGTGCCCCACGCTATGAACTATCCTTGAAAGAAGCAAGCCTGTTAACTTCGACATTACTGGTGTGCACTACCGTGCTTTAAAATCTTGGCAGAAAATAAGGCCAGACGGCAGCCCTGCTTATTACCTCGTTTTGCCCTTTTAATCCACAGGACGTACAATGAAGATTCTAGAGTGTTCCTGCAAGCACCTGCTCTTCTCAAACCCTGGGTCGCTCTGTGTGATCTTGTGGGACTTGAGCCACCTGCATTCTTACAATCAAATCTTGAAGACGATCTTTCTCCTTCTCAGTCACTTTCATATTTTACCATAGCTCAGCTGAGTCTGGGGGACATGATTAGATTGGCTCGGTAATGGAGTGGTTTGGACCCCACTAAGTGATGATCGATCTGCCTGCTGCTCTGGTGCTGTGCCGTGGACATCAGCTCTAACCAAGAAGACACCGCTAGTGGGAGCACGCTTCCTGCTGATGGCCGCTATGTGAGTATCCTCTCTCTTTTTTGTCGGAATTGCGGCGTACATCAAACTTGGGAAACCGGGGAGCTGAGTTCTTCTTGAGCTGAGTAAGAGTCGTGACAAAGATATAAAAACTGTCACTGGTACAACAAAACTGTAGTGCACGGTACCCCAAAAGAGTCCAAGATGAGAACCCTAAGGGATAGGACATTTGGAGAGTTCCAAGACAAGTTGACTGGGATGTTTAGAGTCCCCCAAACACATATCATTCCCCAAAGAGTTCCAACTAAAAGCTGGAGGTCTATGGGAGCCCAAAGTGTTTGAGGGGAGAGGTCTATCACATATACTCTCACCAAGAGTCCAGGCTTCATTGAGACTGGCAATCAACACAGCAGTGTACCTAGCCCAAGAACACCACCCCCCCCCAAAAAAAAAAACACAGTTACTAGGGTAAAAGATTGACTGCTAACCCTAGATCTCTAATCACACCAAATCCTAACCTCATCTGGGGACGGGGCATAGGAGCTGTGGTCCCCTTCCACATGGCTCATCCTGTGTCTCACCTGCAGTTGTCTATTCCCAAATTTCATCCTTTATCTCTATCTACCATACTAAACTACTAATTCAATAAGTAAATCGGTTTCTCCAATTTTCTGAATGGATACAACAATCTGGTGAATGAAACGAAGGCAAAATCACCTCTGAGATCTCTTGACGATGTAACTCTGCACAGAGGCTTACAGCAGTAATTGTGTGTCCCAGTTCTCTCCCCTCAGAACTCTTGGAAGCACCACATCTGGCAGCGCCAGCTTAACACCCACTATGTTGCTGGCAAGAATACTCTGGTACAATTAGTTTGTGAGCTGCAATGCATACACTGCACCAGGGACCTCGCTGTAGGGATCGAGCTTAATGTGACTTCAGGCATCTTGGTCTTCGTCTCTTGTTTTATGCAAGCCCTGGCACACATCCCTAGTTCTATAGGTCAGAGTTGTGAAGACAGCTCATCATGGTGCAACACGATGCCTGGACTGTTTAGAAGTTCAGGGGTTTCTGCTTCGTTGTGTTTAACACTTACTTATTTTTTTATCTTCATGTATGTATGTATTTTTGTGTATTTATGCATTTTCAGATAGTCACTCATGTTTATTCTCTGAGTTCCTCTCTCTGTGTGTGTGTGTGTGTGTGTGTGTGTGTGTGTGTGTGTGTGTGTGGTGTTGAGTGCGCGTGCGTGTGCACACGTGTGCCTGCAGATCTCACAAGTGCACTTCTGCACACTGTAGCAAGCTTGTGGAAATGGTAACCTTCTTTCCACAAATGGCTTCTGGAGGCAAACAGATGGTGAAACCATCTTGCTGGCCTTTTTACGCTTTTGTCTTGTGGTTTTTGTTGTTGCCCTGTTTTGCTTTTTAAGACAGGTAAAGTCTTGTGTGGTCTACATTGGTCTCAGATTACCAATCCTCCTGTTTCAGACTTCCTAGTTTTTTGTATTACAGGACTGTACTATGACACCTAACTTTCAAAGTGTTTAACTTTAACTGACGCTGGACATGATATTACTTTTTGAAAAGGACTGTACATTCAGGTTAGTCTCAGTGAACCTTTGTGTGGGTTAACTCCTTCCTCCTGCTGTGAGCTAAGCTGTCTTACTGCTAACCACACCAAACACTTCTAAATAAAAGCCTTCCCCCCACTTAAGATTATAAGTTAGACATATAAAGATAAAACTAAAGGCTAAAGTATGTTGTAAAAAGGTTCATAAAAGCTAAACTTGAAAGATATATATATGCCCACTGTAATTAAAGGTTGTTTAAAAATGTCTAAAGTTTACAAAGAAAAGTGCTTGCTTTTGTTTCTAAGTCCCCAGCAAACTGCATTTTCTGCAAGGAACTGCTGAATCTGCCTGTCTTTATTTATTTATTTATTTTCCATTTCAGAGCACCTCCGGTCTGGATCTGAAACATCAGAACTAGCTTCTCTAAAACGAACACTTCAAGCATACAAGCCTTTCTAAAGGATTTCCCCGCTCCCTAGTTGAAGTGTAGAAAAAAAGAAAGAGAAGAAGAAAGAAGAAGAAGAAGAAGAAGAAGAAGAAGAAGAAGAAGAAGAAGAAGAAGAAGAAGAAGAAGAAGAAGAAGAAGAAGAAAACACAGCAGCAGCAATATCCAGAAGAGTAAAACACCAAACCCACCGTCGCCTTATGGACACACACATGCTTAAACCATCGATACTCTCATGATGCTCTCTCACAGCAGCTGCTGCCTAGGAGCAATTACTAAATCCAGAGCAGACAAAGGACCATCATCTGGGTCTGGTCCCAATCAACACACTTCTAATCATGTCCTCCAGACTTGGTCTAACCAGGTACAGTAAGACAAACAGATATGAAAATGATTGCTTTTATTTAATAGCTTTTCCCCCAGTGTGTCTGTCTGTCTCTCTCCTCTCTATCTCTCCTCCCCCCTCTGTGTGTGTGTGTGTGTGTGTGTGAGAGAGAGAGAGAGAGAGAGAGAGAGAGACTGGGCGGCCAGAAAGGCTTGGGACTCCTCTTGTCCCCGCCTGCTTCTCAACACTGGGTAGCAATTATGCTTTCCCCATGTCCTGCCTCTCCACCATCTGACCCAGGTCCGCGTGCAGCATGGTATCCACTGAGCCATCTTCTCAGCTCCATATGCTCTTTCTCTCATATCGATATATTAACTATCTTGTGCTGCAAAGATCTAGATTTGAGAAAAATTAAAATCCTCTTTGGGAGGTCATTAAACATGGTGATTTACAGGAAGGGCAGGAGCAGGCACATTTCAGCACAGTCCCTACCGGTCAGGTAAACCTCTCAAAAGCCAAAAGCAAACACAAGTGCTCATCCAAAGTTCAAAAAGCTACCAGAAAATTCCTACACTTGTAAGATGACATACCTTGTCTTTCTTTATTGTCACATTGACTGGCAAGGGACTTGGCAGAAATTTAATAACAAATTACTTGACACACAACTTCTTTTTAAGGACTTTTTTCTCCCATGTTTGTTTGTTTCTCACAGATTTTCCTCTAGAGTCATGCAAGATAGACAAGCCATTGTACACCCCAAAGCCCGCTTCTCAGAAACCTTGTTGAATTTACCGTGCTGAATTTAGTCACTAAGATTTCTCGTGCAAAGCAGAGGAGATGGCAATTCTAAGTTCATCCTCAAAACCACAAAAAGACAGCCATACTGGCAGCTGTCACGGGTATGTTGATCTGAAGAGTTTGCTTTTTGCTTGCCTTTAAAATTAAAAACCAAAGCAAACCAAAACAAAACAAAACATTGTCCCATGGGGCAGTGTAGCTAAATGGAAGTTTCCCCCAAACAAGGGAAAAGCCTTGTTTCCCATTCCCAGCACCACATTACAACAGCAATAATGTTTTGAAGAGAAGACCAGAAAAGTTATTCAATTATTCCTCAGAAAATCGAATTCCATGGCGGTTGGGAATGTAGCTCAGTGGTGGAAAAGTGATCTATGCTCTGGGCTGAATGCCCCAGAACTGGAGGGAAAGCATAATCTACTCTAGCATACTAACCTCAGAAATGGGACAGACGACAGTGTTCAGAATTTCCCGTTTTCTCTTACATCAGAACACCAGCACTGAAATTCACGACGATATACATTCTCTCCCACCGGGTTTCCTTGCTGATAATGCGCTTAGACAACAATTACAGGCCCTGAATTATCTCCCTACGATGAATTTGGCGAACCAGCATTAAACAGACATATCGTATTAGCTAATGGCTTATTCTGTCCTTCCATTAGTACCTGGAGAATGAGGGTTCTGCCTTTACGAACCCATTCCCAGTATTAATCGCTTTGAAAATGCGCGTTGCTGTGTGGGGAGACCTGAGGGCCCTGCTTTGAAGAAGTCCGACGGACACGAGGTTGCTGGGCACGCGGTGGGTGAGTCCACGACTCCCGGCTCGGGCGTCGGGCTCGGCGGGCTAACGAAAACCAGCTGGTTTGAACCCCGCGCGTGGCCCGCTCGGCTCGGGACACCGGCTCCAAGCCCGATCGGGTCTCCAGCGGACTCGCTTCCTCCCGGATCACCCCACGGATCCCACGGCGCCCGGTGCGGCCGCGGCCACCTCGGTCACTCACACCCAGAACCCGGGTTTCCCGCCGCCAACCCCACCGACTCTCCCCGAACCGAGCCGCTCTCGTGCCTTGAGGCACAACCTCGTCTTCGCTCTTCCGATAGAAGAAAACACTCCTGCACTAAGGACGAATCCTGTCCACAATCTCTAAACACCGATCCCCAACCGTAGGGGAGGTTGAGGGGCTGGAGGGTGGCTTCCTTACTGAGGGCCAAGAGTTTACTGCTCCTGTATACAGACAGACAGACCCCAGAACTCGGAGGCTAGGAAACAGGTGGAAAGGCTCTCCTTCAACTACGTCTCAGCGAGCGAGCTCCTCCAACCTCCTGTTTCTAACTTCCATCCTCTGTAATAAACCTATAATCTTGGAAGTAAACTGTTTTCTGATTACTCCAAGCGATTTTAGTAAAGCATAGAACCTGAGGGGTAGTCATGGAAACCTCTGATTTATAACCCGGTCACATGCACAGGTAACCACTGTGGCTAGCGTCTGAAGTGGGGGTTGGGAATGCTGCTGTCTTGGGGAACTGAGCCCAGAATCTGTAGAGATCTGTGCTCCCCAGGTTGGCAGGGCAAGAATCCAGTTAATTTTGGTACTACAACCAATATCTGAAGAGAATTGGAAAACTCTTGGTAATAGAAGAAAAAAAAAAAAATCCCTAAACTGGTGCTAGGAGTGAAACAGAATATTCTGAATATAAAAAGAAAAGTGGTTTTTCCTATAGTAACTAAATCCCCATAATGAAATTAGCAATGTTTTCTCTTGTAGAGCTAAGGCCATTCTCTTTTCCAAATTGAAATTTAAAAATCAAAGAGCTTGTCCTTTCTTTTGAAATTCAGCAGCGAAAACCTGAATGGACCCCTGCTAGCCTTACAGACAGAGAAGGGGAAAAGGGGCCTCTGATGCTTGGTCACCTTGGCAACGATTGTTTTAAGCTTTTTTTTTTTTTTTTTTTTTTTTAAAGGAATTTTGAGGAAGAAGCCTTGTCTGGCTCAAACCGGTTGAAACCGCACACCCCCTCCCCTTACCCAGGAACGGCAGAAAATATCTAATGGGCATGAGCGTCCTTTTGACGTCAGAGGACCCAAAACCCACCCTCAGGTCATGCAATTGCAGCCATTTTCTGAACAGGCGACCTATGAAGAGCCCTGAAGTTTGCCTACGCACACACAGACCACCTCAGGCACGGACCGCCAATTACTTCAGCTTTCCTTCCCTCCAATCACCTTTCCCCACACCTCAGACCACCGATTAGACCCTATCTCCAGGAGGCGGGTTTAACCCTTAGCCCCCACCTCAGCCCCTCCCCCTGCCTGCCTGACTCTTGAATTAAGCTCTTTTAGAGAAATTGTCCCCTCAGACATGGGCTTTCTCTGAACAGCCTGTGGAGACTAACCTAGTTCGTATTACACTCGCAGGGTCTGACACCGCGATCATTCTATTACTATAGTTTTTTATCTATTTCCACTTCCCTCCAGTTTCCTAATTTCTTCTATTTATAAATGATGTCCTTCTGTTTTCTTATTTGTAGATATAACTATGCCCCCCCCATAAAACTAGCATAGATATTAAACTAAATACAATGGTTATCACTATTCTGCATACTGTGATCTGGAGATAAAGCATATGAATATACCATTATGTATTTGCTGTAAAAATTATACAAGTGCCTAATGCAAGCACTGGCTGAGGGCAAACCAGAGGTCTAACATTATTCTTATGGCCATAATCAATTCTTTCATTAGGGTGTATTAGGGAATAATTCAGTTGACTAGCACATGACTTGTTAAAATGCCCAATTTCAGTTAATTTAATGATCAATGGCTCTGATCAAATTATCTGTGGCTAATTTGTCCACATGGCTTTTTTTTTTCTTTCCCCTGTATTGGGGTGTATACAAGAACTCTACCACTGAGCCATCTTCCTGACTAATTTGTGGTTTTAGTCCCTTTTGCAGGGGTTGAACCCAGAGAGTTCCAGGTGTTAGTTATGAAGCCCACCAAGCAACACCCTCAACCCATAGTGGTTATTATCGATAACATTTTGTGTTGATTTTTAATCCTAAAAGAAAATGTACATCAATTGAAATCTAGTGCTCTGAACAAGGTAAGGGTGTCCTGGTGTCATGGGGAAGATATACCATGCTGTTTCTTTCGAAGCAAAGAAGGATATTTTAACCATAAGATAACACCCTGACAAAGGGGACTCTTTTGCACCACAGGATTCTGTACAGGACTTCATTTCTCCTGATGAATGTTAGTACAACAAACTGAGCTGTTCACCCACCCTTGGCAATCCAGCTCCCTTCAGAACTGATCAATTATCTGCTGCAGCAAGAGAGAGATTCTGTCTGGGCAATCTCTTAAGTTTGATGAATACATTATGCACTAATTGCTTGGAAAAAAATTAGAAAGCAGGAAATGGTCATTTTGTGAGAAATTGCTGAAGAGCTCCCAATCAGTGTGAGCAGATCTCACTCGCGATGCCCAAAGAACAGTCTCCAGTCTTTTTCTTTTTAGTCAAGCTTTTAAGTTTAAAAAAACAAGCATGTAACAATTTTGTAAAATAAAAAATAAACAAATAAAAAAGGAGAGAGTTCCATGTGTCCCAGGTTAGACTCCCAGTTCCTCTGCAATCGTGGATGATCCTAAATTTGAGATCCTCAGGTCACGCCTTCTGAGGGCTGGGATTAAAGAAGGAGGTGAGAATTGAACCCAAGCTGTGTGTGTGCCAGGCAACCATTCTATTACTGAAGTCCATCCCCTGTCTCCAGAGAACACTCTAGGGGTTCTAATAAAAAGTTAAAATGGCACATATTCTCTACAATTATTCTTTTCTTCCTGTATGTTGGGGAATACAATTTTGAGGAAATCTGAAAAAGCAGTTGTATGCAGTGTTTGATATATTACATTTTTCCCTCCAAGACAAGCAGTTTAAATATGTGCAAAATTCATCCTTTGCTAGTTAAATGCCCCCAAAGCCAAAGGCAAGAGGAGAAACTCTATATCAATAGGTAAAATGATATTTAGAAAGTTAAAGGAACTTCCTAGATAAGGAACAAAGAGCTTAGACCTAGGTTGTTTTGAATATATTCTAAAATTTACCGGGCTCAGCAGGTAAGAGCACACTGACTGCTCTTCTGAAAGTCCTGAGTTCAAATCCCAGCAACCAACCGTAATGAGATCTGACTCCCTCTTCTGGTGTGTCTAAAGTCAGCTACAGAGTACTTATGTATAATAATAAATGAATCTTGGGGCCAGAGCAAGCAGGGACTGAGCAAGCAAGAGTTGACCTGAGTGAGCGGGGCTGAACAGAGCGAGCAAAGATCCTAAAATTCACTTCCCAACAACCACATGAAGGCTCACAACCATCTATACAGCTACAGTATACTCAATCAATCAATCAGTCTTTAAAATTTACCAAGCTTCTTGGTTAGTGAATATAAGGAATCATAATCAGGCATGGGGGAAAGCCGGGCGTGGTGGCGCACGCCTTTAATCCCAGCACTCGGGAGGCAGAGGCAGGCGGATTTCTGAGTTCGAGGCCAGCCTGGTCTACAGAGTGAGTTCCAGGACAGCCAGGGCTATAAAGAGAAACCCTGTCTCGAAAAACCAAAAAAAAACAAAAAAACAAAAAACAAAAATCAGGCATGGGGGAGCAGTTAATAACAACAAAAAAAAATCACTTTAAAGGCAGATAATTTTTTTACAGTGTCTTTCTATGTAGCCTTGGTTGTCCTAGAACTCCCTCTATAGACCAGGCTGGTCTCAAATTCAAAAAGATGCTCCTGCTTCTTCCTCCTGAGGAATGAAGGACATGAGCCACCACCACCTGGCAGTTTTTAATTCATGCACCATGGGCATCTTGGCATCGGAGAAGGGAGAAGACAAGAGCAGGTTGAAAAGGGAACCAGGGTGTGTAGTTCTCAGCAAATCTGTTTGTTTCTGCATTCAGTTCCTCCTTCTAAAAGGTTAAAATGGTATTTGGTACCTGGCAAAGCTAGCTCCCCTCCTGAGACAGGTTTCATGGGTTCAACCACCCCAATTTGACTTTTGATTGGCAACAACTTCCATTTTCAGGACAAGAGATAAAATTCCCCACCACACCCCACAAAATTTCAGGGAGAGTTATCAACCACTACAAAGCAGTATGTCTATCCAATCATGAAGTGCTTATAACAAAACCAGTTTCCCTAATCCCATGCTAAAGGAGCCAGTTATGAGCAAGCCTAATTCCATCCCTTACCCCAGGAAAAGAAGGAAGTACCAACCTTTTCTAATGCCAAAGTCGCATTTAACACATCAAGGATACCTGATGTTTCCTGAGCACTTGGTAAGTGTGATACTTTGCTAAGCAACTTCAGTGCACTTTCAGGGCTAATTCTCACAATGGTGGGAGGTACTTCTAATCAGCTAAGAGAGGATGGGCAACTCGGCTTTTAATTTGATCTGATTATGTAAATCAGTTGTAATGGAGGAGCTATCCTCGACTCATTTAGTTATTATACCAAGTGATTGACTGACTCTGAATCGTTAGTAATTTTTTGTTTTGCATTGAAATTTGCAATAGTAGCACTTGAGAGAGTAATTCTGGACGTCATTCAAGGGCACATGAGAGTGGCATTGCTTTTTTGTGCATGGCTTCTACTTGCTGTATCTGTAGTGAGCTAAACTTCACCGTGCTTGGAACTCTGACACCTAGGATTTTGTTTTTTTTCTGTGAAACCAAGGCACTGTGGTTTTGTTGTTGTCGGAGTATCAACCTAACCCACTGGTGAGCCCAAGAAGACAGTTAATACTCAGAGCAAAGGGTCAGCCTAGTTACATTAGCTTAACTTTGGGCCCTGCTGAATTCTCTCGCCTGATCCAATTCTGAAATGTTAGCCAGATAGCTTGTTGGTTAAGAGCATCTATACTCATAGTACCTAAGTTTGGTTCCCAGCAATTAGCATCAGGTGGCTCAAAGCTGCCTATAACCCCAACCCACCAGGAAGACCCTCTGGCTAGCACATGTAGCTGGAAATACATGCACAGGCACACAGGGACACACATATAGTCAGAAATAATACAACTAGCCAGGCAGTGGTGGTGTCTGCCTTTAACTCCAACACTCGGGAGGCAGAAACAAGTAGATCTTTTTTAGTTTGAGGCCAGCCTGATCTACAGAGAGAGTTCCTAGACTGCTAGGGCTACACAGAGAAACTCTGTCTTGAAAAACCAAAATTAATAATAATAATAATGAGGAGGAGGAAGAGGAGGCAGAGAAGTATATCTTTAAATTCTGAAATGCAGGAGTTTGAAAAATGGCTAACTGTTAACAGAACGGGCTGGTGAGATGGCTCAGTGGGTAAGAGCACCCGACTGCTCTTCTGAAGGTCAGGAGTTCAAATCCCAGCAACCACATGGTGGCTCACAACCATCCTTAACGAGATCTGACTCCCTCTTCTGGAGTGTCTGAGGACAGCTACAGTGTACTTACATATAATAAACAAATAAATAAACAAATCTTTAAAAAAAAAAAAAAAGTGTTACAGAACACCCAAGTTGCAGAATACCCAAGTTTGGCTCCCAGAACCTGTCTGGTGGCTCACAACCAAATCCAAAGACTCTTCTGGCCACAGCAGACTTGGGCATGCACACCAATTCATTCAAACACACATACACACACATACACACACATAAACATAAAATTAATAATAAATTGTATGCTCTGCAGAGAAGACACACACTGAAAGCACAGTTTGAAGAATTTATTAGAAAATCTCCATTGCTGATTTAAGTTAACTGTACATTTTATAGGGGCTGGGGAGATAGATAAGAGGTTAAAAACAGAGGTTGCTCTTCCAGACAACCTAGGTTCCATTCCCAGCATCCACATGGTGGGTCACAACTGCCTCTAACCCATGTCCCAAGGGGTCTGCTGCCCTCTTCTGGCCTCTATAGCATTGCCTGCATGTGATGCATAGACATACACAAAGGCAACACACACACACACATACATATTTTTTTTTCTAGTGTACACTGGTGTTTTGACTGAATGTATGTCTGTATGGGGGTACTGGATCCTCCTCTGGAATAGGAGTTAGACAGTTGTGAGCTGCCATGTGGTTGCTAGGAATTGAACTCGGGTCCTCTGGAAGAGCAGCCAGTGCTCTTAACTGCTAAGCTATTTCTCCAGTTTCCCCCTCCCCCAAAATAAATATATTTAATGTATAGAGGAAAGATAGTGGCTGTGTTGCTGAGAACAGTACTATGAGAGATGTAAAGTTTTGCTGTAACCTAAAAACTAACCTGCTTCATGACTGAGCAGCACTGAAGATTCATCTTGGTATTCATCATGGGATCCCCATTGTTTGGAACTGCCTGCTGGGTGTAACTAATAAATACATCACACCTTATTTGGAAACTGAGATTAGAGATGTCTTCTACTAACACTATATTATGATTCTAAAATAGCCCCTCTCTGGAGGGTTCTCCTCAGCACACTGTTGAGGACTTCAAGGCTTTAAAAGACAGTTTTTGTTTTTTTTTTTTTAAAGGTGTCTTCAGACACTCCAGAAGAGAGAGTCAGATCTCATTATGGATGGTTGTGAGCCACCATGTGGTTGCTGGGATTTGAACTCAGCACCTTCAGAAGAGCAGTCAGGTGCTCTTACCCGCTGAGCCATCTCACCAGCCCAAAAGGCAGTATTTTGATAGACTCCATTTACTAACCAGTGAAGTTACTGTGTCTTAGAAATCAGTAAGCCTGAAGACCTCATGCTTGCCCCTAATTCCATCCTGGACCATTCTGCCTGATTTGAGGCAGGTGTTGTGAATACATATGAATGTAATTAATATACATACACATATTTAAAAATTAAGGGCCAGGCAGTGGTGGTTCACACCTTTGATAACAGCACTCCAGAAGCAGGAGGATCTTTGAGTTCAAGGCCAGTGTGTTTTACAAAGCAAGTTTTACAATAACCAGTGCTACACAGAGAAAACCAATCTCAAAAGACAAACAAACAAAAAACCAGAACAAAACAAAAGTTAAAAATAACTGGGTGGCTGAGTAGTGGTGACACATTCCTTTAATCCCAGTACTTGGGAGGCAGAAGCAGGAGGATTTCTGAGTTCGAGGCCAGCCTAGTCTACAGAGTGAGTTCCAGGACAGCCAGGGCTATAGAGAGAGACCCTGTTTTAAAAAACAAAACGAAACAAAACAAAACGAAACAAAACAAAACAAAACAAACAAAAATGGGTGCCTGCAGTGTGTAGTGGTGTACACACCTTTAGTCCCAGCCCTCAGGAGTCAGAGTCAGGTGAATTTCTAAGTTTGAGGTCAGCCTGGTCTACAGAGTGAGTTCCAGGCCAGGAAAGCACACACACACACACACACACACACACACACACACACACACACAAAACCTACTTGCCCAAACAAAAGACTGAACAAACATTAGTACTCAGAAAATTGATAGCTGTTACTGCTTTCTATTGAACTCTACAGACTTTTTTGTAGTATTTTTTTTAAAGTAGGAGCTGCCTTCAAGTACATACTCATGTATGTGTTTATATATAAATATAACATTATATTTAAAATAAATTTTATATATTTTTAAATAAAAAGATTTATATTAATATATATAAGACATCTATGTAGCCCTGGCTAGCCTACTAGTCACTATGTAGTCCAGGCTGGTCTTGAACTTATGAACTTGCAACAATCTTCCTGTCTTCCTGTCTCTGCCTTCTGTGTGCTGGGATGTAACCACCTCCCACCCTTCACTTCATGCACTACTTTTATTATCTGAAAATGATAGAAATTCATAATGACATTTTAACAAACAATAACCTTCTTAATTTCTTCTTGGTTTGCCCCCTTTATTAGAGAGAAAGAAAGAATACATTCTTAGAATCTTACAGGTTATCTCTCTTACACCCTGGACGTGATGGTTTCTTAAATCAGATGGGACAGAAGCCCTGTTTTCTCCTCCCCTTCCCTCTTCAGTGTTTCAGCTTTAAAAATGGACACGAAAATCAGACATGGTATCTCATACCTGTACCCCAACATTCGGGAGTCAAAAACAGGAGGACTACCACAAGTTCAAGGCCAGATTGGACTACACAGTGTATTCCAGATCACACCAGACTACAGTGTTATAAAACCTATTTCCAAAAAATAAATAAATGAGTAAATTAATAAATAAATAGGAAGGCATTCACAGGAGTTTTATATAGAAATAAATAAATAAACAAACAAATAGGAAGGCATTCGCAAGAGTTTTATATAGAAATAAATAAATTAATAAACAAATAGGAAGGCATTCGCAGGAGTTTTATATAGAGGCACCAGCAGCGCTCAGGCACTTGTCCCTCAGCCAAGAGGCAGGGCAGGCCATGACAGCTGTGGATGGTTTGGAAACTGATGGCAGAGGAGGCCTGTTTCTACTCTCTATGGCTCCCTGACAGAATCGGTGGTGGGATGAGTGAGGCTAACAACTGCTGTGGCAGCTTCCCAATTCAGCAAATGGCCTCCTGAAAATAGAAGTACGTGCACAGCTCTCAGGGCTGTCCTGATCCTACAGCACAGCTCTCGGGGTGTCCTGGTCCTACGGCACAGCTCTCGGGGTGTCCTGATCCTACAGCACAGCTCTCGGGGTGTCCTGGTCCTACAGCACAGCTCTCGGGGTGTCCTGGTCCTACAGCACAGCTCTCAAGTTTGCGTGTGAGCACTCAGCCTTGAGTCTGTTCCTTCAGACCTCCACCTTAGCAGGGCTTCTGATCTCAAGCCAGCCTGAGTACTCTTTCTCTCCAGACGGAGACATCACTGTGAGGTTAAAGAGAGAACTCCAAGGTCATCAACATTCTTTCTACCCCTCCCAGCAACAGGTGAGCTGAGAGCTCAAGTTCTGGGAGGGAAATGTGCTGGGATGGAATCCTAGGTCAGGGTGCTGAGGCTTCTCACCAGCAGGCCGAGAACTGGAGCCCAGCCCAGTTGAATACAAACCCAGTAAAGTATGTATGCCAACGTGGCTGTTGGGACCCCTGGGCTGGCTACAGAGGCAGTGCTGCACTTCAAATACAGAATGGATTTTAACCCTTAGATAGAAGTCACAAACCCCACGGAGAATCTGATAAGACTACTAATCTTTTCTCTTGAAAAGCTCATACTCTAGCCAGGTTCAGTGGTACACACCTATAAGCCCAGCACTTGAGAGGCTGAGAGAGGAGGACAGTGAATTCCAAACCAGCCTGGGGTACATAGTGACCTTAGAATACTCTAAGCTAGACCATAAAGTAAAACTCTGTATCTAAAAACCAAGCCAATGAAAATGAAGGATTGTACATTCTGCTTTAAAGAATTGATGTATTCAAGTTCAAAGCATATTCGGTAAAGGGCTCTGGCGGGGATGAGTCACTGGGATGGCCCTGTGTGTCTAAGACTCAGCTCAGACGCCGGAGTTAGTGAACATAATCAACTCGCATTATTCCTAAGTGTCACTGGATCTTCTGTTTTGTTTTGTTTTGTTTTGTTTTTCTGAGACAAGGTTTCTCTGTGTAGCCCTGGCTGTCCTGGGACTCACTCTGTAGACCAGGCTGGCCTCGAACTCAGAAATCCGCCTGCCTCTGTCTCCCAATAGCTGAGATTCAAGGTGTGTGCCACCACATCATCGAATTTTTAATGTTCTAAAAGTCTACATGATCATAAAGCAACTATCAGGTTTTGTTTTCCTGGAGAACTGAATCTCGTGACTTCCCTAGTGGACTTGTCTTAGGAGCATTACCTCTTTGAAGCATTCTCAGTTCTTGGGTCTCGGTGAGTGAGAAATACCTTTTCTCTGTGGCATTCTTGCTTTCAAGGATTCACCACACTCACCTAATGAACGGAACCCTCAGCCTACCCAGGGTCGGACAGCATGCTTGTTTTATGGGGAAATACCCCTTTCTGTGTGTTAATCTATTGAACACATGTTAGTCCAAAGGTTCATATAGTAGTGAATGTGGGCAGTAACTGTAGACACAGCAAATTCACATTATCAGGCCACATAAGTCTAGAGGCTGAAGATCATCAAAGAAGATGTCTCCTAAAAGGATGCACTGGGTTTCATTCTCATTCCTGGTATGGAAAATCCAACCTCTCCTCAATTCCTCTGGTCAGAGCCTCCAACAGATCCTTGAGGCAAATTTCCATTTGCCTAACAGCAGTTGTATTTAGTGTCAGAGTCTCAGAAGCCAGCACTGAGTATAGTCTGATAGATATACCCTTTCTGCTTTTTTCTCCCTAAGGCACACTGTACATTCCCCATTCCAACATCAAAGGGGGAAAATGCGTCTGGATGCATGTAAACACACTGAAAACCAAGGACAGTGCAGTCACCTGTACATTCCAAGAGCTCCTATGCAGGATAGGGACCCAAGTCACATCAAAGAACGGCAAATTTCTTCACTATCGCCATGGGAAAAAAAAGATGCGGTGGAGGATGGGTGGGGGAAGATGAGTTTCAACTCAGAATTTCAACACCACTTCTTTGTTTCGCTAAACTGTCCTGCAGAGTAAACAGTCCATTGTTTTTCAGAGATATTAACAAGACTTCAACTGTGAGATGAGAGGCCTGATGTACTATGCAGGCACGGACTGTTGAAATTAGCTGCAACATGGGGTGGGGGTGGGGTGGGGGGCAGAGATGAGGTGTCGAGGTTTAGGTGTGTTTGAAGAGCAGCCCCTGGGGAACTGTGCATGCAGGCAGGTAGTATGAGAGGCCCAGGCGTTGCCAGGAAACCAAAGCGTGGGGGTGGGTGAAGTAAGAGCCAGGGAAGAGAAGTTCATCAATGCTGTGTTGCTGAGAGGATTACTGCTGGGAGGCAAGATGGCTCAGTCCTGCTGGGGACAATCTGACAAGCGGCTAGAGCCTGCTTCGGAATATCCCACTGGGAGCCTGGAAAGCTAGTACATATAGCTGCCTATTTGTGATCAAGGGTTGATAAATGGCACTGGGACTTTAAGCCCCAATGAAAGCACTTGGGCCTGAGGCAAGGCTGGCCAAGGTGACCAGCTACAGAAGAGGCAGGTGACCTTAGAGTGGGAGGCTGTTTTGTATAAGATAAACAGAAAGACTCTTTGGGAGAGAGGTTACGAAATATTGGCTATAGGACGCCAACTCTAGGCGCTAAATATTCATTCAAATCTGCCACATGCATCAACTCCCTACATCTTTGGCATCAACTCCCTACATCTTTGGAAGAGGGCAGCAAAATAATACTAGAAACGTGCCTACATCCCAAGTCACAGTCCCTGAAGACCTGAGGAGCCAAGAGGCTGATGAGGAGCTAGACAGTCAGAGATGAAAGACCCGGATGCATCTGCAATGGTTCTCAATCCTCTTCCCATCTCAGGGGTTACTGATGGAGCAAGTCTATTTTAACGTTACATCTACTGCAGCCCCTTCTCCTCTTCAGTGCAGCCAGGGCAGCAGCAGTGAGAGTGAGCTGAGTAACACACCACCCGCCCTCCCGTGTGTCCTCTGCACCTTGCCCGCTCTCATTTGATACTTGCCATCTCCTATCTTCAACCGAGCCCATAAAAATCTTTAAATAAATGGCCACTTTCTACCACACAGATACTTGCAGATCTCTATGCACTTCTGGTCTGTTTATAGCAGCAAGGAATTGACCCAGATGTCCATCAACAGAGGAACAGATAATTAAACCTGGTCCATATATACAGTGAAATTCTATTCTGCCATAAAGAAAAACGAAACTCTGAACTATACAGGAAAATGTATGGAGTTGAGAAATGTTAATTAAGTGAGGTAACAGTGACTCAGAAAGACAAATGCCACACATCCTTTCCAATATGAGAATCTTAGCTTCTAATTATTACATATGTGTATTTCTGTGGGAGTGAGTATAGGTAAAGGTCAGAAAGATAGAAAGAGCCCCACGAGAGGGGAAAGGCTTTAATTGAGTGGGGGAGGGAGGGTGACAGAGTGAAGGTGAAGGAAGGGAGACAGGGAGATAGGAAGATAGAAATAGACCCAAAGGAAATACTACAAAAATGCCAAAAAGGAGAGGGCTGGAGAGATGGCTCAGCAGTTAAGAACACCTGCTGCTCTTGCAAAGGACTTGGATTCAGTTCCCAGCTCCCAGAAGATGGCTCGCAGCCATTGGTAACTCCAGCTCTAGGGTGCCTGATGACTTCTTCTCACCTCTAAGAACACCATGCAAGCATGTGGTGCACCAGTTTGCAGGCATTACACTCATACATATAAAATCAAATAGACAAAAGAAACCTACTGCCCTACATACTGGGGTGCCAAACACTCCAAGTTCAATCAGAGAAAAAAAGTTCCAGATCCTGCCTGAAGATGGGGAAGGAGTTCTTAAATTTTAATCTGGCATTCCCAAAAATGACTTAGGTCAAAGCTGCCAGTTGGCCACTCTCCTCCATTGCACCCGGGGGCGGGCGGGCGTTAAAAAGTTCCACATGCCTCATGCAGCAAGCACTTCTTCGGTGGCTCCTTCTGCTCTGATTTTAGGACCTGTTGACTAAGGGAAAATCATTGGGACCAGAAGGGAAGAGCTGCGAATCCTGAAGTTACCTAAAGGGGTCTGCTTTTCACTTTCACTCCTGAGAAAACAGGAGTGAGAACAGAGAAACCAGCGGATCTGTGGCCCACTGGAGTTATCACACTGCCAGTGAGCTTCACTCTGGGCCAGAGAGGTGTTGCCATCTTGTCTTGTTGATTGAAATCTGCTTTAAGAATCTTCTATTTTCATCCTGTATTAAAGCAATCCCTAAATCAGATAGGTCAAATTCTACTGCAGTAACAAACGTTGCCTACCTGTCAACAGCCACAAGCAGCCATAGTTTATCTGTACACGCTGTACCCTGACTAGATACTGGAATGGAGTTTACTCATTCCAGGGCCTGGAGAGAAGAAGCAAAGAATCTCAGAAATGCTGCCTGTTTCTTCAGAAGGAAAGACAGATTACAGTGTTTTTGAATGAATACTGAATTTTTAAAGGGGGGATAGAGGCATCTCTTTTCCCTCTCTATAGAATCAATTTCAATTAAAAAAAAATCCATCAAGCTTAAGTTTCTTAACCCCTCCACTTATAAACTGTACGTACTTATTTATTTTGTGGGTATATGGTTTTGTGTGTGTATGCATGCCACAGAGTGAGTATGGAGCGAAAGGACAACTTGTGGGAGTCGGTTCTCTCCTTCTCAGTGTAGTTTCTGGGGACTGAACCCAGGTTGTCAGGTATGGCAGCAATCAGCTTTACTCACTGAGCCATTTTGCCTAAAGTGCCCTCCCAGTTACTACCAGAGCTCCTCTCCAGCCTTTGAAAGTTCTCACTGTTCTCTATTCCCCTCTGGCCAAGCAAAGCACATAAGCGCTCACAGAGACAGAGACTGAAGCAGCAAGCGCTGGGCTTACATGCGTCTGCACTAGGTCCTCCATGTATATATTATGGCTACTAGTTTAGTATGTTATGGGACGCCTGACTGAGAGACAGGTGGGTGTCTGACTCTTGTATCTACTCTTGGGACTCTCTTCCTCCTGCTGGGTTGCCATGTTCAACTTGGTTATGATAGTTTTTGCTTCATCTTATTATATTTTACTTTGTCATGTTTGGTTGTTATCTCTTGGAAGACTGTTCTTTTATAATGAGACACAGAAAGAGTGGAACAGGAGGAGATGGGAAATGAGAACTGGGAAGAGAGAGGGAAGACTATAATCAGGGTACATTATATGACAAAACAACCTATTTTCCTTTTTTTTTTCTTTTTGGGGGAGAGAGGTGAAGTTCTCTGTGTACCCCTGTCTGTCCCAGAACTTATTCTGTAGATCAGGTTGGCCTTCAACTCAGAGATCCACCAATCTCTGCCTTCTGAGAACTGGGATTAAAGGTGTGCACCACCACCACCCAGCTTATGTTATTTTTTACTAGTCTTGGGCTCATACCATGGATGTGTTGGAGAACCATTTTGAACACGGCTGATTGTCTCACCCAATTTCCTCCATCCCCTACATCCCACAGAAAATGGCAATTACATGGTCAGACTTGCTTTAATTTATTTTAGGGAAAAATGCTTTGAGATTGATGCTGTCCACTTCTTTTTTTTTTTTTTTTTTTTTTAAGATCTATTTATTGGTTATATGTAAGTACACTGTAGCTTTCTTCAGACATTCCAGAAGAGGGCGTCAGATCTCGTTATGGATGGTTGTGAGCCACCATGTGGTTGCTGGGATTTGAACTCCAGACCTTTGGAAGAGCAGTCGGGTGCTCTTACCCACTGAGCCATCTCTCCAGCCCCGATGCTGTCCACTTCTAAGACTGGTGAGTGGTTAGCAATCTGCTTAGGAAGTTCCCCTAAACCTTTAAGGTAGCTGCTCCACATCCCCGGGCTCCACTGTGCCCCCAGAGCTGCATGCACTCACTATCTAACTCTTATCAGTTTTCCAATTTTTGGGCAGATTTGTAGTTTTTAATGTAAAGCAATTATTTGGCCATCTTATAACACAGGGTGTACATGAAATCAAAGAAAAAAAAAGACTTAATTCTTTCCTAATTCTCAGGGTGATGAGAGTAAATGAATAATGACTCTCTAGCAACTCTAAATGGTGGCCAGGGGCTGGAGAGATGGCTCAGGGGTTAAGAGCACTGACTGCTCTTACAGAGGTCCAGAGTTCAAATCCCAGCAACCACATGGTGGCTCACAACCATCTATACTGAAATCTGAAGCTCTCTTCTGGTGTGTCTGAAGACAGCTACAGTGTACTTAGATATAATAAATAAATAAATCTAAATAAATAAATAAATAAATAAATAAATAAATGGTGGCCAGTGAGTTTGTCCTTAAACATCACCATGAACTCAAAGATTTTCAATATGCTTAATAGTGCAGACATTATTTGTCTTGATTCCTGACCAGAACGCCCCTTCACAGGCCACCCAAAGAGTGGTTTGGCAGGATGGCAAGATGGCAGGATGTTATCTTAGTTAGGGTTTTACTGCTGTGAACAGACACCATGACCAAGGCAAGTCTTATAAAAAACAACATTTAATTGGGGTTGGCTTACAGGTTCAGAGGTTCAGTCCATTATCATCAAGGTGGGAGCATGGCAGCATCCAGGCAGGCATGGCGCAGGAGGAGCTGAGAGTTCCATGTCTCATCCAAAGGCTGCTAGTGGAAGACTGACTTCCAGACAACAGGGGTGAGAGTCTTAAACCCACACCCACGTGACACACCTATTCCAACCAGGTCAAACCTATTCAATCAAGGCCACATCTCCAGATGGTGCCACTCCCTGGTCCAAGAATATACAAACCATCACATTCCACTCCCTGGCCCTCATAGACTTGTTCAAAAACATGAGTCTATGGGGGCCATATTTAAACATAGCATAATGCAAATGCATTTAGTCCAACTTTCAAAGTCCTCATAGTCTATAGCAGTCTCAACAATGTTAAAAGTCCAAAGTTCAAGGTCTCTTCTGAGATTCATCTGACTAATTAACTGTAATCCCCAAAGCAAGGCAGGAAACCAGCTGGGCAAACTCCAAACTCTGCACTTCCATGGTTGATGTCAAAGCAGTCTTCAGATCTCCACTCCTTTTTCATCTTTGTTGACTGCAACAAACTGCTTTCTCCTGGGCTGGTTCCACTCCCTGTTATCAGCTTTCCTCAGCATGTATCCCATGGCTCTGAGTCTCCAAGGCAATTTCAATGTTACAGCTTCTTGCTTCAGTGTCTGGGATTCCACTTGATCTTTTGGGCTCCTACAAAGGGCTGGCATCACTTTTCCAGCTCTGCCCTCTGTAGCACTCTAAGCTCAGGTTGATCGACTCCGCTATGGCTGCTGTTCTTGGTGATCATTCCATGGTACTGACATCTCAATACACTGGGGTGTTCCATTCCAACTAGGCTTCACCAATAGCCTCTTATAGGCTCTCTTCATGGTGCCAAGCCTCAAATCCTTTGCATGACCCCTTCAGTCCTTGGCCATCAACTACAGCTGAGGCTATACCTTCTCAAATGTCCTTCTCACAGTGCCAAGCCTCAGCTGTTCTTCATGACACCTTCATGACTTCAAACCCAGTACCACCTGAGTGATTCTTACACATTACCAAGTCCAGCTGCAGCACGAGGGACACCTTGGCTATCTCTGGAACACAACTTCTTTGTGCACCCAGAAAATACTTCCCAGAAGATTTCACCTCAGTGATGCTGGTCTCTTCATAATCACTGCTAATTTCTTAGCTCCAGCTAACCAGCATCAATTGTCCCAGTAGTTCCTTCCATTCTTAACTCTAGAGCCAGAGCCACATGGCTGAAGCTGCCGATTTCTGCTGCTGGCAGGAATTAGAACATGACCCGCTTGTACTATTACATTGTCACTGGCTTTCTGTTTTCTAAATCCTTCACTGCCAAAGCTTGGCTATCCTGCTTCTTGCTCTGTAGATTGACCTTGAATGCAGAGATCAGCATGCCTGTCTCATGGGATTAAAGGAGTGTACCACCATGCCTGGATATAAATTCAGCTGGGTAGGATCTTGCCCCAAGGTCCCACTCCCTTAATCTGTTATTTCCTAGAACACAGGATTTTGCTCCATTTCACTTCCTGGTATGCCTTTAATACTCGAACCATATATTTTATATTTTGCCTTTCTAAGCTTGCTATGCTTGTTCAAACTTCTCTTTGTGAGACTTAACCAAAGAACAAAGTCTCTGCTGGGCTTTTTTGAAACTTCCTTTGTCAATGCAATTAATGCAATTAATCCAATCCAATTAACCTTAGCCTCAAACAGACTTTTCAGACAAGGGCAAAAAGTAGCCACATTCTTCACCAAAATTCCACAAAAACAGTCTTTATGCCACATACTGAAAGTCTTCTCCTTTGAAATCTCTTGGGCCAGGTCAACACAGTTCAAATTACTCCCAGCAACAAAGCCTTCCATATTCCGACTAGTATGACCCATTAAGCCCCATTTAAAGCATTCCACTGAGTTCCAAATCCAAAGTCCAAAAATCCACATTCATTCAAATAAAAGCATGGTCAGGCCTAGCACATCAATACCCCACTCCTGGTACCAACTTCTGTCTTATGGTTTTACTGCTGTGAACAGACACCATGACCAAGGCAAGTCTTATAAAAAACAACATTTAATTGGGGTTGGCTTACAGGTTCAGAGGTTCAGTCCATTATCATCAAGGTGGGAGCATGGCAGCATCCAGACAGGCATGGCGCAGGAGGAACTGAGAGTTCCATGTCTCATCCAAAGGCTGCTAGTGGAAGACTGACTTCCAGGCAACTGGGGTGAGAGTCTTAAGCCCACACCCACAGTGACACACCTATTCCAACCAGGTCAAACTTATTCCATCAAGGCCACACCTCCAGATGGTGCCACTCCCTGGTCCAAGAATATACAAACCATCACAGATGGCTTCTTTCTCCTTCAACTCCCATCCCCTCTCCCTTCTTTCTTATGTTGTTATTGGTTTTTTTTGGGGGGGGGCGCTTCTTTGTTGTCCTGGCTGGCCAGGAAATCACTACACTGCTCAGGTTGAGCTAGAACTCCTAGTGATCCTCATGTCTTAGTGTCATAAAATCAGAGACAGTCACAAGTCTCCATGGCTGGCATAACCTGGGGACCTGGGTGTTATACTAATGTCTATCACTGCTGGCTCTTTGTTGCTTCCCAGTGCCTTGCACAGGGAAGCTAGAAGATATATTTTTAAGAGAAAAAAGTAATTCGGAGTTCATTTTTGTTTTTCCAATTTAAATTTAAGATTACAATGTGTTGGATTAAATTCCTTGATTTTTTATACATTATCTTTTTGCTCTTACATGGAACATAATATCTTCATTCAAATTCATACTGATGTGAACTTAGATTTCATTTTAGTTTTCAATAGAGTTATAATAAGTTTCAAAATAAGAATGCTGATATTCTTGCTAACAGTAACTACTAGCTGCAGTTTTAAATTTCTTCACAATTCTTTTTGTCCCATAGGATATGTAGGCAAAATACTATATTTTAAAGTCTCTTAAAGTAATTGTTTTTTCTCTGTATGGAAAGGCTACAAACATGGTATATTGTTAGGCTCATCAGCTTCAATTTGTTTTCCGTTTCTAAAGGTTATTCTTTTCATTTGATTCAATTGGTTTTTTTAGTAATACAAAACAACTATGGTACAAAATCAAAAATTACATATTAAGGGACATTTAGAAAGTGTATTTCTCTTTTTCTTTTCTTAGACACTTTTTCTGAGAGAGAGAGAGAGAGGTTGAGAGAGAGAGAGAGAGAGAGAGAGAGACTCCTGTATCCCAGGATATCCTTGAACTCTCTATATAGCTGAGGATGGTCTTAAAATCCACCTACCCCCAGCTGCTCTAATTCATTGCTTACATATGTGTATATTGCCTGCACACGCATGTGTGTGCAGGAGAGGTCAAAGGACAACCTTGGGTGTCAACCTCAGAAATATTAACCACATCCTTTGACACAGGGTCTCTCCCTTGACCTGGAGTTCACCAATTAGGCTCGACTGGCAGCCAATGAGCTCCACAGATGCCGCCTCTACCTTCCTCCCAGTTTTGGTTTTGTTTTGTTATTTTTCAAATACTGGATTCTGGGGATTAAACTCAAGCAAGCACTTTACCAATTAAGCCCTTCCTCAATTCATTTTTATGTACACACACACGTACACACACACACACACACACACAGCACACACAGTCCTCTTTGTTTTGAAACAGGATCTCACTTTGAATCTTTGCAGGTCTGGAACTCACTTGGTAGCTGATAGTGCCCTTGAATTTATGGAGACCTGCCTGTTTCTGTCTCCAGAACTCTGGAATTATACAGGTATACCACCACAACTGGCTTTGTGTTATTGTGTTGTTTTGTTGTTGATGGTGGTGATTTTGTTTGTTTTGTTTTGCTTTTGAGACAAGGTCTCACTCTATAACCCAGTCTGATTTAAACTCAAGGGAATCCTCCTGCCTTAACCTTCCAAATACTGGCATTATGTGTAAGCCACTATACTTGGGGTATTTTGTTTTGTTTTAAAGTATCCACACTCCCTCAAATTGGTGAAAGCCTTGATGGTTTGTGTTTTGTTTTGTTTTGTTTTGTTTTGTTTTGTTTTGTTTTGTTTTGTTTTTCCAGTGCTAGGAATCAGATGCAGGGCTTCTGGCACACTAGGAAAGCATCTACCAAGAAAGTTGGATTCCCAGCCTGTTCTATATATTCATTCTGATTCAAAAACTAACATACCACAGCTCTGAATCCACTTTTTTTCCAAAATATATATCAATGAGTCCTATCAGTACATATATTCCTTTGTCATCTGCAAAGACGCCACTGTACAGATGTGTCAGAACCTCCTGATGTAGGTGTGTCTCTTACACACAGAACAGAGTTGTATTACCATGTTCTTTACTGTCACACACACACAAAGAATCATACTTTCAGAATATAGTTGCCAACAACATATGTCAAATACTTGTTATATCTAGGAATGGTTGTCATTCCAGTTAAGTTAGGGCAAGGGTTAGATAAGCAGGGAAGAATTATGGAACAAAGTAATCACTCTTCTTTGTACGTCTTACACATCAGTGAGATCACTGAGGCTATGCAGCAAGGTACTGTGACAGTGGCACTCTCAGGATGCTGCCAGTAATGTTCAGAGGGTCTTCTCCTCAGTCAGGAGAGAATAAACTTAGAATGAAACAAGTATACATTGCTGGAGAACCATCCCTTCCCTAGTACTGTTCTTTAAGGACTTGACTAAAGGGCTGGAGAGATGGCTCAGTGGGTAAGATCACTGATTGCTCTTCTGAAGCTCCTGAGTTCAAATCCCAGCAACCACATGGTGGCTCACAACCACCCATAATGAGATGTGATGCCCTCTTCTGGAGCTTCTGAAGTCAGCTACAGTGTACTTATGTATAATAATAAATAAATCTTTGAGCCAGAGCGAGCGGCCCAACCAAAGCAAGCAGGGTTGACCGGAGCAAGCAGAAGTCCTAAAAAATTCAATTCCCAACAACCACATGAAGGCTCACAACCATCTGTACAGCTACAGTGTACATACATAAATAAGTAAATCTTTTTTTAAAAAAAGGACTTGACTAAAAATAATATGATAAAACTGTAGATTAATAAAGAAGTTCCTCAGTAATTACATAGTGACCCCATGTTCATTGTGATCCTTTAAGTTTATTTATGTATATGAGTACACTGTAGCTGTCATCAGATAGACACATCAGAAGAGGGCATCGGATCCCATTACAGATGGTTGTGAGCCACCATGTGGTTGCTGGGAATTGAACTCAGGTCCTCTGGAAGAGCAGTCAGTGCTCTTAACCACTGAGCCATCTCTCCAGCCCTCCTATGTTCATCTTAAAGGTGGAGTTATCCATCATTATTTGATTAAGGGGAAAGTCCTTGCAGCAGTTTCCACCATTCAAAGACATTGACACAGAGCTGGTAAGTTCATGTCTACTCTGTTGGGATGCACTGGCTAGACTCATGCCAACACCTCCCAGGAGCCAGGAACCTCACTCTGAACAGCAAGCATGGGTGCACTTCCCTGACTGGACATCATCCCCTGGATGGGGCACAGAGTAATTTAGAGCTTAGTACAGAGCACAAGTACAGGACTGCCTTCAGTTCCAGAAACAGAATCATGAGATTACAAACTATTGCCTCTCTCTCTACTTAAGAAGAAGGGCACTTTGAGCTTCTTACTAGCTCTGTTTCCTCCATGGGCTTTCCTTTAGGCCTGGACTTCTCCATCACTATCAAGCTGACATCTTCCTGAGTAACAGATTCCTCAAACAAGCTCATTCTGATGAATTCTGAAAGTGATGTCCCTGCTTTCTAGTCCAAGAAGAGACCATTTTCCCCACCTGGCTTCCCTTTGGGACGGCCCCTAAAATAGCAGAGCCTACGAACTGAATCATCATGGTGAGCAGGGGGCCCGGACTGGGCAAACCAGCCTATTGCTTTCTTCCCACTCCATCTTTACAGCAACTCTATAAGGCAGAGTTTTCCAGCAGGTTTTTGTTTGTTTGTTTTTTCAAAGACAAGCCCACGTTACCCCACCCAGTGAGACTCCATTGCCATGTCATCGAGCATGATTAAGTGTTAGCTATTTTCAAGGAACTTAAAGAAGTGCGGTGTATCAAGTTTCTCTTTGGTGTGACAACACAGAACAACAAACTCAAAATAAGAGTGATCTAAGCACATAAGGGCTATAGCTCTCAGCAGACAAGGAGCTCCCAGGGGGAAAGTTGCTGGCGTGGCAGTCCATTGCCTCAAGAATTTCAGGGCTGAGCTCAGGCATAATGATATATGCCTATAAATCTCAGCACATGGGAGACTAAGCAGAACAGCAGTGAGTTCAAGGTCAGCCTACTCTACATCGTGAGTCTGTCTCAACAACAAAGACTTTCAAGGTTAGATACTTAGGATTCTGTATTTTTAAAAATAACTTCTCAACCCCACTTGTTCTTCCCTTATATTCTCTAGGCTATGTCTGTCTTTTAAGGCAGAGCTCCAAAGCTGAGGTAGTTTTTCTGGAAACCCCAGCTAGTATTTTCTATGTACATCTTAGTGGCCATTTTGAGCTCTCATGGAAGCTAGGGAATATGATGTCTTCTCTAGTTACATTTCTGCACTAAATAAACTTGTGGGACTTAATAGTAAGGATGGTGGGAATAAATTGCTGTAGTGGGAGATGTAGTCCTCGCCACAAGATGAATGGGCATAGCACACCTTATCAATGGGGAGAATAATGAGGAGCAGAGCGGGTAACTTGGAAAGTAACAGCTCCAGCAGAGACACTGCCTAGACCCTTTTTGTGTGCATAGAGAAAACGTCACACCACCACTGCTATACCCAGTGTGCTGTGTAACTAATATCATCATCCCCATTCCCCACATCAAACAAACAAACAAACAAACAAGCGGACAAACAAACCGACAAACAAATGGAGCAGAGCTTAAAATCAGGTAGAAGGTGCCCGGCAGCCTTGCACCAGAACGTGACGGCAATCCTCAGCTACATAGGCTACATGAACCCTGAAACAACAACAAAAATGAACACCAGAGTTGAAGAGTTTCCAAAAAAAAAAAAAAAAAAAAACACTTCAGGGTCACTCGGCCATTGCACATAAGAAAGCTGGCTTAGAACCGGGGCCACTGGGAGCCCTGTTTTGGAGTCGCCGCTCCTCCCCTCCCAATCCCTCATGAGGCTTCCCCTGGGGCGCTGCTCATCTCACACAGTGGAAAGCTGAGCATCTGGTCTGGAGAGGGGAGGCCGCTCCTGGAATGTGACTGGCGCCTTCTCTAGAGCTGTGCCCTTTATCACAGTGCAATGTGACAAGAAACCTGACTCTGCTTCTCACAGGAGGTTTTTCCATTTGTGGCCAAGTGAACCCACTCTTTGCATCTGTCATTCTTGCATGCACTAGTGCCATAATTAGGGTTGGGGAGGGTGGGGTTTTTTTGTTGTTGTTTCAGGTAAATTTCCAATAGTGATATATAATTCAACTTCTAATTATTTTTTAACTTAAAATTCTGATTTCTGTTTACTTTTATTTGAGAGGAGAAACTCTAAAAGCCCATAAACAACTACCTTTACCTCCCCCCAAATCCTATCTATATGAATAATCAGTAACAATCTTCTCTTTGTAAAAGCTTTTAAACTAAGACACAAAAATGCACGTATTTATAAGGTGTTGTGTGTCATCTCAATACTGGTTAATGTTTAAAATGAGTTATAATCACAACTACATCCTCAAGCATTTATCATTTCCTTCTGGTAAAAACATTCGAAATCCTTTCTTCTAGTTTTTTCATAGTTATATTACCATCAACATTTTGGATACTCCTGTTCTTTGACAATAGCCCACCAGAACTTTTAAATTATGCAACTGTAACTTAGCACCAATTGATGGATCTTCCTTCATGCCTTCCTCTCTGAGACTCTCCCAGCCTCCCAAAGCCGCCATTCTAAGCTCAATCTCTACAACATCCACTTTCTTAGATTCCATGTACTCCTGAGATGACTCAGTGCTCAAGTTTTTGCGCCTGGTCTATCTCACTTGACATATCCATCTCCAGGTCCATCTGCATCATCACAGATAACAAGGTTTCATCTTTTTTTTACGGCTGAATGGTGTCTACTCTGTGCACGTACCATGGTTTCTTATCTTTATCTGTGGGTAGACACATTGCTGTTTACTTAGCTTGCCTAGGGAATACTGCTGCAACAGAAAAATGTAGATGCCCCTCTGACACATAGACTGCCTTTCCTTTGGATATACAGCCAGTGGTGGGGTTGTTAGATTATATTGTAATTCCATTTTTGTTTTTTAATTTAGCAGAACCTCCACACAGTTTTCAACTTTTAACTTTACATTCCTACCAATAGTAAGAATTTCATCCCTTTTCCTCATGTTCTACTTGCCTTGGTCTTTTTGAAAGTTTGTGTGTGTGCATGTGTGTTAGTGCTAAGACTAGACCTGGCATGTGCACTGAAACACTCTTTTTTTTTTTTCTTTTTTCTTTTTGGTTTTTTCAAGACAGGGTTTTTCTGTATAGCCCTGGCTGTCCTGGAACTCACTCTGTAGACCAGGCTGGCCTCAGAAATCTGCCTACCTCTGCCTCCCGAGTGCTGGGATTAAAGGTGTGCACCACCACGCCTGGCTGCATTGAAGCACTCTTACTGAGACTAGAGGCATGCAGTACTGGGTCATTCATGCTGAAGCAAGGTAATATCTCATTGTGGTTTTGATTTGTATTTGTATTTCCCTGGTGAGTCTGACTGCAACTTTCTGAAAGGTAGAATGGCAGGAAAGGAAATCAAACCTCAAGTCTGCTCTTTTTATCACCCTCTGAATGCTATAAATTTGCGTGCATCATTGAGGGCTTTTGGACCACAGATTAAGAGATCAACTTGCAATTCTACTGCTAACCTCTGAGAATTCAAAAAAAAAAAAAAAAGTTTTCTCTTTTCATCTCCATGCACTGTGTAAGTCAACAAACTTTCCTCTCCTCCCGTGCTTTCTGGATCTCATGAAACTTAAATGGGAATAATAACCAGCTCACTGGCAGGGGAACACCAAATCACGTTTGAAAAATATAGTCTTATTGTATTAAATGTCTCGTTGCTGTAATTACAGAGCTGCAAGTGCAGTGGATAACACATCGTATCATTATTTAATTTTATGGAAAAGCTTTCTGAAGTTGTTTGTTGACAGATAATATCAGATTCTGTTTCCATTTTGCCTAAATTGTAGCCTGTGCTAGGATTTTGTATTTTACTTTAATATTTCTTAAAATGTGCTTATCTTTTAGGATCCAGCTCGATAGTACTTTATTTCTGTAGAAGATGGACCAGTAATTGCTTGGAAAGTAGTGTGACAGCATGAAACTTCTGTTACAGGGTGGCAATAAAGTTGCCACTTTTAAAAATGCCTTGAATAACATCAGTAGAGCATGGTATTATGTAGTCATTAAAAAGCCCTTTTTTTTTTCCACTAAAGCACAACTCCCATCAAAAAGCATATTTTTGAATAATATATAATGACACTGAAAAATGTTCATGGTGTCAGTGCAATGAGTAGCTATACTCCATGGTCACATTAATCTCACACAGATATTTTAAAAATATAGCAATATATGAGAATGTCAAGATGGGGCTTTCTTAAATAGTAGACATAGGAGTAAGGATGATTTGAATTTTCATTCTATTATTTTTTCAATCTTTTAAGTACTCTATGATGAGCATGAAAAAAAATTGTAGATTTACTTTGATTTTTATTTATGCACATGTCTGTGTGTGCCTACAAAGACAAGAATGCAGGTGCCCACGGTGGTCAGGTGTCAGGTCCCCCTGCAGCTCCTTACTGTGGGTGGTGCTGGGAACTGGCCATGGGCCCACAGAAGCAGCACGTAATCCTCATCACGATGCTCTCTCTCCAACTCAGCACACAGCGTTGACATCTGAGTCAGGAGGCTTAGGCAGGAAAGTGCTACCTTTGAGAAGCCAGCCTGGTCCACCAGAAAGACTCCCAAGCTCAGTGGCTCAAACTTATAACCCCAGTACCTGGAAGACTGAGGTAAGATGACTGCCTGGGTTCACTATACAGTGAGGGCTGGCCAGCCTAAAATAATAAATAACTTTTCATTTTCATCCTTTCTTTTTTCTTTCTTCTTTCGTGTGTGTGTGTGTGTGTGTGTGTGTTTTTATGGATCTGTGTTGTATACACAGGTATGTATACACAGGTATAGGGCAGAAGGTGATAAGTTGGAGGCCATTGTGAGCTACATAAGAAAGCCTTCTCTTTAAGAAAAAGAAAAGCCGGGCGTGGTGGTGCATGCCTTTAATCCCAGCACTCGGGAGGCAGAGGCAGGTGTATTTCTAGCCTGGTCTACAAAGTGAGTTCCAGGGCAGCCTGTGTGCACACTTTCAGACACCAGAAGACAGCAGGTGTCCTCCTCTCTCATTCACTACCTATTCCCATGAGTCAAGGTCTCTCATTGAACCTGGAGCTGGACTGGTAGCCAGTAAACTCCATGGGTGCTCTTGACTGTGTCTCAGAGCTGAAGATACAGGTGCACAAGGCTGGCTGTGCTAGGCTTTTTACATGGGAACTGAGATCTGAACTCAGGTCCTCTCATATTTACATAGCAAGCTCTTTTACCCACTGAACCATCTCTTCAGCTGCTTTTTCTTTCTTCTTCTTTCTCTTCTTCTTCCTCCCCCTCCTTTTCTTTTTCACTCTGGGCAACAGCCCTGGCTGTCCTGGAACTCACTCTGTAGACCAGGCTGGCCTTAAACGCACAGATATTTTCCTGCCTCTGCCTCCTGACTACTTAGTAAAGGCATCAAGTGCTGGGATTAAGGGCATGTGCCTCTACCAGCACAGTATAGGAGTTCTTCTTGCTTTAGGGAACTCATCAAATTGCTTGTGTTGAATAACTGAATTGGCCCAGCTCACGCTCTCTCTCTTTTTCCTTCCTTCCTTTCTTTTTTCTTTCTTTCTTTTCTTCCTGGCAGGGATTCTCTGTGTAGCTCTGGCTATCCTGGAACTCATTCTGTAGACTAGGCTGGCCTCAAACTTAGAGATCCACCTGCCTCTGCCTTCCCAGTACTGGAATCAAAGGCGTTCCACCCCACTCCATGGCTCTTTTTTTCTCTTTCTCTTTCTCTTTCTTTTTCTCTTTCTCTTTCTCTTTCTCTTTCTCTTTCTCTTTCTCTTTCTCTTTCTCTTTCTCTTTCTCTTTCTCTTCCTTTTTCTTTTTCTTTCTTTTTCTTTTTCTTTTTCTTTTTCTTTTTTCTTTTGTCTGTTTGTTTGTTTTTTGAGACAGGGTTTCTCTGTATAGCCCTGGCTGCCCTGGAACTCACTTTGTAGACCAGGCTAGAAATCCACCTGCCTCTGCCTCCTGAGTGCTGGGATTAAAGGCGTGCGCCACCACGCCGCCCGACTTTTCTTTTTCTTAAAGAGAAGGCTTTCTTATGTAGCTCACAATGGCCTCCAACTTACCACCTTCTGCCCTATCTTCCTGAGCGCTAAGGATACAGAAAAGTGCTACCACTCTTGGGTGTTTTCAAGCTGCTTTCAGTGGAGAAAGGGGGTGCACCATAGCATGGCCCTGAAAGACACTAGTACTGGGTGTGACATGCTTTAATTCTAGTGCTACATAGTACAAGCCAGTCTCAAAATCAGGTGACAGCCGGTCAGGGAGTAGCAAGATGTCTCAGCAGGGAAAAGTTCCTGCTGCCCAGGACTGCTTGCTGGAGTCTGATGCCTGGAACCTACAGGGAAGAAGGGTCCTTTAAGGTGTCCTGTGGCCTCACCACCCAAGCTGCGGCAAGATGAGTGCCCTACCTGTCCCTTTCCACTGCCCACCCCCTCACACACACTAATAAAGGTTTTTGATCTGGAAAGCTGCTCTTACTGCACTCAGAGTTTCAGGTCTGCAAGGTAAAACAGTTTCCAACAATGTGACTACTGAACTACCAAATGGTACACTTTAAAATGCCCAAAGACAGCAGGCATGAGGGCTCACACCTGTAGTCCCAGCACTTGGGAGGCTGAAGCTGGAGGGTACCCTGAACTCAGTTACACAGTAAGTTCCAGGTTAGCCTGAGCCATGAACCCACAACAACCAAAACAAAACAAATAAACAAACAAAAGGTCTGGGGGGTGGCGAGTTTGGAGTTGGTTTGATTGTTTAGCACAAAGTCTGGAGTTGTCTCTTTGCAGTGTGAGGATCAAACCTAGATTCTCATTGGTGCCAGGGAAGTATTCTACCATTCATACAGATTCCCGGCCCTCCTCCCCAACATTGTGTGTGTGTGTGTGTGTGTGTGTGTGTGTGTGTGTGTGCACGCACATGTGCGCACACACGAGTGATCACAAAGGGTATTAGAATATACCAGTCAGGGGGAAACAAGTGCTACTTTCTGTTTTTGTTTTTGTGTTTGTTTTTTAGTTTATGATAGTTAAGAAAGAGCAAACGTGAGAATTCTCCATTCTCTCCCTAAACACAGGGCGTAAAGTTTCCTTTGGCAAAGCTAGCTCATGCTTCCTTTTGTCAAGGCCTCTCCCCTCTTTCTCTCCAGGATATATAGATACAGATACAGATAGATACAGATACAGATACAGTTACAGATACAGATACAGATACAGATACAGATACAGATAGATACAGATACAGATACAGATACAGATACAGATACAGATACAGATACAGATACAGATAGATACAGATACAGATACAGTTACAGATACAGATACAGATACAGATACAGATACAGTTACAGATACAGATACAGATACAGATACAGATACAGTTACAGATATAGATGTTGGGAGTTTTTCTATATTTTGAGATAGGTTCTCTCTGTGTAGTTTTGGCTGTTGTGGAGCTAGGCTGGCCTTAAACTCACAAGAGTTCCACCTGCTTCTGCCTCATAGGTGCTGGGTTAACCACTTTGTTGATTTATTTATCAAAACAGAGTTTCTGTGTAGTCCTGGCTGTCCTGGAACTTGTTCTGTAGAGCAGGCTGGCCTTGAACTCAGAGAGGATAAACCACTCTTAATCACCCAACTCACCTTATCAGTAGAACCTGAAGACAGCACTGCATCTTAAAAGCAAACTTTACTTAACAAGCCTTATGTAGGGGCTGGAGAGATGCTCAGCCGTTAAGAGCACTGACTGCTCTTCTGAAGGTCCTGAGTTCAAATCCCAACAACCACATGGTGGCTCATGAGATTTGACACCCTTTTCTGGAGTGTCTCAAGACAGCTACAGTGTGCTTACATAAAATAAATAAATCTTTAAACAAAACAAAAAAGCAAGCCTTATGTACCACGTATTTCATAGTCACTAGGGTAACTGCCCCCAGAGCCCACACTCCCTTCCTCTGTCCTCATTTCTCTGCCATCTATTGCCCATTGTTACAGTGGGCAATAAGCTCCTAGGCCCAACTACTTTGAATTTTCAATTCTTTTCTGTTAAGTCTTTGTGTATTGGACATAGATCTTTTTTCCTGGCAATCTACTGGTTTTTTTAGTTCTTTGTTCATTTGGAGATGGAGGGCTGTTTTGTTTTTCTATTTTGAGACAGGGTCCACTATCTAGCTCTAGTTGGCCTGGAACTCACTGTGAAAGACCAGGCTGGGCTTGAATTCATAGAAATCTGCCTGCTTCTGCTTCCAAGTTCTGAGATGCTCCCAGCATGGCCTTAAATGGTTTACGTAGAGTAGGATAACCTTGAACTTCTTTTTGGAAAAGGGTTATTTTATTGTTTTACTTCTGTGAATGTGCACGGCTTCCAGAGTCCACGCCTGCACATATCCATGCAGGCCAGTAGAGGGCATCAGCTCCCCTGGAGTTACAGGTGATTGCTGGGAACCAAACGCTGGTCCCCTGAAAGAGCAGCAAGTGCTCTTAACCTCTGAGTCTCTCCCCAGCTCCTGCTATTGGACTTCTGATCCACCTGCCTCTACTTCCCAAGGGTTTAGTTTCAGACCCCAAGACAAAAGACTTAGGTGAATATTTTACATACTAAAGCAGATCTGGCCTCCAGATTCTCCCAGCATCCCACACTCTCTGCCTGGCATACCCTGCCCCGGACCCTGACCTTTCCAGCCTAGAGGCTGGACTGTCCTTTCCCCAGAGGGTCTTCCCTAGGGGAATCCTGATGTTTTGGTCTCCCTGATCTCTCCTTGTCTCCTTCTCTCCCTGCACGAGCTCTTTCTCTTATGATTCCCCTTTGTCTCCCATCTGTCTCAACTTCCCTCCTTCCTTGGGGCCAGTGAACTCACCTGAGAGCAGCCTCCTAATAAACCTGAATTTAATAGAATCTAATCTGATGGAGAAAGCGCCTATCACCAAGTATAGGGACCGACAGGCACACGTGCCTCATGTGATGATAGGAAACAGACCTGGGGGACTCCAGTATGCTAGGCAGGCGCTCGCCAAACTGAGCTACATCCCAACTGTACCTTTGGGACGTCAGACAGCAAAGGCCAAGTCTCATTCCCTGTGTCACTTTGATAGTCCCTATGACAACTGGAGCAAGTCATTTATTATCACTTCTTGGAATAAAACCCAATGTATGGGGGCGGGGGTTGCTTGAGAGTTGGTTTAGTGGTTAAGAACATTTATTGCTCTTGTGGAAAACCCAGATTTGGTTCCCAGCACCCTCACAGTGACTTACAACCATCTGTCACTCAGTTCTAGAGGATCCAATGCCACCTCTGTTCTCTGCAAGCTCGCATGTGGTGCGCATACATACATACATGTAGGCAAAAACACTCCTACATGTAAAATAAATATTTTAAAATTGTCTTTTAAAAAATATAGACGTTTTCCCCTCTGAGTTTCAGCTACATATGATTATGATAGGAAATAAAATTTAAAATCAATAACATACATCTATAATAAAAAGAGAAAGGGAGAAGAGACTAGTATTTCTTAAGTAATTCGCTGCTGCTGCTGTTGTTATTGTTTTGAAAAGGGGTCTAATTATGTAGTCCTGGAAGACATAGAACTAAGTAGGCAGACCATGCAGACGGAGCTGGCCACACTCTCACAGAGATCTACTTGCCTTTGCCTCTCAACGGCTAGAATTAGAGGCAGGTGTGTGCTCTCATGCCTGGCTTGTTTTTTTTTTTTTTTTGTCCTTTTGTTTATTTTTGAGACAGTGCTTTGCAATCCAGTGCACGCTGGCCTCAATCTCTTGGTTCTCCTGGCTTTTTAAAAATGTTTCTGTCCCTTCCTTCTACTGCTGCAGGGTGAGTATGCAGGCGGTCGCTCCACCTCTGAATCCATCCCCCTGCTTTCTAACTAATGACTTACCCATGGATCCCTCGGTTACAGAAGCACAGTAATATTTTATGCTAATAACTTTCCTGAAATCAATAACTGGATTTTAAGAAAACTGAAATATCTGCAGAAGGTACAGTTTAGGCAGCCACTAAATCATGAGTTGCTATTATTACTTCGTTGTAGTTTTGTTGTAATTCAATGCTGGCAATTGGCCACTAGGTTTTTTTGTTTTGTTTTGTTTTTAATTTTTAAAAAATTCACACTTATTTATTTATGGTGTGTGGGGATCAGAGGACAACTTCCTGGGGCTGGTGGTTATCATCACGTTTGACAGGAGGTGCCTTAACCCCTAAGCCATCCTGCTGGTCCTATTTTATGTTTTGATTCAGACTTTAGTTTTTACTCCTAGAAAAAAGTCCAAATAACTGGGTAGTGGTGGTGTATACATTTAATCCCACCACTCTACAGGTAGAGAGGCAGGCAGATCTCTGAGTTCAAGGCCAGCCTGTTCTACAGAGTGAGTTATAGGACAGCCAGGCTACACAGAGAAACCCCTGTCTGGAAAAATCAAACAAACAAAAGTCCAAATTTAGAGAAAATAAAATGTTTATCTATGGATCAAGACAACTAACAAAGAGAAATTAGTGGATCCTGTACCCAGTCCTGAACTTAACCTGTGCTGATCCTGCAGCCAACCCTGAGCCCAACATGCACCCCTGCCTCTTCTTACTATTTTAAATTTTAAAACAAACAAACAAACAAACAAACAAACAAAGTCAGAGCTAGAGTGACAGCCCAGGTACAAGGACCTCAGTTTGGAACCCTGACACCCAGTAAACAGCCAGACCCAGCATATATTACCTATAACCCAGTAACAATGGGAGCAGGATAAAATTAGCCAGGCAGAATAGGGACCCCAAAATGCCATTTCTGAAAACATCTTCCAGGAGGCCAGGAACCCAGAGGGCAGTTCTGGTCCCTCGTTTCTTCCCGTAAGGCTCTGAGTGAACCTGTGAGGGATTCTGAGGCGTCCACTGGTCCAGGGGGCCAGGTAGACAGACTAGTCCAACCCCTCTCCACACCTCACTCACCCATTACCGGCCTAAGTCCTTTTAAAAGCCTCAGACTAAGTTCAAACTGTTTCCCATTTTCAGGGACCAGTCCCTGCTAGAGTGAGCTCTGCTTTCTCTTAACCTTCCCCCTACTAATCACTCTGACTCCTGAACTAAAGCCCATCTGAGTTGAGAGAAAGGCCTCCATCAAACTTAAAGACACCACATCACCAGCACTGGGAAGACAGAGATAACCCCTGTAGATAGCTCAATCTGTGAGCCCCAGGTTCAGGAAGAGACCTGGCTTTAAAATAAAATGGAAGCCGGACGGTGGTGGTGCACACCTTTAATCCCAGCACTTGGGAGGCAGAGGCAGGCGGATTTCTGAGTTCGAGGCCAGCCTGGTCTACAAAGTGAGTTCCAGGACAGCCAGGGCTATTCAGAGAAACCCTGTCTCAAAAATAAATAAATAAAATAAAATGGAGGCTGGGCATGGTGCTGTACACCTTTAATCCCAGCAGTGGGTAGACAGAGGTCAATGAATCTGTGAGTTCAAGGCCATCCTTGTCTACAGAGTGAGCTCCAAGCCAGCCAAGGCTACTATAGAGAGACCCTGAAATGATCGTGACCATCGCACGGCTTCAGAAGGACCACACCAGGTCAAATAATCCCACAGGAGGTTTACTGGGAGACAGAGGGGCAAGGTAGCAGTGGAAAGAGAATGGGGAAAAAGAGGGGGGGGAGGGGAGGGGAGGGGAGGGACCGGGAGGCCTTTCTTTTGATATATAGATGATGACGTAATCACACAGGTAAAGGTGGACGGTGATCCAAGTGGGTTCTGGAAATATGGTGGCTGTTGCCTTGGCAACAGGTGTGCAGGATCCACCTATATGATGTCATGGGTTTCAGAGGTCCTGATACCAACAGACCCTGTCTCAAAAACCAAAATTAATGAACAAATGAGGGCTGGGAAGATAGCTCAGTGGTCAAGCATTTGCTGTGCACATAGTAGGACCCAGCATCCACATTAAGCTAGGAGGGTGTAGGGGGCCCATCTGTGCTCATCATGTACCAGAGCCAGAGAACTGCTAATTCCTGGAGCAAGTAGCTAGCCAGAGTAGCCAAAAAGGCATAGAGACCTTGCCTCAAAATAAAAGGTAGAAAGCAATCAACGAAAGCACCTAACATCAACCTTGGGCCTCTCATGTACTCTCATGCACACATCCAGGCCATGTACAACACACACATATGCAGAAGAAAAAAAAATCAATGGCAGCTGTGGAATATCACCACACACTAGCTAGCTCCGTACCTAGGGGGATAAAGCAGGATCACTGCAAACTCAAAGCTAGCCTGGGCTACACAAGAGGTTTCAAAAAAACCTGACTGATATAGATGGATGGATAATAGATAGGCAGATAGGGACTGGAGAGATGGCTCAGCGGTTAAGAGCACTGACTGCTCTTCCAAAGGTCCTGAGTTCAAATCCCAGCAACCACATGGTGGCTCACAACCATCTATAACAAGTTCTGATTCCCTCCCTCTTCTGGAGTGTAGACAGCTACAGTGTACTTACATATAATAAATAAATAAATCTTTAAAAAAATAGATAGGCAGATAGATGCATACATACATACATACATACATACATACATACATACATGTAGAATTAAAGCTCAGAGTGACCACATCAATAGTGTAGAATTTAAACAATAAAAGTGCTGATGTGTGACAAGAGCAGAAGGCTTTCTGGGTCCTGCTTTCAGTAGAGTGTGCTGAGGGTGGACGGCTTCTGATACTTCTCTGACACGTGACTGCTCCATAGCTAAGCTCCTGGGGCTTGTTTTGTGAACTTCATCACCCTTTACAGTGTGTTCAGGTTTTACGAGGGGAACATTGGGGATATGCCTTTCCTGTTTTTATAAACCAAGGTGGGTCTCCAATTCCGGGTCATCTTCCCTCAAGAACTGAAATTACAGGCTTGTTTGTGTTAAACTCTGTTGTTTTCGTACTCTGAAGAATTCAGCAGGAAGAGCGTCGGGGAAGGATGCAGGGTGGAGACAGCAAACTGCTATCCAAGAGTGAGCAGGGTAGGACAGAGACGTGCCTGAGGGCAATGTCTTGTCGAAAAATGAGAGCTGTCACAATTAGCCACCACCTACTGCATCCTCACAGGGACTCTAGCCTGGTGTACCCAGACAAGCTAATTCGTTTCATGAGGAATCAATAATCTAAGTGGCCATTAAAGCTGTCTTGATTTTTTTAATGTTGGGAGTAAATTCAAATTGTAAAAACTACAGTGTAACTAGAATGCAGCGGCTGTGACATGTCCCCAGGCTGCCAATTTTCCCAATGAGAAATGCTCAACCTGCTAAACTAGCCCCACCAGAGGCTGAGCAAATGTGCTTCATTCGAGTCCTTCTTTCCTAAAACGTTATGTTTTGGAAAACTCCAGATACGCTGACATCATATTTATAATTATGAGCGTTTAATGAGAAAAGTAGCATCATTTGAGTAGGTAGTTGGGAAGGGCCTGACTTTCTGAAACAAGGCCAGGGATACTGTCACCTAACTGGAGTATAACAGATTTTTTTAGCTACAGGCAAAACACATTTTCTTTCCCAGGGCAGTTGAGTTAGAAGATTAGCCTCCCTTGCTTACTAAGAGAGGAAATACTTCTTCCTCTACTCAGGGCAGCTGTAACCAGTTCTCCCAGAGAAATCATTAAACCTGAAGGATCCTAGCACAGAGCCCAGAAGACGTGGCCGCCCTTCTTCCAGTCTCCCAGCTTCCCCGCTGATTCAGCGCAGGCACCTTTCGGGGGTAAGTGTTTGTTTGCTCGTTCCCCCCACCCCCACGCCAAAGCTTCACCCAATCCTCCCTACCACTCCCAGGCAAGTGAGTCAGACAGACCGTAGGTAAGAAAATCAATGTAAATCCTTTTATCTAGATCTCATTTGAATTGGCATTTGGCTTATTGTGAAGGCTTATTCAAATTAGAGAGAAAATAGAAGCTGCTCCCTACATTTCCGAAGGGAATCAGAGCCTGGTGTGTCTCGGAGAAAAAGATGGAGAGGTTGTCTTCTAGCCACCACCCTCCCCCCTACCCCCACCCCACCCCACCCCGCCATCCTCCAGGCTCGGTTCCTCTAGGGAATAATGAAAATTAAAAGCAAGAATTTAGACAAGGCTTTGTCCTAGGTGGCCTTTAAGAATTCTTGGTTTAACTGGAATAAAAATGACGCTATAAGGCAGGGCTGCATGGCTTCCCCACGCAAACCCCTAGGGCCACTAGATCTGTGTCTGTGACTCCATTTCCATCATGGGAAGATTTGCACGCTTCCAGCCTCACCGTGCAATCAAATAAAGACCCGAACCCTCATCCAGCCCTGTTTGCCACGAAGCAGTGGATCCATGAAAGGGTCCTTACATATGCGGTCGTTAGCACCCTGAATAACCGGAAAGAACGAAAAGGTGAGTCCCTTACTCACAATCAACTCCTTTGTGAGAAAATGCCCCTTAGACTGTTTTTCTTTTTTCTTTCAAACAACTACAGTATAGTTCGGTTTGATCACAAACAAAAATTAACATGACCGCCACTTATATTCTCCCAAACATCTATTTCTGAAGCTATCATCAGTACTTGGGAATTTAGAACAAGTAAGCTGCCATTTTAACATCAGGCAAGGAAAGGAAAGAGTCATGACATCCTTGATCATATAAAAAAGATGGAAACTAAGTTGCTAACCCCAATATTTTCCTAGTAGGACATGGGGTAGGAAGAAGAAAATGCCCACTTAAAATCACTGCATTCAATTACTACAAATGCACTTTTTAAAAAGATTTATTTATTTATTTTTATATATATGAGTGCTCTCTCTGCATGTACACCTGCATGCCAAAAGAGGGCATCAGATCACATTAAGGATGGTTGTGAGCCACTGTGTGGTTGCTGGGAACTGAACTCAGGACCTTAGGAAAAGCAACCAGTGAGCTGAGCCATCTCTCCAGCCCCCAAATACACATTTTAAAAAGTATAATATATTCTAATTATCTAAAAGTAAACTTTAAGCATCAATGGAAAAAAAGTTATGTTTATGGGGGGGTCCTCATACCCAAAATAAGAAGATAGGGGTGTTATAGTGTCCCTGAGCCCAGTTGTCCCTAAAGGAAGGTAAGCATACACATATTCCCATGAGACATTCCTTTAACTGCTCTAGCAGATCTTGAAAGTAGTGAAACTGCCCTGAAATCCTTCTGTCTGGTAGAAGCTATTGCTGCCCCTTCCTTCCTCCTACTCAATCAGTTTCATAAGCATCTTTCCAGCAAGGAGAGACACACCCTGACAGGTAAGTCGTTTAAAAGAATGATTCTAGAAATCAGGGTGTTTAGGAATAAACCCCAAAACCCTAGCACTATCAGTAGAAGCTCTCTCTCTCTTTATAAACATTTATCTATTTCTCTCTCTCTCTCTCTCTCTCTCTCTCTCTCTCTCTGTGTGTGTGTGTGTGTGTGTGTGTGTGTGTGGGTGTGTGTGTGACACTGTACACATAGATGGCAGAGGACAACTTCTCTCTCTCTCTCTCTCTCTCTCTCTCTCTATGTGTGTGTGTGTGTGTGTGTGTGTGACACTGTACACGTAGATGGCAGAGGACAACTCTGGATTCAGTTCTCTCCTTCCACCACCTCGGTTCAGAGAATAAAACTCAAATCATGAGCTTGGAGACAAATGCCCTTAACTACTTGCTAAGCCATCTCAACGGACCCAAAGAGGCTCTCCTAACAGATCTCCAGTACATAGACTTACCAATCTAAGCAGTGTCCCAGACAGCCTACAGCATGGCCACTGCAGGATTAATATTCAAGGGTGAAAGGTCTCTAGTACATTTAAACAAGTCAGAGGGGATATTCAAAGCAGGATACAGTGGCACATACCTACTCGAGAGGCCAAGACAAGACAATCATTTGAGGCCAGCCCAGGTAGTAGACTGAGAGAAAACATGAAAGGTGCTTTTCAAACATAACTAACTACAGAGCTTACTAAAGATAGATTTTGTTGTTGTTGTTGTTTTGCTTCATTTTGCTATTTACCATACCAATTTAATTCACTGTATCTTGGGCTAATTTAAAAGCTAAACTAGCATATCTCTACACTCCTGCTTTAGGTGGTAACTAGTATACATTCTGGGTTTCACTGTGTATTGTGTGTAAATTATGCTTGGCATATAGTATAATCCTTAATCCGTGTCTTTTCTCTTATTGCTTTCTCTAGTCTTTACTACTGACTGCTTCCTGTTCTGTCACAAAACAAAAACTGTGTTAAGCAACCGAAACTTCTTGAAATTCTCCTACAAAGCTCCTTTTATGGATAAAACTGAGCATCTGTGTGATGACAGAACACAGGTATTCCCAGGAAGCAACACTGAGTAGCCCACAGCACTAACAATTCCCCCCTACCGCCCTAGCAACCACATGAATCCATCAAATCAGAAGAAAAATATGCCAAGATCTCTGTGCATGCTTATCGCTGCAAAATCAGGAGACTCCCTGGGGCAAGCAGAGAGTGCACGTCCTTCTAGGCCCTAGAAGACTCTAGAATCTAGGACAAAGGGAAAGGGTCTGAAAAATGACTCTACCTTCCACCTAACTCCCATCATAAAAATGACATCTTGTGATTTTTCTAGGTTTGGTTCTAAACAACAAATACAAAGTCATAGGGTCTCGATATGTAGCCATGGCTGGCCAGAACTTGGTATGTCGAACAGGCTGGCCTTGAACTCATATATATCTACTCGTCTCTGCCTGACTCTCAGGTCCTGCTGTGACCATTTTTAAAGCTGACCTTTTTTTTTTTTTTTTTTTTTTTTAATTTTTATTCGCGGCAGGGTTTCTCTGTACGCAGCCCTGGATGTCCTGGAACTCACTCTATAGACCAGGCTGGCCTCGAACTCAGAAATCCGCCTGCCTCTGCCTCCCGAGTGCTGGGATTAAAGATGTGCCCTACCACTGGCCAGCAAAAGCTGACCTTTTAAAGGCCCAATGATGCCCAGTTTCAAATATCATGTGGTCAGGTTCGTGGAGCATATGAAACTCAAGGTCTGTCTTCAGCAGGAGGCCAACAGCGTCCAAGCTTGCTTATTGTCAAGTCTCCATACTACTTATTCTTAACCTTCTGTACTGAGGCCTGCCTCTAGCAAAAGTACATATGACCAGGGCCACAGACAGTGGGTGATAAGAGCTAAAAAAAAAAAAAAACAAACAAACAAAAAAAAAAAAAACTCAGTCTGGTGAGATAGTTTGGAGGGTAAGGGCACTTACCACCAAGCTTAATAACCTGAGTTCAATCCTGGAGTCCACAAGGTGGAAGAAGAGAACAGCCTCCTGCAACGTGTCCCCTGACCTCTATATATACCCCAGGTAAAATATCACTTTGAAAAATCTCTCCTAATCAACCCTATAGTTTCTGGTGCGTTCAACAACTCCCCTTTGACATCTTCTGGCTTCTATTCCATTGCTGCCACTATAATCTGACTTTTCATAAGCAAAAACCTCTCCAGACAAAAGAGAGGTAGCTTCCAGGCACTGTGTTTCCTGCCAGCAATAGGGCAGCAAGCCACAGTGATTCCCAACTAAACAACAGCAACACAGCAGGCAATGCTACAGATCGCTCTGGGAAGTAACCAAGCCACACCCTCCACTCACTGCTCACTCCCTTTCTGGGATACACAAGGATCTGTCTTGTAGAAAAGAAAAAAGAAAGAAAACAAAACCAAAAAAAAAAAAAAAAAAAAAAAAACCACACTTGGGGCTGGAATGACGGCTGGCAGTTAAGAGTACTGGATGTTCTTTCAGAGGACCAGAGTTTGATGCCCAGCATCCACGTGAGGGCTCACGACCATCTGTGACATGGTTCTGGGAGATCCAACCCCTTCTTCTAGCCTCCTTGGCACTGCGTGCATGCTCTGCAGAGATAGGCATGCAGACAAATGGCCATACACATCAAATAAAAAGTAGTAATTCTTAAAAAGAAAAGAAAAAAACTACACTCAAAGTCCATTTTTTTCCCTTTTTTTTTTTTTTAACACAGTGTCATTTCAAAAGTCAAAGAAAAGCTGTTTGAGGCTAGAAAGGGTGCGCAGCTTAAGTGACTGGAAAAGCCCTTCCATTTCAGTCTGGAGTTGGAAGTTATATTCAAACACCACGACAGCTTGGCTCCGCACAGAACATTAACAGGTAAGCACTTTGGGTGTTTGCTTCCCTCAACCTACAGAAGATTTATTTACAAGGCAGCTTTCAGACCAGCTGGCAAGTAAGAGAGACTCCTCAGACTTCATATCTCTGGTCTCGTTAAGTGTTTGGGGACAATTTTCTCAGCATCCATTTAGCTAGCAACTCAAATATGAATTTTTAAGTATTAGTAAACCCAGAACTCCATATACTGTTGTGAAAAGTTCACTGCAGAGAAAGTAGAAGTGGAACTCAGAACTGAAAACAATTTGTTGGTTTTGTGGTTTTGTTTTTGTTTTAAGATTAAAGGGCAGGAAATTTTTCCTTCATTAATTTGATTGTTTTCCCACACTCCTAATGCTCATCCATTCTGAAGACAGTGTAATTATTTAAAAAACAAACACTTTTAAATAAATAAAAACATCTCACACCAAATTTAGCTGGACTCAAAAAAGTCTCTATGATTCAGTGGAGTTCTATACAGTGAGAACAGGCACTCAGAACAGGTGCTGCAGCGCTTCACATGGAATTATTTTATTCCTTCTTTCCTCCCTTCCGTCCTTCCTTCCTTCCTTCCTTTATTGGTTTTTCAGGGTTTCTCCATGTAGCCTTGGCTGTCCTAGAACTCACTCCGTAGACCAGGCTGGCATCAACCTCAGAGATCTGCCTGCCTCTGCAACCCAGGTGCTGAGATTAAAGGTGTGTGCCACCATGGCCCAACTAAGGATTTTATACTTTTATTATCAAGTATATTTTATGTACACCAAATCAAAAAACTTCTACAACAGAGTCAGAACTGGAAATAAATTACCTTCACATCCTCTTCCATGAGACGGCCCATTACCGTTTAGCCCTTCCTCGTCCCCTAATGTTTACACTTCTTTGTTCTCTTTTCTGCATGTTATACATACGCATATATATATGCTTGTACATATATGTACTATTATACATTCTAAATCCAACCATTTTCGGCAACTTTTGTAATTTCATTTTTCTTTGGAGCTGAATAAGATTCTATTTTATATAAATACCAAATTGTCTATTCATTTGTTTATAGACAACCATGTTGCTTCCAATTCTTTGGTATAGTCAATAAAGCAGCAATAAACATGGGTATTCAAATATTTCTATGATAAAGTATAGAGTTCTCTGGGTCTGTGCCCAGGAGAAAACAGCAGGGTCATACAGTGGTTTTATCTATCTATCTATCTATCTATCTATCTATCTATCTATCTATCTAAGCAATCTCCAAACTGATTTCCATAATGTCTATATTAATTTACATCCCCACCAACAGTGAATAAGTAAGTTGTCCTTTCTCTCTACTTTATCTCCGACATTTGTTGTTAAATGGTTAATGATAGCTATTCTGACTGGAGTGAATGATATCTCAAAGTAATTTTTAACAGCTTCTGTTGATTTTACTAGCACATTTCTTTCTTTCTTTTGTTTTTAAAGATTTATTTATTTTATGTATATTTTATTTATTTATTTTACGAGTATGCTGTTGCTGTCTTCAGACACACCAGAAGAGGGTATTAGATTCCATTAGAGACGTTTGTGAGCCACCAGGTGGTTGCTGGGAATTGAACTCAGGTCCTCTGGAAGATCAGGCAGTGCTCTTAACTGCTGAGCCATCTCTCCAGCCCACACATTTCTTTCTTATCCCTGTGTCTCTGAAATTTCTTTATCAATTACAATTACCTCTTAAATCAATTGGTCCCTTGGTTCTCTAAGGACAAAGCTCAGAGGCTGGAGAATGGTATATCCCTGGCTGGTTCTGTTTGCCTGGGTCTTCTCTTGGAATAAGAAGGTGCCATGTACCTTATTATTTATGGGTTATGCTCTGCCACACCTTTTTCTTGGCACACAAGACCCATATATGGTCTTGTGTGCTGCATACCACGAGACACTCAGCAGTGTGTGCAAAGGCCATGCTCAGTGTCATTTGAAGGATGAGCAGTGGGAGGGCCCAGCTGACCCACCTCAGGCAATGCTAACTCCACAGCCCAGCCAGTATTAAACCTTGAAATGGTAGGTTAACACATCAGTTTGCTCCCAACCACCCTACTCCCTACGTTAAAATTCTTGTGCCCCCAGACTCATTTGAATTAGTACGGAAGGATTAAAAATAGATGTGGCTACCTGAAGAAGGCTCGTGGCGACTCAGTTTCCTGGAACCAGGAGGCTTTTCTCAAGGTGAAACAGGGAGTGATAGGGAAACCAGCACTGAATCTTCTCAGACCTAAAGGAACGAAACAAGGTAGAATCCAAGCATACCAAAATTAGGATTATCCTCCATATTTTTTTTTTGTCCCCACTCTTCTACAAAGACTTTTTTAAATTGTGGTTAAGACTACATTAAAGTCAATGAATATCAGGCAGGACCTGTATTTGATCCCTGAAACATAGTGGAAAGTTGTCTGACCACCACAAGAAGCATCATGGGGCACATCTCACAAACTCACAAACACACTTTCAATCCTCCTGTCCTTCATAAGGGTTGAGTCAGACTGTATCTGGCCTGCTGTGAGGGTTCTTCATTTAGACAGTCTTCTATACACAATTTCAAGATGGGTAATGGGTTACTTAGTGTGTCTGGGTCTAAACCTGAAGCCCTTGGTATCATGTGCTAGTTTTTTTTGTACCTGTTTTCTACTAAGATTTTACCAAATGTGATAAAAGCTATATACATACATTTCAATTTACACATAATTCTTTTTAAAAATTGATTATAATTATTTTATAATTATGACTACAGAAGTCAAAGAGTAGCTTTCAGAAGACTGCTCTCCAATCCCACAGGGTTTCAGGTTCTTCATTTAGACAGTCTTCTATACACAATTTCAAGATGGGTAATGGGTTACTTAGTGTGTCTGTGTCAGGGATCAAATTCAGGCCCTCAGGTTCCAGTGGCAAATACTTCCTTGACCACTCCATAATTCTTTTTGCTGTTGTTAATTTTTTTTTTGGAGAGAAGGTCTCCATATGTAGCCCAGGCTGTCCTGGAACTCCCTATGTTGACCAAGCTGGCCTCAAAGACCTTTCTCTGGGCCGGGCGTGGTGGCACACGCTTTTAATCCCAGCACTCAGGAGGCAGAGGCAGGCGAATTTCTGAGTTCGAGGCCAGCCTGGTCTACAGAGTGAGTTCTAGGACAGCAAGGGCTATACATAGAAACCCTGTCTCGAAAGAAAGAAAGGAAGGAAGGAAGGAAGGAAGGAAGGAAGGAAGGAAGGAAGGAAGGAAGGAAGGAAGGAAGGAAGGAAGGAAGAAAAAAGACCTTACTCTGCCTCCACAGAGTTGGGACTAAAGGTGTGTACCACCACACCTGGCCAAACTCCACAATTCTTTGTTTCTAGATTTTTGAGACAAGAGATTCTCTGTGTAGTGATGGCTGTCCTGGAACTTGCTCTGTGGACCAGACTGGCCTCAAATTCAGAGATCTACCTGTTACCGTGACCCAAATTCTTAATATACTGCATAGTTAAATTTTATTTATTTAATTACTTTTTAAAAATTAATTTATTAGTTTATTTTGAGGCAGGATCTCACTGTGTAGCCCTGGCAGGCCTGGAACTCACAGAGATCCACCTGCCTCTACCTCCTGTGAGCCATTCAGTTTATGCACTAAAAAATGTAAACCAAGTAGCTGTGGTTCTTTTTAAAATCACAGTAACTTTCCAATGTAAAAGTTGAAGGTTTTTTTTTTTAAGAAGATATCAAGTATTAGTGCCTTCAAATGTCAGTAAGCTGTTAATTTACAATTTAATGCCATCTTCACGACATGGTAGATTTTCGTTTGTTCACAGTACATTACCATAAGCCTATTAGGAAAATTGGACGCCCACAATCCAAGATGTGACAGAGCACAGGGAATTGTGACAGCAGGATCCAAGAGCAAGAAAACAATTCTCAAGGAAAAAAAAAAAAAAAACCAGTATGGAAGTACAATTTAAAATGTTCAAAACATTTTAATTACAGGGCTGTGATTCCAAAGTGCCATTTAAGAGTGCCATTCTTTTGTAAATACAAATTCTTTCCAATTTGATTTTGAAGTCATCTGACCTCCACTCCCACCCTCTCCCCATCCCACACACACTTTAATAAGCTTTGTTTTGATTTAAACTTTTTAATCCACCTGAAGCCACAGTTCTTGAATTTGGTCTCTAGCCTGTAGCAGGAAATGGGGCCACAGAGCTAATACCCAAAGCCCACAGCTCCAACACACACACACACACACACACACACACACACACACACACCACCTTGTTTTGGTCTGTTGGGGGTCAAACCCAGAACTGTGTGCATACAAGGAACTAAAAAGAACTGTGTCTTTTGTTGTGAGCAAAATCCTTAGAATGACTTGTCTTTCTAAATGGTTAAAGTTTCTTGCCCTTGCTTTGATTGGTTGCCTCCTATACTTAAGGTGATATATATATATATATATATTCCTGTTGTCAACCGCAGCGTCCATTTTGAGCTCCTATTGTCCCTGCTCTCAGCCAGATGCCTCCCTCTGTAAGGTGCCTTTATTGGCATAAGGGATGCAAAGAGCTACAGAAGCTAAGGAAAGCTGCCTCAGCTGCGTTGCTTCTGTGGTGAATGCTTGCTTTCCTGTTGCAAGGTTCTTCTCATGCTGGTTAAGGGATAGTCCTAGGCTCAGTGGCAGGTAGGAGGACTCGTGTGTGTGTGTGTGTGTGTGTGTGTGTGTGTGTGTGTGTGTGTGTGTATGAAGCCCTGGTTCAATCCCCACTACTGAAAAGGTTGGGGAAATAACTATTCATTAGATAAGCATAGACGTTCAAACCTGTACACCAGACACCCAGGAGGCAGAGGAAAGGGGCACAGCCAGGATCTGAGACTAACCTGGGCTACATAGCAAGATCCCGTCTAGTCCCAATATGCCTCCCTGCTCAGTGGTCACAAAGGACAAAGTCACCCTGTGTCCTTGCTATGAGAATCATTTTCTGCATATCCTTAACCCTTAGCTTCACTGTGAGTGGGATTAAAACCTAGAAACCTAATGTAGTTCACTGGCTTTCCCCGAATAAGCTGTAAGGCTGGTCTTTCTTTCCTTTGTAAGTCTAGGGCCTCTTTGAGGTCCAGTGGAGGGGGTTGCCTAGCTTCCTTTAGGAGGATTTACTTTGATAATGGCAACAGCGACACTTGGGGGTGGACAGGGCGGGCAACAAGCAGCTGAGGCTCTGGGTAGCCTCTAAAGGCAGAGACAGAATCTCAGCCGAAGAGCCACCTCCCCCATTGTGGGGCACAGAGGAGGTCAAGGGTGGGGGAGGGTGAGCACTCATGGTCACATCCTGCCTGCTGTGTATCTTCCTCTGATTTGGTTGTTTCAGGGAGAGAGGCCCCAGCTCTGCTCTGGTAGGCCTCCTAGGGAAGTGGTCTTGGGTGTTTCAGTGAGCCTTTCTCTGGACCTTGCTGTAGCTTGGCCTGATGATAAAATGTCCAACCTGTGACTGTGTGTCCTTCACAGGAGGAACTTGTTTATGCAGATAATCCTTGATTTATGATGGGATTACACCTCAATAAACACATTGTAAACTGAAAATATCTTAATTGAAAACAAATTGAATACACCTCACTTACTGAACACGGTTGCTTAGCAACACTGTGTGCGCAGAGTACCGCTTTTTTTTTCCCTCATGATTGCATGGCTGACTAAGAGCTGCGGCTTGTGCTGCCCAGGATCTGAAGTGTTTGTGTCATATTGCTAGCTTAGAAAAAGACCAGAATTTAAAATATGAGGTATAGTTTCTACCAAATGCATATGGCTTCCTCCCCTAACCCCCCAAACTAAAGCCAAAATTTTAAAGCTGATCACCTGCATCTGGTTATATTTGTCTTTTGTCCAGTTTATTTCCAGAGAGAGTGAGGTCTAAGTGTGCAGGTCAGGTGAGAAGGGAGGAGGCAGGAGAACAAAGCACAGGGGCCAACAGATCACTGGGATAATTACAAATCCCAGAGAAGATGGGGTCTCCAAAGCCAGTGGGAAGGGGAAAATGCCCAGACCAGAGGCACACACAATGGGAGGGGACTGGGAGGAAGGGCAGGGTAGAGGTTGGTAGGGGACCTACAGGCACAGGGTGTTAGCCCAGCAGGGTTTCAGGGGGAGACCTACTTAGGGGCTTAGGGTAGGCAACACCAGTTCCATTGAGGTTCTGTGACAGAGGTGGCCAGAATGATTTAGTGGCCTGAACTCTCTATAAGGGACCTGGGGGTCAGTTGGTAAGTCAGGTAGGTTTTACCCAGCTGTCTCCTAGGGAGGCGGCACCTCAGCATCCACTTTCAGTCTCAGCTGAGCCTTTTGTGCAGTTGTCGGATGTCCCAGCCTCTCAAGGTGACAGATATGCAGCCTCATCCTGGTGCCCATGCTGTAAATGCCTTTTCTCAAACCCCAGCCAACAATCTTTTGATGGTTCAGGAGGACTTGAGGAGCTTTCCCAGGTTAGGCACTGTGCTAGGCTCAGGGTGTATTAAGGGAAGCATAAATATAATCATGATGGGGTTGGGGGGGGGGAATTCATCAAACAGGCATTCAAGGTGTGAGCACCAATCTCCCAGTGGAGAGTACAAAGCAGAGACTCTGGTGTAGCCTGAGACCTGGGAGGTCAGGAAGGGTTTCTGTAGAAGGATCACGCAAAGACATCACTTTAGAAGAGTTAGTGGTTTTCTCCTCAATTTCAGCACCACCAGAAGGTTACAGAAAGAAAAGCTTAGGGAAGCAGATTGTGTCACTAACTTATGGATGACACTCTGTTTATAGAAATTATTTATTCTTTTACCCAACTGTATTTCAGTATTTCTGTTTGCTTGTCAGTGTACCCCATAAGAATATAACGAATGTATTTCAAACCTTCATTATGCCTGTTTCCAGGTCTGGGGATTAAATTTGTGAGAATTAGGGAATTTCACTTGTGAAATGAATTTGCTGCCTCTATGATATAATACAACCTTTTTATTGTTTATTTTGTCTAAACTAGCCGTGAACTCAGATTGAAGCCCAGGCTGGCTTTGAATTTGTGATCCTTCTGACTCAGCCAACAAGAAACTATAGTTACAGGCCCTCTTAACCAGTCTGGCTCCATAATGGCTTTCTTTATTTTTTTTTAAAGTATTTTTTTTAAGATTTATTTATATGAGTATACTACAGCTGTCAGACACACCAGAAGAAGACCTCAGATCCCATTACAGATGGTTGTGAGCCTCCGTGTGGTTGCTGGGATTTGAACTCAGGACCTTCAGAAGAGCAGTCAGTGCTCTTAACCACTGAGCCATCTCCCTGGCCTGGCTTTCATTTTATTAGCTGAAAAGAAACAGAATTCCTCCCTGATATAGTTCCTTATTGCCACCACTCAAGCACATACAAATGCCATACATACAGTTCTTTATAGTCACTAACCAAGAATTTGAGGCAATTTTAGATCATGAAAAGACCTTCTATAGATTTTGGGACTAGTGAAATGGCACTTCCCATGCAGGCCTGGCAACTTGAGTGTGATCCCTGCAACCTGTCCTAAGTTGCCCAGTTGTCTTATCACTTCTATACTTGTTCAGAGGCACACATGCACACACACACACTTTAAATGTTTAAAAGAGGAATTTAAGACCATAGATCTAAGCTCTTTGTTCTTTGATGGGAAGGACACCATGCCCTGGCCCAGTGGTTTTCATCCTGTGAGTCATGACCAACTTAGCCATCAGAAAACACATATTTTCCATGGTCTTAAGAACTGAGACCAGCTCCTCTATCCATCTCCATGGTTAGGGGTCACTGTGTTAAAGGGTCACAGCACTAGGAAGGATGAGAGCCACAACCCTAGCAGTATCTTTCATTTACAAATATGCCTTTCTTCCTCCTCTGCCTTTGTTTTGCAGAGCTAATGACGCAAGAGTGAGTTTCAAGAAACATTTTCAATTGCTTGGCTTTTGCTACATAAAGGTGGTGTTCAGCCAAGAAAGGAAGTGCAGAGCTATAAAACTAGTACCTGGGAGGTGGAGACTAGACAATCAGGGCCAGCTTTACTTAAAGAATGGGTTCCAGCCCTGTCTGGACAACAAAACAAAACATAACAAAAATAGCATTTTTAAAATTTTTTCTCATAAACTAATACATCCCAAAACAGGGAGGAAGAAAATAGCCATGTAGGTAGGATGTTCTTTTGTTAGAATATATACAAGAATATTCATTTGCTTCATACTTTGATAGAAGCTTGCAATTTAAAAAAAAGTGTTTTCTAACTATTATCAGTAAAATTTGCTCAAATGGATAGTAATTTCCTACAGAATGGCCAGTTTTTTTTCCCCATCACATTTTTTTCTCATACAATCAGTATATAATATATTCACCAAATTTAAGAGAGTTCCTGGACAGCATTTCTTTCTCTGAGACAGATAATTCTTTAGTTCCCAAGCCAGGTGGTTTATAGCTCATCAGCAGGATATACAAAGAAACTCAGGTCTGCTGTACTGATATTCATCACAAGAAATGAACACATCTATTGAATGGTCCGACACAAAATAAACACAGAACATTATCTATCAGAATGTCCTAGTTTTATAAAAAAAAAATAAAGAGCGGGCACGATGGAAGTCTGCTGAAATAGCAGGGACGCCATTATCTTGCTCCTTACAATGGTTTCTTTCAGCAGATATTCTCTTTTAGGAGAAACCCAAAGCCAAAATAATATCCTCAAATAAGCTCTCTGATCTAAGCCCTTGATCATTAAATTAGCTACAAATTAAAAAATTTGCTCCCCTTCTGTGGTCATATCTAAGTTGTAGGAATTATTATAAGCCCTAATAAATAGATTAATTAGTAGGGTCGTTTATCCCACGAAATTTTTTAGTAAATTAGACGAGAGTAAAATACAAAACTATCGTAATTAATTACTTTGTGGCACCAGGCCTAATAGTCATATATATTCTGACTTTGCGTACCTGGCTCAGTTCTGGTAAAATGGCCGTAAGCGAATGGTTACCTTGTGTGCCTCCAGGTTACTGGGCAGAAATAACCAGTGTTTCCAATAAGTCCCGTGGTTAGACAGTGATCAGAAAAGGTTTACTTACAGGTTTATCGTGAAGGCCGAAAGCAATGCACACACTGGTAAGCCAAGTTCAAAGATGACGCCACAACTTGACTGTGGCCTTTGTCTGTGACCCGGAAGTACTAAATTTTTCCTGACCGGATGGACGACTGAAGCACTAGTCACCAAGTAGTTCGGTCCTTAGGTTCAGCGCTCTGCATGCTGTGCAAGGCATGGGATGTTCACCGTAGCATGAGCCGCACTGCGCACGCGGAATACCGGGGATTCCAGGCTGGCCTGGTCTAGTCGTCTCCTTTCTCAAAACGAGACTGGCTTGAAAAGATGCGATGAAGAGGAGATGGGTTTGGATGTTGGGTTAGACCCTGGATTCCATTTCTCGCATTGAAAATAGAAGTTTGTATTGAGTTTGAAGGGCTTGGGGACAGAGACGTGCCGATCGATGCCGCGGTGGGGTGGGGCATCTGTGAAGGCGGCAAAGCCGCAAAGCGGCGGCAATGGATGCGCTTAAGCATCAGTGGTTTGGGTTTGGTTTGGTCTTCCGACACAGTGTTTCTCTCAGTGTAGCCCTGGATTTCCTGGAACTCGCTCTGTAGACAAGGCTGTCCTAGAACTCAGAGATCTGCCTGCCTCTGCCTCCTGAATGCTGGGATTAAAGGAGTACACAGAAACAGCACAGACTCAATAAATTTATGACTGTGGGAGGCGCGGGATGTTCACCATAGCATGAGCCACAATGTACTCAGAATTCGGGGAATTCTAGGCTAGCCTGGTCTAGCCCGCTCCATTTCAAACCAAGACTGGCTTTAAAACAGGGGATGAAGTGAAGCGCTGAAACTAAGGTCCGATGCTAAAAAAAAACCACAACCTACTGAGATATATCACCGATGGGGCTGGGGGTGGGTGAAACAGGAGGGAGTGAGGGAGAGAAGGAGGGGGGAGGGAGGAAGGGGGACAGAGAAGGGAGGGAGAGGAGAGGTGTGTGTGTGTGGGGGGGGGGGAGATACGTGAATTACATTCGCAAGTGTGTGTTCCAAACCAAACTGTGGAGAACTAGCTCTAAGTGGGGATCCGCAGCTGTTTTGGGCACTGTCATGTTTATAACACATTCTCACAGATGTTACATTTTATGAAACGTGACTCATTCGGGTGGTACTGCATATCTTCAACTGGGAAGAAATCCCAGAGGATGAAATGGTTACATAAGTCAGCTTCGCTCACAACCTGAACTATTTGGACAAAATATTCTTGGAGGCAAAAGAAAAAAAAAAAGGCAACCTGGTAGTTCTATGCTTAAACAAAGCAGAAAGACCCACGGTTTCATATTCTTTTTTTAAAAAACGTAGTGCTTTTTTATGTATACAGCCCTGTGATTGGGTGCCGTGATGTCTCTGTGGAGCTCACTTCTCTGCTTCCACCATTGTAGTTCTAGCAATCAAACGCAAGTTATGGGGCTTCTTGGTATCATCCTTTTACCCTCTGGACCATCTTGCTGCCCCGATTTTAGATTTTTTTTCCCCTAAGGTTGAGATAAGGGTATGGGGGTATTTTTATTTGGCCAGATCTTGTTTGGCTTGCAAATGTTTCCATGAATCTTTTCTTTAGTGTCTTGATCCTACTCATTGTTGTACTTGTTTAATTTAAAAAAAAAAATCGTTAGAGACTTTTTTTTTCAGTTTATTTTTTCATGTTTACTCTCAGTGCTTCAAGATGGAAGCTAAATATATAAATAATAGCGCAAAACAAAAAAGCAATTACCAATGGTTTTTAGTAAATAAGAATTTATTCCTCCCCGCCCCCCTACAAGATGACCAAGTAGAATACAATTTTAGGAGACAATGGCACCATCAGCATAGTTCACTAAAATGAAAAACCGAATACCAGTTGGGCACACTTGAAATTATACAGAGTATTTTACCATTATTGGGTAAAACTTTTCAGCTTCCAGAAACTTCCTCTCTTTAAAAAGGCAGATCCAAAGCTGCATAATAACATTAAACTACAAAATTCAGTTCAGAAAAATAGGGAATTGTTATTCAAATTTTGGCATTAAGAGTGTTTTAATCTGTTAAAAAAATGCAATGAGTGTGTTAAGACGGGGGGGGGGGGGGACTGACAACTGACGGGTTCAACGTGTTGAAAATACTCAAGTTATGCAAAGGCAAAAAAAAAAAAAAAGGCAAGAGAAAGAATGTATTGTAAATCACACCGTTCCTGGGTCTGTATATGGCATTCACGCCTATAATTGCAGTGCTAGGGAGACTACGCTGGAAAAAGTTTGAGCTCTACAGAGAGGTTCTATCTACAAACAAACATACAGGACTCTTTCAGCGAGATAGACAGATGTGCAGTCCTTACATCATTTATAACATGAAGGAGGTCTTTTTGAAGATGGCTTGTTTATGGAAACATTTCCAAAACAGAATTGTTGACTCCTTGCGATTCATCTTGTACTAAAGCAATATCCTGAGAACCCAATGTACTGTTCTCAGAGCTCATCCATCCATCACTGTGCTTCTCAGCTCGCTGGGAAAGAAAGCCGACGGGCAGTGGTGGCGCATGCCTTTAATCCCAGCACTCGGGAGGCAGAGGCAGGTGGATTTCTGAGTTCAAGGCCAGCCTGGTCTACAAAGTGAGTTCCAGGACAGCCAGAGCTACACAGAGAAACCCTGTCTCGAAAAACAAAAACAAACAAACAAAAAAGTTCTGAGGTGCAGAGCTAGAGAAACAGTGCAGTAGAGTGCTTGCCCAATATGGGCGAACCCCTGGGTTGGAGCCTCAGCTATGAAGAAACTGGGTGCGTGGAGAAGCCTTGGGAGCCCAGATGCCTAGGGATTATGGCAAAGGCTGTTTTCAACACGCAGGACAGTTTTATCTACGTCAGCTAGCTTACCGGTTCTGTGTTTCTTGCAAATTCTTCCTTCCTTCCTTTCTTTCTTTCTTTCTTTCTTTCTTTCTTTCTTTCTTTCTTTCTTTCTTTCTTTCTTTCTTTCTCTCTCTCTCTCTCTCTCTCTCTCTCTCTCTCTCTCTTTTTCTTTCTTTCTTTCTTGTTTGTTTTTTGTTTTTTCGAGACAGGGTTTCTCTGTATAGCCCTGGCTGTCCTGGAACTCACTTTGTAGACCAGGCTGGCCTCGAACTCAGAAATCCACCTGCCTCTGCCCCCCCCCCCCCCCCCATTGCTGGGATTAAAGGCGTGCCCCACCACCTCCTCCTGGCTCTTTCATTTTTCTAGTTTTCACTTTTCCTACTATGAATATAGAGAAAAAAAAGTTCACAATTGATGTTTCTCATCACAGATCCTTGCCTTGAGGAAAGAGGTAGTGAGAGCCCCTTTAGTGTATGTCTTAGCGCCTTCTAGAATGTCCAGTTTAGTAGCACTGAGCTGTCTGAACTTTTGGAGACCTTGGTCAGCACAGTGCTATTTGGTTTGTTGCTTGGTAGGCTCTTAACTGTTTCAGTTTTGAGCAGACTTTTTGTCCTGAAAACCCAAATTATCCTAGTTTTCTGATTTAAATAAATATTTTGTTGCTTATTGATTCATGTAGATAGATGTGTGTGTGTGTGTGTGTGTGTGTGTGTGTGTGTGTGCCTCTGTGTGTATATGTCTGTGTGTATGTGTGTGTGTGTGTGTGTCCCCTCATGCTACAGCTTACTTATGTAGGACAAAGGGCAACTTTTAGATGTTAGTTCTCTCACCATGTGGATCCTGGAATTGAACACAGGGTGTCAGATGAGATGTGCTGACAAGTGCCTTAACTTATTGGGCCATCTCACAAACTCAGACAGATCCACCTGCCTCTGCCTCCTGCTTGCTGGGATTAAAGCACATCTCCACCACCTGGTCCAAGACCTGTTTTCAAAAAAGGAATCTCAGTGGCTACCTTTCTTTTCATTAGCATGGACTATTAATAGCGCTATTTTATTTATTTATTTATTTATTTATTTATTTATTTATTTATTATAAGTATACTGTAGTTGTCTTCAGATACTCCAGAAGAGGGAGTCAGATCTCATTATGGGTGGTTGTGAGCTACCATGTGGTTGCTGGGATTTGAACTCAGGGCCTTCAAAAGAGGAGTCAGTGCTCTTAACTTCTGAGCCATCTCTCCAGCCCAATAGTGATATTTATTAAAGGTGTTTAATGATGGTGTGTCTCTACACTACCGCAGGATGGTTGTGAACAATGAACAGGTTTCTTCAGCTTGTGTTTTATCTTATATGCTACTGTTTAGTAGGAGAAAAAAAAAAAAAGCAAAAATATGTCCGGATATAATCTTATATGAATGGGAGAAACAGTCCAGATTGCCATTGTCAGCTCTCCTCTGTGCTGCTGACTGCTGGGTGGGAGGGACAGCACTGCTATTGCTCCCAACATGTGCTTCCCTTCCACGGACCTGTCAAGCTCACTTCTTACCACCCTGCAGGATGAATGGCCCTGTTCCATTAAGTGACTTCTGTCTCAGTCTATCCTGCACATTCCCTCGTTATTGTTTCTCTTCCTTTAAGAGAACAGCCTTGTCTTGCTTTAACACAGGAAGTGTCTTGATGTAAATTAAAATAAGAATATAGGGGCTGCCAATTCCATTTCCACCCGAAATCTGGCATTTCCCCTGGACTGCTATAGATATCACTGACAGCGGGTGGCTGATAATCAAAACATGCCAAGCAATGTTGAAGTAAAAAGTGGGGCTACTGTAGCACACACAGACACATTCTCATTGTGTGCCCTGGCTTCCTTCTTGGAAGCCTGTCTTGATCTGAAGATTTCAAATCACAGTTTAAGATTCCAGACCTAGACAAGCTAGTTCTGTTTAGCATTTTTCTTTCTTAAGTTTTGTTTTCCTTTTTTCCTCCCTCCTCCCCTGTCTGAATTGGGATCAAACCCATCATCTTGCTCACCCAATTCATACACATAAAAAAAAAATAATTAAATCTTTAAAAAAAAAAAAAAAGACATGGGCTGGCGAGATGGCTCAGCAGTTAAGAGCACTGACTGCTCTTCCGACAGTCCTGAGTTCAAATCCCAGCAACCACATGGTGGCTCACAATCACCCATAATGAGATCTGACACCCTCTTCTGGTGCATCTGAAGACAGCTACAGTGTACTAATGAATAATGAATAAATCTTTAAAAAAAATTATTTAGCCAGGTGGTGGTGGCGCACGCCTTTAATCCCTGCATTCGGGAGGCAGAGGCAGGTGGATTTCTGAGTTCGAGGCCAGCCTGGTCTACAGAGTGAGTTCCAGGACAGCCAGGGCTACACAAAGAAACCCTGTCTCAGAAAAACAAACAAACAAACAAACAAACAAAGACATTTCAAAAAGGAAGAGGACACTGTCCAGAGATCTATTTTTTTTACCATTCTTTGTGAAGCTAAATACTGACATTTTGAGGCTAGACATAGAAATCCCCAACTCAGGCTGCAGAAAAATAACACTTGTAAATTCTATACCAAGTCAATATTTTCAAACTATGAAACCAGAAAGAAGACTGAAAGTTTGAGACCCACGTCAGAGCAAGTTCCAGGCTAGCCAGGGCTTGTCCCTTGGCTTTCCTCCTGCCCCCACGAGGAAAACGGAATGCAAAGAAAACCATGGAATAAGTAAAACCTTTTTAGAACAAGTAAATTCCCACTGTAGCTGGCTGTGGTGATGCTCATCTTTATCTTTGATTCTAGCACTGTGGAGACAGACACAGGTGGCTTTCTGTGAGGTTAAGGCTAGCCTGGTGTACATAACACGGTCAAGGCCAGCCACAGCTCCATAGTGAGACCCTGTCTCAGAAACAACAATAAAAAAAGCCCCCACACCTCTTCTATATTTATACTGCCTTGCTCTAAGCTTGTAAGGATCTGTCTTTGCAATTACTAAGCATGCTTTGAGCCAAGCACTAAATGAGCCACCTTTTGAGGGTTTCTTCACAGCAACTCTTATGAGTCTATTATTCTGTTTCTGTGTTTATACATTTACACATGTTAAGGAATGGGGGATTGTTTCCCATGAAGGCCATAAGTGCTTTTAACTGCTCAGCTTTCTTTCTAGCTCCATCACAGCTACTTAATGCTTCAGGATACGAAGGGTAAGAAAGCAGGCTTCAAAGAAGCAGGTGGCTTGTTCAACATGTCACAGTCAGGAAGCCATGAGACTGGGGTTTGAAAGTGAGGAGGGGGCTGAGGAGGTGGCTCAGCGATTGGAAGCACTGACTGCTCTTCCAGAGGTTCCAAGTTCAAATCCCAGCAACCACATGGTGGCTCACAACCATACATAATGAGATCTGATACCCTTGTCTGGGGTGTCTGAAGACAGCTATAGTGTACTTACATATAATAAATAAATAAATCTTTAAAAACAAAAGTGAGGAGGCAGTCCAGAGCCTACTGTATTGCCTGGTGTTTAAAGTACACCTGTGTACTAGTTGTTTTAACACAAAGAAATTAAGCCTGAGAAATTGCCCCTGCCCCAACACTGAATAAAGTCACAAGACTGTACAAGTGAGGGGACTAATTTCTGGGTGGGGCAAAAAAGCAACTGGTCCATAAGTAGCTGGTGACATTCTTGAACTTGTGCCACCTTCTCTTTCCCAAACTGTCCTAGTGAGGTATGGGAGACAACCAGGAAGATCAGTTTGCACGTCCTTTTAGGATCAGACTCTGATCTCAGCAGGGAGGGAACAGATATCATTTCATTTCTATTTGATTTCCTTTGTTCTTGTGTTTGGTTGGGGTTTTTTGTTTGCTTGGTTTTTGTTTGTTTGTTTGTTTGTTTGGCTGTTTATTTTAATGCAAAACGGAAAAACATTTTTCTTTCTTTCTCCTAATGTCACTGCCTCAAAAACTGAATAACACATTTAAATCCCTCAAATTAGCTCCACTTCTATCTAAGGTAGACTTTTCCCAGTGCCAGCTCAATAGGAATGGGATTGGGAAGGTCTTGCTCAGTTCGGTTACTGAGCTCACGTTGTTCAGGCGTGGCTTCCTCATCCTGATTCTAAGGCCTTCTAAGCCCCTATTCCACCTTCAGATTTCAAGCGTGGTAAATCTCCCTCCTTTCATTCAAATATTTTTTTTTCCCTAACTCATTTCCCAAACTACTACCAGATGATTTTCGACAAAAACAAAGATTTGGTATGTCATTCCCTGCTGAAAACATTTTTACTTGCTCCCAACTGGCAGTGTAATCAAATCCAAACCCTTAAGCGGAACATTCAAAGACCTTCCTCAGAACACTCCCTCCCTTAGGTTCTGTCTTGTTTCCAGCCAGACCAAAACAAGCCCACTCCTTGGAATACACCAAAGAATATTTTCACTTATCTTATGTGCATGGCATTAGGCAATAAATGATATGATAAGTATGAAGAAAGCCAGACACATCTCTGTTAAAGGAAGGAATGTGTCGGGACTGTAGTTGGGAAGGTAAAAACCAAGAGGAGCTATCAGTCAAATACCAACTTCCACCTCTCATTCCTTTTTGTTCTCTCTCTCTCTCTCTCTGTCTCTGTCTCTGTCTCTCTCTGTCTCTCTCTCTCTCTCTCTCTCTCTCTCTCTCTCCCCTTCCCTCCCTTCTTCCCTCCCTCACTTTGTCAAGATTTAACAGTGTCCTAAGCCTGGAACTTGCTATATACCCGGGGAAAGCTTGACCTCATTGGAATGCCCACCCCTCCCACCCCCACCTCTGGAGCTTCAGGATTAAAATGTACACAGCTTTCAGCTTCAGTGTAAGCTCCTGTTGCTGGAGGCCCTAGATTCTATCCTAAGCACTGGTAACAACACAAAGATGTCTCTTGTTTCCCTTGGGTAAATAAACAGGGTATTTCGTAAAACCTTGGTATGCCTTGACCCCTTCCAAGGGACTGTTCATGCAAAGGGCAGCAAGAATACTCTACTAGTGCCAAACATCTTGAGTACATTCTGGGGTGTGGTATATAGTTCACGTCTGATAATTAGTGGAGAACACTAAGCAATGACATAAGTCACTCCCCACCCCCACCCTGTGCACACACACGTGTAGCCACACGAGCACAATTGAGCACATACACACATGCTCACTTTCTCCGAATTATTTCTTCAATGAAAAAGAAATCCCATGAAAATAGTACTCTCTCTTGAGTGTGGTAGCTCACGCGTGCAATGCCAGCGCTGAGCTGGAGGAGGATCAGGAGTTCAGGAGTTTGAGGTCAGCCTAGATTTCAGGAAACTTGGTCTTATCTTTATGGCAACAAACGCTTGTTGACAATTGACTCCTGGGTCATGGATTTGTGGGTTTCATCCAAGTTTCTGTCGTGTTAATAGATTGGTTATTATTTCTCTTTCCGTTTCTTATTATTATTCAGTCATAGGTAAGACACACATTCTTTCAAAGGCCCATGGTTTTAAATGCCTTTTTTGTTTTTCCCTTTCTTTCTTTCTTTCTTTCTTTCTTTCTTTCTTTCTTGCTTGCTTGCTTGCTTGCTTGCTTGCTTGCTTGCTTGCTTTCATATATGTGAGTACACTGTCAATGTCTTCAGACACACCAGCAGAGGGCATTGGATTCCATAACAGATTGTTGTGAGCCACCATGTGGTTGCTGAGAATTGAAATCAGGACCTCTAGAAGAGCAGTCAGTGCGCTTAACCATGGAGCCATCTTTTCAGCCCCCCCCCCTTTTTTTTTTTTAAGGCAGAGTCTAACTACGTCACTTTGGCTGGCCTAGAACTCTCTATCTACATAGGCCAAGCTGGCCTTTGTCTAACTCACAGAGAACCACCTGCCTCCTGAGTGCAGGGGGGTGGGGTTGGGGGGAAGGGTGTTGGAGGGGGTGGGGGGGGGTGTTAAGCGTATGCATTTCCATGCCTGGCTGAAGACCCTTGGTGTTTTTTTTTTTTTTTTTGGTTTTTCAAGACAGGGTTTCTCTGTATAGCCCTGGATGTCCTGGAACTCACTCTGTAGACCAGGCTGACCTCGAACTCAGAAATCCGCCTGCCTCTGCCTCCCAAGTGCTGGGATTAAAGGTGTGTGTCACCACCGCCTGGCGACCCTTGGTTTTAATAGGATAAACAGTCTGCTGTTGGGTTTCTTTTTCTCCAGTCAGCATGCACAAAAGTCAAGAGCATCGAATCTTCTCTGTCAAAGTAGGTTAAGGTCCACGCTCCCTTGAAGGTCTGTTAAGAACACATCGCGTCCATGGTTTGTGAAAACCCATGTCCCTCACTGATACAAAACTCAAGCTCTTGAGCTGCACTACACAGTCTGCTAGAAGGAAGCATTGCTTTTGAGATAGCATACGGTCTCATGGTAGCATAGACTGTCTTCAAACTCTACAAGTCTTGGTTTTCCTGAGTGCTGAGACAGTGGTAACTAAAACGGCTTCCCTCCCTCTGCGGCTACGTTTTGTCTACTGTCTGAACATATGTCCTCTCCCTGAAGTCTGCTGCGTTTTGTAGACTATTTGTTACTACACTTGCTGACAAAAGTCTTATAGTAAAATGTGTTTATTCGGAAAAAGAGTTTCCAGCTTTACCATCTACTCAATCCTGACTACATCAGAAGCCAGTGTGCTTAATTCAGTAAATTCCTGTCTGTCCCAGAACTGAACAGATGCTTCAGTGTGAGAATAAATGTAGCCAAGGAATGTGATCGCTTGGACCCTCATGGCAACTGAATCCCTGAATATGCCCTTTCACATTCTCAGGCAACCAGACCGCGGCTGTCAAAGCCAGTTCCTCCAGCTTGGCAATGTCCCAAGCATTTTCCACACGTTTCGAACAGATTCCGGTGGCCCTATCCCTGTCTACGCTGCAGCTTGCAGCTATTTTAGTGGCAAGTCAAATGTTTTATGATTATAAATATCTTTATTAGCTTTTATTACAGTCAGAATTATTTACTGATCTTCCAGTAGCACAAATGGTTTTTAGACTAAAAGAGTAGCTATTTCCTATTTTCAGTCAGGTCTGACAACCTCATTCTGGCATTATGCTCTTCCAAATTGGGGAAACCTACATCTCTGGCAATCGGCAATCACTGCAAGCTAAGACATTGACCTGCCTACTTAATAAATGATACCATTCCCTTTAAATGTGAGTTTGAAAACCTAACATCTGCTTGCTATGCATTTTCCTTTCCTGGTCCTGCCCATTGTAACTCCTTTTTACTGCCAAGTTCACCTGCGCAACTCATTCATACCTCCCCTCGCCTCTGAAAAGTACACACATGCATATACATGCATCAATCCACGCATGTGCCTATGTGCATGTTTGTGGGGTTTTTATTTATTTATTTTATTTATGTGAGTACACTGTCACTGTCTTCAGACACACCAGAAGAGGGCATCAGATCCCATTACAGATGGTTGTGAGCCACCATGTGGTTGCTGGGAATTGAACTCAGGACCTCTGGAAGAACAGTCAGTGTGTACTGGTACACATGGTTTAAGTTTTTAGGTATGTGAGTTCAAGGTTAACCCTGGACTGCAAAGTGTGTTCCAGGGGCTATAAAGAAAAAAAAAATTCTGTCTCAACAAAACAAATAGATAAAAATGTTTGTGTGGCTAGTCTAGAGAGATGGCTCAGTGTCTAAGGGCATTTGTAGCTCTTGTAGAAAACCTGGGCTCCCAGCATCCACAGACTGGCTCACAGCCATCTGGACCTTCAGTTTCAGGGAATCAAACACCCTCTTTTGACCTCCAGGACATGAGGAACACGCATGGTTCATAACATGTACATGCAGGGAAAATACCCACACACATACAATAAATACATCTTTCAAAGTGTTTAAAACCATGTACGTGCTGGGAATGGTGGCACATGCCTTTAATCCCAGCACTTAGGCAGCAGAGGCAGGAGGAGCTTTGTGAGTTCATGTCAGCCCGGTCTACGTAGTGAGTTTCAGGACATCCAGGGCTACAGACTGAGACCTTGTCTCAAAATAAATAAGCATGAGGGACTAGAGAAATGGCTCAGATGTTAAGAGTACTGGATGATCCTCTAAGAGGACCCAGATTCAATTTACAGCACCCACATGCCAGCTCACAAGTGTCTTGTTCCAGGAGATCCATGGCACCAGGCATGTATATGGTACACATATTTATGCATGAAGGCAAAAAAAGAATAAATATTTTTTTTTAAAAATGGAGGCATGAAACTGTTTAGGGGAACAGAGGACCAAATGGACAGGTGTATTGAGACTCCCTAGAGAAACAGAATAGAGAGAATTAATACATATTAAGGTGCTTTATTAGGTTAGCTTACTCGGTGCAGTCAGAGTAGCCCAACAATGGCTTTCTCCTGCTGGATGAGCTGAGAAAGCAGCAATACTTGTTCAGACCAAGAGCCTGAGTACCTTAAAAGTCCCACTCTGGAGCCAAAGACTGGGAGGACTCTTGGAGCCCTCCGGTCCTCATTCCATGTTGGAAGCTGGAGAATGCTGTTTCTAACAGCAGCAAAGGATGGCAGTGCTCCGCAGTAACAGGGCAGGTGAACTTGCCCCGCAGAGCTGAGGCACTCAGGCAAAAGGGGCTTGTCCTTCTTCCAACGTACCATCTCCTTTTATCTGGCTTGCCACTGGGACTTGCTACCCACTTTTAGGTGGCTCTTCTCACTGCATATAATCTATTATGAAACTGCCAGGCAGAGTGGCACATGCCTTTAATCTCAGCACTCCGAGAGCTTGATTCCAGGCTGGTCTACACAGTGAGTTCTAGGACAGCCAGAGATACATAATGAGACCCTGTCTGGTAAAAAACAAAAACAAAAACAAACCAGAAAATTTGAGAGGAAGGAAAAGAAGAAAGCTCCTTAGAGTAGCCCCCAGCAGTAGCTGTTTGCTGATTCCAGATCCAGGCAGGTTGACAGCCATGATTCACCATCACAACCATCCTCAACTTGACACTCAATCGAATTACCTTACATCGCACCTAACTTCCAAATGAAAACAGAGCCACAGTCCTAATTCTGCCTAATGTTCTATGACCTACACACACAACTGAAAGTGCCAGCTGGCCTTCAGCCCTAGCCAGGGTCATTGTAATAAGTTCCTTGTTTCTACCAGTAGGCTCTTGCCATAGCAGAAACAGGGTTTTTTGTTTTTGTTTTTTTTTTTCTGTAATACAAACCGGAAAATTTTTGCTTAAAAACCCTTCCTCAATGGGACTTGCAGATATGGCCCCCTTCCAGAGAACCTGAGTTAGAGTCCTAGCACTCACTTGGTGGCTCACAGCCATATGTAACTCCAGACCCAGGGGATCCTGTGCCTCCCTTTGGCCTCTGTAGGCGTGTACAATATACACATGCAGGCAAAATATCTATCTATCTATCTATCTATCTATCTACCTATCTATCTATCTATCTCAATCTATCTATATATGTATGTATATTTTTTTAAATAAAAATGAATTCTTCAACTGCCTGCATAATATAATGTCAGGCTCACAATCTCATTTAACTTCATTCTTTCTTTTCTCTTTTAAAAAGTATTTATATTTTTATTTGTTTATTTATTGTGAAGTAGGGTACAACTAGGCATGCATATAGAGGTCAGAGGTTAACTTTCAGAAATTGGTTCTCTTCTCTCCTTCTTCTACTAGGTCCTGGAATCAAGCTCAGGTCTTTCTTCAGGCATGGCATCAGTCACCTTTACCCATGGGTCTATTTTTTTTAAATAACTTTTAAAAAAGATTTATTTATTCATTTAATGTATATGAATACTCTGTAGCTGACTTCAGACACACCAGAAGAGGGCACCAGATCCCATCACAGATTATTGTGAGCCACCATGTGGTTGCTGGAAATTGAACTCAGGACCTGTGGAAGAGCAGTCAGTGCTCTTAATCGCTGAGCCATTTCTCCAGCCCCTTAATTTTTTTAAAATATATTTTTATGTGTATTATTGTTTTGCCTACATGTGTTATCTGAGCACCACATTCATTCAGTGCCTGGAGAGGCCAGAAGAGAGCAGCAGATACCATGAGGCTGAAATCACACAAGGTTGTGAGCCATGATGTGGGTACTAGAATGGAATTGGGATTCTTTAGAACAGCCAGTGCTCTTAACCACTGAGCAATCTCTTCATCCTTCCATTGATGTACCTTGCTAGCTGCCTTTCCTCTATTAGTATTGCCTAGCTTTTTAAATCATAGTCTTAAATTTTTTTAATTCTATCTATCTATCTATCTATCTATCTATCTATCTATCTATCTATCCACCTACCTACCTACCTACCTACCTACCTACCTACCTACATGAGAGTATGTGGATGTAAGGACAACTTTTGGAAGACAATTCTTTCCTTCTACCATGTGTGTCCTGGAAGTCAATCTCCGGTCCTTAGATGTGGCAGCAAGTGCATTAATGAGCAAGAGCCATCTTGTCAGCCCACCTTCAACTTGTCCTTGACACGCTGAGAGTCTCACTGTTTCTGGATGCAGTGGGTTTGCTTTTGCTGTCATCACTTTGAACTGCTTCTTCTTCCAGTTCATTTTCCAACAGTCCCTCCCTGTCTCAATTATTGAAATCTAAGCATGCCTTTAATCCCAGCTCTTGGGAGGCAGAGGCAGGTTGATCTCTGTGAGTTTCAGGCCAGCCTGGTCTACAAAGAGAGTTCCAGTACAGCCAGGGCTGTTAAATAGAAAAACTCTGTCTTGAAAAACAAAAATAAACAAAACAAAAACAAAATAAACAAAAAGAAAAATTATAGTCCCCTCCAGTCCCCTTCTTTTGTCCCCCTCTCTTCCTTTTCAACAGTCCTTACCATTGTTTAGCACAATATATAATTTTTTAAAGTTAATTTTTACTAAACAAACAAACAGACAGACAAACAAACAAACAAAAATAAAAGACAATACCAAAAAAAAAAAAAAAAAAAAAAAAGACAATACCAACCCTGGAAAGGTTCATCAAGGTGGCTCAACAGGTAAAGGGACCCACTGCCAAGCCTGGTGAACTGAATTTGATCCCTGGGACCCACACGGTGGAAGGAGAGATCTACTCCTCTTGAAAGTTGTCATGTGACCTCCATATGCATGCCACGGCATGTGGACAAACACACTAATAAAATGCAATTTACAGCTACTGAATTTTTTTTTAAACTACATCTCTGCATCTCTGTCTGCTAGAATCTAACATTTGTGTGTGTGTGTGTGTGTGTGTGTGTGTGTGCGTGTGTGTGTGTTTGTGTGTGTGAGAGAGAGAGAGAGAGACAGACAGACAGACAGACAGACAGAGAGACAGACAGAGTGACTCATTTAGTAATGAATGGTTGCTGACATGTGAGGTGAGGAATGAGGACCTCCAGGGTGAAGGCAGCCTGACAAATACAAATACAGCTTAGGAAGGAAAGAAAAGGAAAAAGACAGGAAAGAACTGGAGAGGAAGAAAAGATAGGAAAAGCACTTGCCTAACACTCACAAGGCCTCAGGTTCCATCCCTGAACTACATAAGCCAGACATGATGGGGCATGACTGTAATCCCACCACTCTGGAGGCTGAGACAAGAGGATGGCTGCTTTTGGGGTCAGCCTGGGCTACATAGTGAGTTCAAGACTAGCCTAAGATATCCAAACATAAAAACAAACAAACAGCCCCACAAAAACCTGGATTGAACACAACACAGGAAATTTGATACAGTGTAAAACTGGTTAACTTTTGTCATGTATATATGTTCTTTTGAGACAGGGTTTCTGTGTAGTCCTAGCTATCCTGGAACTGATTCTGCAGACCAAGCTAGCCTTGAACTCACAGAGATCCACATGCCTCTGCCTCCTGAGTGCTGGAGATAAAGGTGTGTGTCACTACTGCCTACCTACTTTTTGTCATAATTACAAAAAAGAATTCAAGTTAATTCAAAGCAAAGAAGTTTCAGTCAGTGAAATAAAAAATTAATTGCATTATATAATCTTGCGCGCACCCTGACTCAGCAGCAAGAACGACGCTGCAACAGGATCCTTCTGCACACGTTTATTGGGAGAGCTTGATTGCAGAGGCGAAGAGACCCCAAGCCCAGAACTGGTGCTGCTTATATAGGCCTAGGAGAGGTGTGTCTTACACCCAGATTGGTTATGCATGGGTTATGCTTACCACCTCATTTGCATGTCTCACATCTGATTGGTTAACATGTTTCTTATCTGATTGGTTAACTTCTCTCTCATCTGATTGGTTAACTTGTCTCTCATCTGATTGGTTAACTTATCTCTCATCTGATTGGTTAACTTATCTCTCATCTGATTGGTTAACTCTCAAAACCTCATCTTGGCAAAAAAACTTTACTGCCTATGTATGCATGGTGGCCAGCGGTAGCCAGCGCCACCCTGCAACGGCACATGTGGTTTCCCACAATATAAGAAATTGATGGGAAAATTATATGGTTATACTGACATTTACTCTAAAAGATATCTTTTATTGATGTGTGATGGGTTATCCCTATTGCCTACCATTTGGAAGACTGAGGCAGAGGGATTGCTGTGAGGTATAAACCAGCCTAGACTGTACAGTGAGATCCAAACCATCTACAAGCCCTACAGAGCGATAGCCTGTCCCAGGAAGTAGAATCAAGGCAAAACCAGAAACTCAAAGTCAAAATGCAACCAAAGTAAAGGTATCATCTAACTGAAAAGCCATTCATCTATATTGCTATAGCTCTGACTGCCGCGTTAGCATTTCCATCATGCTTAGGGCTGGGGCCCTTAGCTTGCTGTTAGAGTATGAATATGTTTGTCATATTCAAGGCCCCTAATTTAATTCCTAACAGCACCTTTAAAAAATACATTCTGGGACTAAAGTAGTTGGTCCAAATCTTCAGTGCTTACTAGTGTCTTAAAAAAAAAAGAAGGATCAGCCGGGTGTGGTGGCGTACGCCTTTAATCCCAGCACTCGGGAGGCAGAGGCAGGCGGATTTCTGAGTTTGAGGCCAGCCTGGTCTACAGAGTGAGTTCCAGGACAGCCATAACTATACAGAGAAACCCTGTCTTGAGCCTCAACCCCCCCCCCCCAAAAAAAAAAGAAGGATCCAGAATGTAGTTGTTCTCAAGCTAGAGCTTAATAAGTCAGGGCTATGATCACAGATCTGGAACTTACCACTGTGAAATTATCTGTTTTCCTTTGCATCTGATGTAAATAAATGCATACCAGGAGCCTAATAAATGCTTGCTGAATATCAAGATTCTTTTTTTTTTAAGATTTATTTATTTATTATATGTAAGTACACTGTAGCTGTCTTCAGACACTCCAGAAGAGGGCGTCAGATCTTGTTACAGATGGTTGTGAGCCACCATGTGGTTGCTGGGATTTGAACTCCGGACCTTCGGAAGAGCAGTCGGGTGCTCTTACCCACTGAGCCATCTCACCAGCCCCAAGATTCCTTTAATGCACCATAATGGACTATAAGTGTTAAGGACAGAGGACTTGACCTGTAGAGTAGATCATTTTTCACTTAATTACTTAATCACAAATGAACTCTCAAAAGCTTTGAGTGAGTGAGTGTAGTCGGTGAACCTAGGACTTGGACATCTGTAGTATAAATGCAAGCCCTTCTAAAATCGTCATAAAATGGAGTATCTTTGGATTTATGTTCTTTCTATTCACCAAACCTAATTCTTAAGCTTTTCTTTTTCCTTTAAAATTTGCTTTTATAGATTTCCTTACTCTTCACCTACAAGATCATCATGGAAGTCTCAAAGGAAATGTTATTTGAGGAGTTGGACAACTATTCCTATGCCTTAGATTATTACTCCCAGGAGTCTGACCCGGAGGAGAAGGTGTACCTGGGACTCGTTCACTGGATCTCCCTGTTCTTATATGCCCTAGCATTTGTTCTGGGCATCCCAGGAAATGCCATCGTCATTTGGCTCATGGGATTCAAGTGGAAGAAGACAGTCACCACTCTTTGGTTCCTCAATCTGGCCATCGCAGACTTCATCTTTGTTCTCTTCCTGCCCCTGTACATTTCCTACGTGGCCTTGAGTTTCCACTGGCCCTTTGGCCTGTGGCTCTGCAAGGTTAATTCCTTCATTGCCCAACTGAACATGTTTTCCAGTGTTTTCTTCTTGACAGTGATCAGCCTGGACCGCTACATCCACTTGCTCCATCCTGGCTTGTCTCATCGGCACCGGACTCTAAAGAGCTCACTGGTTGTTGTTATACTTGTCTGGCTGTTGGCTTCTCTGCTTGGAGGTCCTACCTTATACTTCCGGGACACCATGGAGGTCAACAACCACATCATTTGTTATAATAATTTCCAGGAGCATGAACTCACCTTGATGAGACACCATGTTCTGACCTGGGTGAAGTTCCTCTTTGGCTACCTCTTCCCTTTGCTAACCATGAGCTCCTGCTACTTGTGCCTCATCTTCAAGATGAAAAAGCGGAACATCCTGATATCTAGAAAGCATCTCTGGATGATCCTGTCTGTGGTCATTGCCTTCTTGGTTTGCTGGACCCCTTATCACCTGTTTAGCATCTGGGAGCTCAGCATTCATCACAACAGCTCTTTCCAGAATGTGCTGCAGGGTGGAATCCCCCTCTCAACTGGCTTAGCCTTCCTCAATAGCTGCTTGAATCCCATCCTTTACGTCCTAATAAGCAAGACGTTCCAAGCCCGCTTCAGGGCCTCTGTTGCTGAGGTACTAAAGCGTTCGCTGTGGGAAGCCAGCTGCTCTGGTACAGTCAGTGAACAACTCAGGAGTGCTGAAACCAAGAGCCTGTCTCTCCTAGAAACTGCCCAGTGAGTATTGTGTTCCCAGAAAATCAGTGCAAAGTTTTCATGTGAGCCTCATAACAAATCCTTTCAGATTAGGTTGCATTCTGATCCACACTGATCATGTTTTTGTTCAGTTATATTTTTGCTTGGCTATAAAAGGGAGGATTTCTTCCCTGCAATTTAAATCATGTATCTTTCTGGCTGCCCTCTGGTGGCCGTTCTGATACTGACAGCCTAAAAGTTTCTTCCACTATTTTAGCCTGCGTCTGTTAATGTACTGCAATGTATGTATCAAATTAAGTCATTTTTATAGTGTATACCACATTATATTAATTATCTCTATTGAAAAAGTATCAGGCTGGGTTCTTTGTTTGCTTTTGCGTCATTTTGTGTACGCGTGCATGTTCATGTGTTTGGAGGTGTAAGCTGTAACTAAATCATGTGTTTCTCATGGAGACACCCACCTTTTATTTGTTTGTTTATTTATTTATTTGAGACTGGGGTTTTTCACTTACCTAGAGCTCACCAATGAGGCTAAAATAGCTAGCCAGCGAGCGCCAGAGCCTAGCCTAGCCTGGCTCCATCTCAACACTGATACTGCCAGTGCAGGGCACCATGCCAGGCTGTTTCTACTGTGTGTTCCAGGAGCTGAGCTCAGGTCTTCCTTGAATGCACTTTGGCTAAGCTGGGCCAGCTCTCCAGCTCCTTCACCATCACCTTTTCAATTACAAAAAAACCCAAAGGGGGCTGGAGAGATGGCTCAGCAGTTAAGAGCGCTGACTGCTCTTCTGAAGGTGGTGAGTTCGGATCCCCCGCAACCACATGATGGCTCACAACCATCCATTATGAGATCTGATGCCCTCTTCTGGGGTGTCTGAAGACAGCTACAGTGTACTTACATATAATAAATAAATCTTAAAAAACAAACAAAAAAACCCCCAAAACCTTTTATTTGGGGTAAGATCTATGTAGCCTAGGCTGCCTCCATAAACAAATTGAATTTACACGTATTTTAACAGTATTAAGTACATATACATTCAAACTTTTAATAATTTATAAAGTATTAGTTGGTTATGGATTTAAAGCTTCCATTCCTGTTAACTGTTTATTAAATAAGTTACTTAAAATGTCAATTTACTGTTAGTATAGATCATTTCTGAGTTTCTGGAATATAAATGAGATGGGGTGACTTGATCCTGCTTCCTAAGCTTGGAACTTCAAGTAGATAATGATGCAAATGGCCCTAGCTTGGAATCCTTGGACTAGCTACTCATTAGATCTTATTGTCCTTCCTCTCATAATTGTTCCATGGCCATGGCCAGGGTCACCAGACTTCCAAACTGCAGGCAGCATGAGGTCTGCCACTGAGTCACATCCACAATCCTCTGACAGGTTATGTCACACAGCATTGCTTCCACTATATTGAACTGGCCAAAGCAAAACTAGGCTGGTTCAGAACCAAAGGGAGGGGCCAGACCTCTTGCCCCTTTATGAAACATGCCTACCATTTTGTGTTCGCTTTTAGTCCTCTAGAACATCATGGTTACAGAAAATTCTGGCTAAATACAAGTCTGTAGATTACTAATAAACGTATTTCCAGATGGTATAGATGCTATTCAGAGAGCATGAATTGCCAGCATAATTCTATCTCCTGTTCTTTTGTTTACAGGAACACCAGTAAAGATGAATAAAATGTACCTTTGTCAGTGTTCTCCAGAATCCCCACGCACTATGGAGCCTTAGAATACCAAGTGCTGCCCTCTGCTGGCTCTCATGGTCCTGACAGGGCCCTTTCTCTGCTCTCATGCTTCTGACAAGTTCAGCGGGCTCTCAGGGTTCTGCCATAGCCCTCATGCTCCTAACACTGCCCTCTGCTGGCCTTCATGATCCTAACTTACCTAGAAAAAAACACCCACTGTTTTAGCCTGGGTCTGCTGTACATACATTCTCCTTAGTACATGCTTTATTGAGTCTATGTATCCGATTATAATACATATTTACAATGTAAAGCTTCCCTCACTGAAGGTAGTCAACCTAAAACCTGACCGAGAGCAAGAGTACTGTCTGAAGGAACTGGGCTAGTTAATCTTCTAGATTCCTATCTATAAAATTCAGAAAGCTTTGTTTTTAAGACAAGGCTTCTTTGTATACATGACTGCCCTGGACTCTGTGTAGTCCAGGTTGGCCTGGAACTAAGAGGTCTGCATGCTTCTGCCTCCTGAGCGCTGAAATTAAAAGTATACACCACCACCTGGCTCACACACATACACAAAGCTTTAAAAAAAATGCCCAAGCAGGGCTGGAGAGATGGCTCAGTGGCTAAGAGCACCGACTGCTCTTCCAGAGGTCCTGAGTTCAAATCCCAGCAACCACATGGTGGCTCACAACCATCTGTAATGGGATCCGATGCCCTCTTCTGGTGTGTCTGAAGACAGCTACGGTGTACTGATATACATAAAATAAAATTTATTTAAAAAAAAATGCCCAAACAGTAAAAATTATAGTAAATGTTTAGATATCAAAAATTTAACACAAAGCTGAAACTGCTGTGATGTATTTTTTTAAAAAAGATTTATTTATTATTATATCTAAGTACACTGTAGCTGTCTTCGGAAGCATCAGAAAAGGGTGTCAGATCCCATTACAGATGGTTGTGAGCCACCATGCGGTTGCTGGGATTTGAACTCACAACCTTCAGAAGAGCAGTTGGTGTTCTTAACCATCTCTCCAGCCCTGTGATACATTTCATAACGTACTTCTAGAGCAGCATAACCTCCCACAAGTGTCTCCAAGGAATAGCTTTGCGCATACTGCCTCCCCCAGCACTTCCCTCCATCTCTAGGTTGAGTTCTGAAAACCCACACTTGACCACCTTATGAGCCTACAATGTTCCTTTCAGGACACTTCCAAAAACTCTTATGTACAGGTGTTGTGCTCGTGGCCATCAGAGCACCTTCTAGAGTTTCGCTCTTACTCTATGGAGTGAACCAAACAGTAAGCAACCTCAGTGGCTATCATAGAGTCATCTCAGCAGCCCAAGATTCAGTTTTTCAGAAAGACATCGAAGGCATCTAGTGACAGTTTATCAATAGTATCATGTACTGCTAACAGCAAAAGAATTATTTCACTAATCACAAAAGTATACTCTAATTGCTAAATCTTTAATAACACATCAGTTCTTTATCTTCCTTTTAATTATATCTATGGTACACACAGTGTTGGCTAAAAGACAACTTCAGGTTGGTCTGGTCATCAAGCTGAGTGGTTTAAAAATGCTGAGCTATTTCTCTTTCCAGTTCAAGTTTTCGCCACTAATGAGTTACACTGAATCCTTTCCTTCAAAATGAAGACATACCATTTCACAGCAAAATGAAGAGCCAAGGGTTATCTTTCAAGCTTTTATTTAAGTGCACTGACTTAAGAATGATTTAAATCTTGTTAAAAGCAGCCACATCCATGGACTGTACGTAGTCCTCAAAAGCAGTAATTTGCTCTTCCAGCATATCCGTTCCAACCTTATCATCTTCAACTACACACTGTATTTGAAGCTTTTTAATTCCATATCCCACTGGAACCAATTTAGCTAAAAAAGAACATCAAGGGGTAAATGTTAGGAAATCCTTACGGGAAAACGCACAAATCCCTAAAACACAAGCATCACACTTACAGGAGCCCCACACCAGGCCATCTGCTTGAATGCTTCGGACACACTCCTCTAGTTTTGTCATGTCCGTCTCATCATCCCAAGGCTTCACGTCTAGTAGGATGGAAGACTTCGCAACAACTGCAGGCTCTAAGGAAGATTAAGAAGTGCACCTAAACACTCAACACTTTCACCATTAAGTCAAATCTCAAATTTGTTTTAAAACAGACCATCTTTTTGTCAAACACACACACAATTTGCCTTGTGTCTGTCACACATAATCCTCCTCCTGTGTGGCTAAGAAAGAGGCATTAAATTGTGTAACAGTTTCTTTCCCACAGAGGAATGCTACAACTGCTACCATAAAGACAGCTGTAGACCAGTAGCTGTGGAAGTTTTAAAATATTGACCCATTCAATTTAACTGGGGAAAATCCACTTTAGGGCAAGCACTGGACAAGCTCCTGAAATCAACACTACTAACAATGAAGATTACCCACTTTTAGCTTTCTTGGACTCATACTGTGCAAGGCGTTCTTCTCGTAGCTTCTTTGCTTCCTCACTTTCCTGTACAGAGAAAAGATGTTTCACAAAGTTGGTTATCTTCTGCTTAAATGTAGTGACAAGGTCATCACAAAACCCACCAGATTTATCAGAAAAAGCAAATCCATCAGGAGCTCAGCCGAAAGAAGGTGATTTGATTTTATTCATCATGTACCCAGTGATAAATTTTAAAAGGCAGACAATAAAGCCACGCCAGGATCCATCCAGGGAGTGGCTATGGCATCTGTCCTCAGGCTTCTCAATATGCTTGGATAAAGATGAAGTCATACCTCCTCATCATCAGATCCAAAGAGATCAATGTCGTCATCATCCTTAGCATCTGCAGCTCCACTTCCTGTGGTGTCTTCTACACTGCTAGGGCCATACTTGCCCAAAGATTTCTTCACTCCCGGCAGGCTTGAAAACAAACATTCTGCCACATTAGGTCAGTGTCAAAGCCCTTTCTAGGCAAAACACACAATCTTCCTTTCCCAGGAACTCCCACTCTCTTCTGGTTATTTAACCTTTAGCACAATCCCAGGCAAATAACTTTACTCTTCACCCATGGGAGACATTGTATTCAGTACTCACTACGGCTTACTCTTTCAGAATGAACATCTGTTTGAGATTTCATTAAGTATGCTCACTTCCATTCTTAGTGAACTGGAATCCACTTCCCCAAACTTCCACCCTTGCTGGTAGTTTCAGAAGAATGGCCAGGGACCGAATGAGCGAGCTACCCTCACACCCCAGCGGTGGCCCCCCCAGGTCCAAAGCACATGATCAGAGAGGTGTGGGAAAGGTGAACTGCGGTTGTCCATGTTCTACCTGTTCTGTGAGAAAATGGAGGACTTCAGTCTCTTGGCCTTGTAAGGTCACAAAGAAATTCAGCTCACACTAGGTCAGCAATGCTAAAGCCAACTTTAACCCGGTCCCTACTTTGCATGTGAAAATCCAGGTAGCACAAAGATACCTTTACCTGGCCTTTTCTTTTTCATACGACTTGATGTGATTATACCAACGTAGGGCATGACACAGGTCAGCAGGTGGTGGACCAGAAACTGCTTCAAATACTGCCACGTCTGCTTGTGATGGCACGTACCTGCCAGTGACACAAAAACAAGTGCACAGACCTTTAAAAGAAAAGACACAAACACTAGCTGGTAAATGACATAGCCCATATCCGTCAAGCTAACTAGTGAGAACAATTACAGGGCTAGCCTAAGTTGCTTCTCATTGAAAGGACACAGAACATGTTTGAATCTAGGCAAGCCCAAGAACTATCTGCCACCCAGGAGAACTCATCCCACCAGACTTGCCACAGGTTTCAACTAACAAACTAACTTGTCCAAAGACGCGGAAGAACCAGCTGGACGTGGGCACACGGAGAGCAAGCATCATCTCAATTATAATGCTGGCAGCCCCTCCCGGGAGGTCCCGCTCCATTGGCATCCCGGCCCCGGGAGCACTGACTCGGCGTCCCCCAGCATCCGGAGACCCGCTTCCTTCCCGCCGAGCCCGCGCCACGTGGCCCCGGCCCCCCAGCCTCTCGGCTCCTGCTCACCCCTCAATGTAGCTCTTGTCCGCCAGGTAATCGTTGAGCACCTGGAGGCCGGCAGGGGTTTTCAGGTCTCCGAATCCCATGGCGAAGGCTGGAACGGGGAGCTGTGCAAAAGCGGAGGACGAGAGCGCCGGGAGGCCGCGGCCAGCGCTGAGGGAAAAAAAGGACCCAGAGCGTCCGGAAAACTCCTTATATAGAGACGGAGGCGTTTCCCTCCGCCGCCCCGGCTAGAGGTTAAAGGTCAAGGTCCGTTCCTAGTCTCGGTCCTCCGCGTACCACTGCGACTTGGTAACTAAAGGGCCCACAGGTCGTCCGCCGGCCTTCCCTTGTCTTTGGAAGAAAATTAATAAAGGAGGCATTTTAAAATGCCTTCGCTCCAAGGACTCCGAAACGAAGGGAAACGCCCTCTGAGGAGCCGGAGTTGAACGAAAGCGCTCGGACGCAAGGCCTCGGCTACTTCCGGCGGAACTGCAGGTCCAAGTCGTCTTCTCCGCTTCCTCCCGGGCTCGCTCTCGGAAATTGCCGAACAGGTCCGAAGACGGGGAAAAACAGTCGAATCTGTGTTTCTAGTCCCTCCTGGCTTTCCGTCCTCCAGGTCGGGCTGACAGAGGTTGCCGTGGCCGCCATATTGACTTAGCGGCCAGGGTTTTGAGGGGTCAGGGAGACCCGGACAGGTCCGCGGAACTACTCGGTGGGCTCCGGAGGAAAGGTGAGGACGCGTTGAAGTGGGCAAGTTGAAGCGCTTCGAGTGGTGTTTTCTTTTTTGGCAGGTCTGCATCCCATAGGTCAGACAAGCCGTTCTCCTCTTGCCCTTGACTGGGTACCAGCTCCTGCCCCGCCACCTCTGGAACCCGGGAGAGCCGGCAGGTGAGGGTTATGAGCCTTGGTTTCTGGTCTGATGGAGCCTAAGCCGATCAGGAGACCTTTGGGAGTCCGGGCTTGCGAGCTACTCTCTCTTTGCAGGGGAAGACAGGAGATGGCCCTGTCATCAGGAGACCGGTTCATCTCCCAGGGTCACGAGAGACTTAAACCTCAGGCATCGGTTTAGTTGCTGTCTTGAACCTGTCCACGCTACTGTTTGTTTTTGTCTAGCCCGGTGATCATGTTGGGTAGTATTTTATTCATTCCACCGACGGGGAGAACTGACAAAAACTAAAAGTTAGCTCAGTCGGAGCTGGAGGGAGAGTCAAGCGGTTAAGAGTGCCTTGCAGAGAGGATCCGAGTTCGGTTCCCACTAGCCCAGTCAGAAGACTCCCAGCTGCCATGTAACCTTATCAGGGAATTCTCCACTCTCTTTTGGACTGTGAGCACCGGCACTTAGAAGTGCACATTACCCACACACAGATAAGCACATGCACACATAAACTAAAAATGAATCTTAAAAAGTTAGCCTGGAGTCCGCTGCAGATCAGGAAGCTGCGGTGTCTTCAAGTTTGTGAGGTTCATGTCTGTAAGACCAAACAGATTTCTGGGATCCACCCCCACCCCATCACTAAATCTAATATTCTAAGCCAGCTCATCAGCGCCTTTTAGAAAGTTACTTTTATAAGATACAGCCAAGATATTAGAGCCAGGGTGTGATGATGGTACCTGTCTGTAATTCCAGAAAGGGGAGGCTGAGATGTGAGGATTGAACGGAGAACTTTGTGTGTGATTAGGTAAGGACTCTACTAACTGAGCTACATCCCTGACTTGACTGGCTATTTTTGTTCCTATTTGGTAGATACTATGTCTAAAATACATATTAGAGCTGGGAAAGATCTTAGTTGGAAATGATGCTTGCCAATCCTGACATCCTGAGTTAGATCTCCAGGACCCACATTGATGGAAAGAAAGAACTGACTTTCAAAGGGTGTCCTTTAACTTTCACAGGCACCCGCCCCACCCACCTCCTTGTGTGTTTATGGTGACACTCACGGAGTAAGTAAATGAATGTCAACAACAACAACAACAGTAAAATATATACCAATCTGGACATGGTGGTGCGTGTTGATAATTCTGCTCCTTGCTTGGGAAGTGGAGGCCTGAAGTTTAGGAGTCCAAGTTAATCCTTGACTTCATAGCAAGTGTGAAGCCAGTCTGAGGTACATGAGGTCTGTCTACAAACAAACAAACCCCACCAAGTAGAAAACCCCAGTAAAACAAACTGTACAGTGTAGAAGCCAGGTTATCCCCAAACTCTTGATGTAGTGCAGGCTGTTTTTATGGGATGAAGCTTCATGGGTGTAGATCAGGCTGGCCTCAAATTCATGATTCTCATGCTTTAGGTTTCCCAGTGCTGGAATCACAAGCATTGGCCCTGTGCTTGGCCTCATCAGTACTTGTTAAAAATGAGCTATGTACTGCTCATTCTGGAATTTGGTGCAAAACTATTTGGGGACTTGCTAGTCTTCAGAAAAGAGAAATAACCAAATCTTTTGTCAAGGAACTTACAGTCTAGTAGGTAACAAAATCGATAATTTACCTTCAATTTAGTATTGTGGGCTTGTTTGTTGTTTGTACTCTGCATACAGCCCAATGCAGCCTACCTTTACGTTTTAGGCCTTGCACTAAAGCTACCTGCTCAGCCCAAGTTTAGTAAGTAGAATAATAAAATATATACATGGCGTGTTTTTAATAAGGAAAAGGGACACAGATGAAGAACAGTATACAACTGATTATCAGTAGCCATTACTGATTAAATTGATGTTAGTTTTTATTATTTCTTTGTTTTTTATTTCTTTGTTTTTTTTTTTTTTTAAGATTTATTTATTTATTATATGTAAGGACAGTGTAGCTGTCTTCAGATACTCCAGAAGAGGGTGTCAGATCTTGTTAGGATGGTTGTGAGCCACCATGTGGTTGCTGGGATTTGAACTCAGGACCTTTGGAAGAGCAGTCAGCACTCTTAACCACTGAGCCATCTCTTCAGCCCTTTCTTTGTTTTATTATTGGCAATTACTGACCTAGTAATTACACCCTGGGAAACTGTAGATTTGCTTTATAGGTAAAGAACCAATGCCTAGTGGATAACAGACTTGGTATCTGCAAATTCAGTATTGTAAATTGTAGATTACCATTATTAAAGAATTAGTTAAATAAATTATGAGTTAATGAAATGTTTAATTATATGTCATCTATAATAACTACAGACTTTAATGTTTAGGATTCTATTTTATCTGAAGTGGTAGTGCATGCCTTTAATTTCAGCACTTGAGAGGCAGAGGTCTGTTGGTGGATTTCTGAGTTTCAGGCCAGCTTGGTCTTTACATAGCTAAAAGCCAGTTGTAGTAGCACATGCCAGTAGGATATGTTCAAGAAGCACAGACAGGAGGATCATGAATTCAAGACCAGCCTAGGCCATACCTTTGGGATTGGAAAGATGGCTGGGTAGTTAAGACTGTTCTTTCAGAGGACCCAGATCTGATTCTCTAAAATTACATGACAGCTCAGCAACTGTCTGTAACTCCAGTTCCAGAGGATCTGATAACCTCTCCTGGCCTCCTTGGACATCAGGCATGCACATGGTGAATAGACATGCAGACAAAACACAGAACAAACACTTTCTTTTTTTTTTTTTTTTTTTTTTGGTTTTTCCAAGACAGAGTTTCTCTGTATAGCCCTGGCTGTCCTGGAACTCACTTTGTAGACCAGGCTGGCCTTGAACTCAGAAATCCGCCTGCCTCTGCCTCCTGAGTGCTGGGACTAAAGGCGTGCGCCACCACGCCCGGCACATTGGCACATTCTTTTAAAGATTTATTTATTTTATGTGAGTATACTGTTGCTCTCCTCAGACACACCAGAGGAGGGCATCAGCTTCTATTACAGATGGTTGTAAGCCACCATGTGGTTGCTGGGAATTGAACTCAGGATCTCTAGAAGAGCAGTCAGTGCTCTTAACCACCGAGCCATCTCTCCAGCAGCCCTCACATTTTTTTTTTTTTAAATTAAAAAGGGAAAAAAAAATATGTTTTGGGATTATTTACTATTAGAACTGCTATTACTGTTGAAACTTTTTTTTTTTTTTTTTTTTTTTTTGGTTTTTCGAGTCAGGGTTTCTCTGTATAGCCCTGGCTGTCCTGGAACTCACTCTGTAGACCAGGCTGGCCTCGACTCAGAAATCCACCTGCCTCTGCCTCCCGAGTGCTGGGATTAAAGGCGTGCGCCACCACCTGTTGAAACATTTTTACTATTTTTTTAATGTTGATACATTTTTTTAAGTCAATATATGTGTATATTTATAATTAAAAATTTCTAACTACACATAAACCATAAAATTTTGTGATTGTGTTTGAACATTATTATAGTCTAATGAAGTACAGCATATTTCATTAACAGAAATATTTGTCCACATTCCAGGCTTTGTTTAAACTTAGAAAAAGTTTGTTAATTCTATGAGAATCTTATATAACATGTTTTGTTCATATTCATCAAAGAACTTTTTCTTTTTTTTATTAGATATTTTCTTCATTTACATTTCAAATGCTATCCCAAAAGTCCCCTATAGCCACCCCCACCCCCACCCTGCTCCCCTACCCACTCACTCCCACTTCTTGGCCCTGGCATTCCCCTGTACTGGGGCATATAAAGTTTGCAAGACCAAGGGGCCTCTCTTCCCAGTGATGGCTGACTAGGCCATCTTCTGCTACATATGCAGCTAGAGACATGAGCTCTCATGTAATCTCCCTCGGTCCCTGTTGGACAAAGGAGAATCATTGTTTTATTTTTTAATGTTTTATACCTAGTTATTTATTTATGTATTACTTGTATTCATGTCTATGTACAATATATGTGCCTGGTATCCACAGAGGCACGATAGGGTGTCAGATACCTTAGAACTAGAGTTACAGACAGCTTGGCTGATACATTACTCTAACCTCTGAGCCATCTTTCTAGCCCTTCATTTAAATTTTTTTCAGTCCTGGTTATTGAACCTAGGGCTGTCTCACACTTGGTACCATTGAGCCACATTTCCGTCCCTTACTTTACTTTCAATTAAAAAAAAATTGAAAACAATTTATTTTATTTTCTTGTTTTTGTTTTTATTTTTTGAGACAGGATTTCTCCATATAGCCCTGGCTGTTGGAACTCACTCTGTAGACCAAGCTGGTCTTGAACTCAGAGATCTGCCTGCCGCTGCTTCATAGGCACTGTGATTAAAGGTGTGTACCACTGTGCCCAGCTTATTCTCTTTTCGTATAAGTGCTTTGCCTGCTTTTACATGTGTGCTGTGTGTGTGAGTTGGTACTTGCAAAGATCAAAAGAGGACATTAGTAACTGCAGTTCTGGATGCTTGGGAGCCATCATTTGGGCCCTGGGAGCTGAAACCAGGTTTTCTGCACAAGAGCAGCAAGTGCTCTTCAACCTCTGAGCCTCTCCACTTACCTTTCCATTTTTGAGTCAGGGTCTCGCAGTCTGGGAACATGGGATCCTGCTGCTTTGGTGTCCCAAATAACTAAGATTAGGCCTCTAAAACACCCAAAACAACATAGGTCCATTGTTTTAAAGCCTATCTTTACTAGCTTTTGGGAACTGGTACTGAAAGGAAGATGTCACAAGTTCATAGTACATTTAGGATAGAAGCATAATACAAGCAATTGTAGGACTGTGAGAGAACAAAGCTCCTCAAAGATGCACATAAAATACATATCATGAGAGAGTGTGCTGGAACTAGTTGTGGTAGCACCCAGGAAGCAGAGGCAGGGGAATTGCTTCAAAATTAGCCAAGATTAATAATAAGACCTTGTATCAACAAACAAAATTCCCAGTGTACTGGTAGGAGGTGAACGCAGAAAGTTATTTTATTTTAGATAGCTATTAGTGACAAAGAGTTATTCTTGCAACTTATTTTACTTTATTCTTAATTCTTTTTCTTTTGAGATGTTTCCTGTATCTCTGCCTGACTTCAAACTTGCTGTAGCAGATGTCCTTATACTTCTGATCCTTCTGCCTTTACCTCTCAAGTTCAGGGATTACACGCATATAATTGGATTGTGCTGTGCTGGTGTTAGAAGTTAGGACTTCCTCAGTGCTAGGCAAGCACTCTTGTACCAGCTGAGCTGTATTGCAAGCTCTTACCGCTTTCTTCTGGCTAGATCAGAATTGCCCTTTATTTTATATTACAAAGCCCAAGTTTAGTGCTGGAGATGTAGCTCAGTTGTACCTTACCTATCCAAGGACCCAAAGCCTACTATATACTGACTACTTCTTAGCTATTTGACGTTGTATAAACTAAAGTCTCTGGGACTGCATTTTATATGTACAATTTGAGGGAAAACAGTGGGACTTCTGAATATTCTCTTAGAATAATGTATGCAAAACTATAAAACAGTACCAGAAATTTTATAAGTAAGTTCTTTTCCTTCTACAAAATTAATCTTTTTTTTTTTAATGTTTTTTAGCCATCATGTTAAGGATACCTATAAAAAGGGCCTTGATAGGCCTTTCTAATTCTCCTAAAGGATATGGTAAGTTTTTGTTGTATATTCATTAATTTTTTTAATATTTATTTTATGTATATTAGAGTACACTGTAGCTGTCTTCAGACACACCAGAAGAGGGCATCAGATCCCGTTACAGATGGTTGTAAGCCACCATGAGTATTTTTGAATGTCTTTAAAAAATCCAAAACTAGCCTGGTGTGGTGGCGCACACCTTTAATCCCAGCACTCGGGAGGCAGAGGCAGGCGGATTTCTGAGTTCGAGGCCAGCCTGCTCTACAAAGTGAGCTCCAGGACAGCCAGGACTATACAGAGAAACCCTGTCTCGAAAAACCAAAAAAAAAAAAAAAACAAAAACCAAAACCCAAAACTAAACCTGACAACATATGTTTGATGTAATTGAGTTAAAAAAGCTTTTATGCTTATTTAGTGCTTGAAAAATTCATATCTTAGCCAGGCTGTGATGGCGCATGCCTTTAATCCCAGCACTGAGAATGTAGAAGCAGGGGGATTTCTGAGTTCAAGGCCAGCCTGGTCTGGTCTTTTCAGGACAGCCAGAACTACAGAGAGAAACCCTGACTGGAAAAAACAAACAAACAAACAAAAAATTTGCATCTAGAGAGAGAAGACTAGTAAAAAATGAAAATTTTTATATTTAGCTAATTCATTAGGCTCTGCTGCAATGAATTCAATTTATTTTATTTGTTTTTTTACCCTATTGTTTTGATGGCCAGTTCGCACAACTGGCACAGCAGCAAGTAACTTGATTGAAGTATTTGTTGATGGTCAGTCTGTCATGGTGGAACCAGGAACCACTGTTCTGCAGGTAATTACTTTTATGACTCTGTGAGTTTTCTGATTTTTATTTTAAAAAATTATTTCCTTCATACTGTTTAGTTTCAATATAGCAATGTGTCCTGCAAGGCAGGCAAGTGAAGGACAGTACACAGTTTCTCTAAGTTTCTCCAGAAGTAACCAATTTGCTCATAGACAGACGCTGCTGTATGACTGTGGGTTATCACAGACCTAAACTTTTTTTTTTTTCATTTCTAGACTGTGGTTAGACATAGACAGACAGGAAAACACTGAATGTTAGCCAAAAAATAAAAATAAAAACAAACAAACAAACAAACAAACAAATAAATAAATAAAATCAAGGCACAATGGAAAGTATTTTGGCTAGCTCGGGGGTGGTAGAGATGTCAGAAGTAAAACTAAATCATGGCCAGCTATAAGGTGTAAGTTGGTCTGTGACTCAGATGAGAAGAGAAGGTCAGGAGTGACGCTTTGACAGGGAGCTTTTGTGGACTGTGGACAAAGCAGATAATGGAGAAAGACTTTACCATAGACTGTGAGGTCTTACCTAATTTCAGAGCTCCCAGGTTTGGAACAGAGCAAGAGTTCTTGAGGAACTTACATAGGAGTAGGTTAAGATAAGTGGGTAACGGTGATAAAATAATAAAAGATGCCTCCATCTGTTGTGTTCAGTAAGAACAAGATCCAAAGGAAATTATTCTAAAGCAGCATTTTGTCTTCTAGGCTTGCGAGAAGGTCGGCATGCAAATCCCTCGATTCTGTTACCATGAAAGGTTGTCTGTTGCTGGAAATTGCAGGATGTGCCTGGTAGAGATTGAGAAAGCTCCAAAGGTACATGATACCTGGAATTCCCTATCATGCTGTGGGAGGGAAAAGACTTTAAATCTTGCAGCAAACTATCTAAAATCAATACTGCTATAATCCAATATTTTTTTTGTATGTAGGTTGTCTTAGTTTGGGTTTTATTGCTATGAAGAGACACCATAACCAAGGCAGCTATTATAAAGGCAAAAACTTAACTGGGCTGGCTTACAGTTTCAGAGGTTCAGTTCATTATCATCATGGTGGGAAGTCTGGCATGATGCAGGCAGATTTGGTGCTGGAGAAGCCAGGAGTTCCTGATGGAAGGGCTGCCATGAGAAGATTGTCTTCTCTAGGCAGTCTGTAGGAGGGTTTCTTCTGCACTGGGTGGAGTCTGAGCATAGACGGAGCCCTCAAAGCACACGCCCACAGTGAAAGGCTAGCCTCCTAATAGTGCCACTCCCTATGGCTAAGCATAAATCTGTGGGGCCCATACCTATTCAAATCACCACACAAGTGATTCATTTCAAACAAAATACATTGATGGAAATATTGTATAAACATAAATGCCATATAGCAAGTCTCAGAGTTCAAGATGGTTTCTTAAGCTTTCAGGGTCTTAAGACACAATCTTAAGTACACGGTGGGTGTATAACGTATACTAGAAGTGCTTATGCTGTACTGTTCTCACTTGACAAAGACTTGTGGAGCAAAAGTTCACTTTAGGTTATGTCATTGCATTTTGGTGTACATAGCTGTAGCTCAGCAATGCCTACAAATGAACAAAGGTTTGTGTGTGTGTGTGTACATGTTCCTCTCTGTGGGGGGCACAGGACAACCTCAAGGATTATTCCTCAGGGATTCTCCATTTTGTTTTTTACACACAGGTCTTTCTGCTTAGGCTAGGCTGGGCAAGTTCCAGGGATATCAGCACCTGTCTTTGCCTCCCCAGTGCTGAGATTATAGCATGTACCAGCGTGCCCAGCTTTTTTTTTTTTTTTCCTTTTTAAAGATGTGTATATATATATATATATATTACAGTGTTGCTCTCTTCAAACACACCAGAAGAGGGCATTAGATCCCATCACAGACTATTGTGAGCCACCATATGGTTGCTGGGAATTGAACTCAGGACCTCTGGAAGAGCAGTCAGTGCTCTCAACCACTGAGCCATCTTTCTGACCCTTGACTTCATTTCTTTTTCTGGACTGACCTCAAATATAGCACTTATAGCATAGCACTGTCTAGTGTTAAACTCTTAAAAGCTTAAAAATTTTTAAATGTTAAAAAAGCCAGGTGGTGGCATATACCTTTAATCCCAGCACTTGGGAGGCAGAGTTAGGCAGGGTGTATGTATTTATGTGCTTATGTGTATACATTCATATGTGTATGTGAATACTGGTGCACACAGCATTCACATATGTACTACTGCATGTGTGGAGGTCAGAGGAGTGAGTTCTCTTCTTCTACCAAGTTGGTCCTGGATATCAAACTCAGATCTAAGCTTGATATCAAATGCCTTTACCCACTATTCTCCTGAGTGCTAATATAGGCATTGACCACGTACCTTTTTCTTTTTTAATTCTTTATCATGTGTGTGTGTGCATGATGTGTATGCATGTGTCATAAAACATGTGGAGATCAGAGGACAACTTTGTGCGATCACTTCTCTCCTCCTTTAGGCTCCAGGATTGACTTGGTACATGCCTTTACATACTGAGCCATTTTGTCTGTCCATTCCTGGTTTTTGAAAGCACAAAAATGATGATGAGTTTGGATGTAGTAGAACACACTTCTAATACCAACATGCAGGAGCAGATGCAGGCAGACCTCTGAGTTAGAGACTGGCCTGGCCTACAGAGCAAATTCCAGGTCAGCCAGGACTATGTAGTGAGACCTCCTCTTAAAATTTTTTAAAGTAAAAGCCAGGCATAGTGGTGTATATACCTTTAATCCTAGCACTTAGGAAACAGAGGTAGGTGAATCTCTTGAGTTTGAGGGAGTTTGAAGCCAGCCTAGTCTACACAGAGAGCTCCAGAAACCCTGTGTCAAAAAAAAAAAAAAAAGACCCAATTTCAGAGCAGAATAAAGAGTTGCTTTAACTAATAGGGCTAATATGTCTTAGTTTCTTTGGGGATGCTATAACAAAATACCCAAATCTCGATACTTTATGAAGTAAAGGGGTTTATTTAGCTTATAGTTTTGGAGTCCCAAAATCAAGCAACCACATTTGGTAAGCCTCTGGTTGTTATATGAGAAGAGGAAAAGCAAGAGACTGGGTAGGGCCACTATTTGTTTATTTGTTTGTTTGTTTTTGTGGCAGTAATCTGCTTCTTATGGGAATTAATCTCCAAGACCTAGTCACTGAGAGGCCAGTGTAACTCTCACATATTCCAGGTGCCTCCAACTAGGCACTACTACACAAACTTCTGTAGACTGGGGAGCAACCTTCTAGAATATGACCTTTTGAGGGGACAAACCACAGTAATGTTTTATTTGTTTTTAAGATTAGCATGAATGGTCAAATTATCCTATTAATAGTTTTAAAAAATATGAATTTATTTATTTATTTATTTATTTTTAGAAAAGGTCTTACTATAAATAAAAGCCTGGCTGGCATAGGCTGGCCTCAGGCCTGCAGCCTCTGCCTTCTGAGTGCTGAGATTAGAGGCATGTGCCACTCTACCTATCTGAAAACAAAAATTGATTTTGAAAGATTATCTTTGTTTTTGTTTTCTTCTGCTCTGTTTTGTTTTTTTAATCATTGAGTCAGGTGTCAGGCTGTCCTGCAACCTATTGTTATATCTCATGGTCTTTTGTTTTTAATGGATTATTCAATATTTTATGTATACAAATAAATACAAGTGTGGATTTCTCCATTGAAATTCTAGGTTGTCGCTGCTTGTGCTATGCCTGTAATGAAGGGCTGGAATATCTTGACAAACTCGGAAAAATCTAAGAAAGCCAGGTACTTTGTTGTTACTACTGTAGATTTGTCAGGAGGTGATTATGCTGCCCACACACAAGAGAGTTCCCGTCAAACACGGTTTCTCTGTGTAGCCCTGGCTGTCCTGGAACTCACTTTTTAGACCAGGCTGGCCTCAAACTCAGAAATCCACCCGCCTCTGCCTCCCAAGTGCTGGAATTAAAGGCGTGCGCCACCACCGCCCGGCTCCCATCAAACTTTTTAAGAGCAGCAGAAATGAGTACAGTAGAGGAGGTCACTCAGGTGTTGGAGGCGTTGCATGGAATATTATCAGTATTGAGAACTTGAGAGGGGTAGCCCCAGGACTTACTGAGCTGAGCACACGTTGATGACACATTAGTATTTGCTCTAGTGCTCAGCGTATGTTTGTGAGGCTTGTGGATTAAACTTGCCATAGTGCTGGAATTCTAGCCCTGTTTTCATTTTAAATTAAAAATGATTTTACTTATTTTTATTTTATATGTGTTGGTGTTTTTCCTGAATGTATGTCTTTGTGAGGGTGTTGGATCCCCTGGAACAGGACTTATAGACAGGTGTGAGCTGCCACACAGGTGCTGGGAATAAAACCATGTCTCTAGTGCTCTTAACCACGGAGCCAACTCTCCAGCCCAAAAGTTATGGTTTTAAAAATAGCACATGCCTATAATTTCAGGAATTGGGTGGTTGCTTTAAGGAAAAAAAAAAAAAAAAAAAAAAAAAGCTGGGCAGTGGTGGCGCACACCTTTGATCCCAGCACTTGGGAGGCAGAGGCAGAGGCAGGCAGATTTCTGAGTTCGAGGCCAGCTACAAAGTGAGTTCCAGGGCTATACAGAGAAACCCTGTCTCGAAAAACCAAAAAAAAAAAAAAAAACCACTGACAGTGATCGCACATGCTTGTGATCTCATCACTTGGAAGGTGTAGGCTGGGAAATGAGCATACAAGGACACAGGATCCTTGCCTCATTGTGAGTTGGATGCCAGCTGGGCTTCATGAGACCCTGTCTCAAAATAAATATATAAATGAGTAAGCAAATTATGACCCTGAAAGTCATAATTTCCTAGGATTAATATTTAACCTTATGAACAAGATCAAACTGTGTTTAATACTACCTGAATACTAATATGATAGCATATCTGGAAGTAAATGTAAAATTTATGTTAACTGTAAAAAGAAAATCTATAAAGGTTATTGAGCTAGCCTATAGGTCACCATTTTTAGTGATAGCTTCTTATGTCGCTTTGTATATTTGATTTTTCATACAGAGAAGGTGTGATGGAGTTCTTATTAGCAAATCACCCATTGGATTGTCCTATTTGTGACCAGGGAGGTGAATGTGATCTGCAGGTATCTAGAATAATCTGTAAATGTTTTTGATGAACTCATTTTAATTTCATTAGCAGCATTAGATTGACTGTCTCGTAATCTACTTAAGGACCAGTCCATGATGTTTGGAAGTGATAGGAGCCGATTTCTAGAGGGGAAGCGTGCTGTGGAGGACAAGAACATTGGGCCCCTAGTAAAGACCATCATGACTAGATGCATCCAGTGTACCCGGTGCATCAGGTAATGTTTCTCTTCTGGCATAGCAGTGGGTACTTGAATGAAAAAAAGAAATGAAAAAGGAACACATGACTGGTCCCTGGAATGATGGAGGAGAAAGTTTATTGTAGATAAAAGGAAGTGCACAGTCAGAGGCAGACAGACCTGGGAAAGTGCAGAGTGAACAGGACCCTGAGCCAGGGGATCTGAGACGGGTGGGGAAGGGAGAGTCAGATCTATAGGCCACCAGGGTAAATGGTAGATAAAAAGAGCCCAACAGGATCCCCATAGCAAAATGACTGAAGGGCATTCCAGCCTCTTGGCTGGAGATGTTTGGGGAGGTGGGGGGGGGGGGGTCTGAAGTGCTGGGTGTGCCTGAGATGCAGGGAGAATCTGGACCAGGCCCACTTTGATATGTTAAATAGGCACCTCAGTTATCCATCTGCCCTGGGTTTGAAACCTATCAGTGCTGACTTAACATTCATATAGTTTCTTCGAATAACAACACTGGAAATGATAGTCATTATTAATGGGGAAAAGTTAGGTTTTGTTTGCTTGGGTTTGGTGTTTTTTGGTTTGTTTGTTTGTTCCATATGTTCTGATAACATGATTTCTACTTGCTTTCAGTTAATGCCAATTTCAGTTGAATTTAAAACTTAGTCTGGTATTAATTGTGTGATAATTTACTGAATTGTATACTTGTGATTTGTACAATTTTCCGTTTGTGTGTTACACTTCAGTTTCAGAGAAAAATTCACTTTTATTTGCTGACTATATTTATCATTGAAAATATACTAATTCCTTTTTAATGTTTTGAAAGTCATTGACTTTGTGATTATGAAAAGGAAAAGAAATACTTTTTGCTGAGCTCATCCATTTGATAACAAATTTTATTTTTTAGGTTTGCAAGTGAGATTGCAGGAGTAGATGATTTGGGAACAACAGGAAGAGGAAATGACATGCAAGTTGGCACATACATTGAAAAAATGTTTATGTCTGAACTGTCTGGGAATGTCATTGATATCTGCCCTGTAGGGGCCCTAACCTCTAAGCCTTATGCCTTTACTGCCCGGCCTTGGGAAACAAGGTATTTATCTTTGTGGTTTTGACCAACTTGTTTTTAAAAGATGTTATTTTGTGTGTGTGTGACAGGTGTGGTGCAGGTGCCCCTGGATGTATACAGGTATATTTGGAGGCCGGAAAACCACCTTAGTGGCATCCCCTGGAACACTTCTACTTTCTTTGAGGCTCAGTCTCTTATTGGTCTGTAACTTACCAATTAAAAAAGACTGGCTGGCTTTTGATCCTTTGCTTCTCCAGCACTGGGAGTGCAAGCATTTTTACATCTTGATGAGGCTAGAACTCAGGTTCTTGTACTTATTAGGCCAGGGCTTTACAGACTGAGCCATGCACCCTTCCCTGATTATTTGTTTTAATTGTTACTTGGTGTGTGCCTGTGGTTGTGTGTTCATGCACAGCTGGGTGGTACACGCCAGTGTGCACATGTGAAGAACAACTGTAGGGACTCGGTTTTTACCTTTTACCTTGTTAAGGCAGGGCTCTGATTTCTTCATTATGTGTATGTGCCAAACTGGCCAGCCCACAAGCTCTTGGCCTGTCTCATTCTGCCTGCCATCACACTGTAGTCGTGCTGGGATTAGAAATTTGCACTTCATCTGGTTCTTGATAGGACTTTCAGAGATCAATCTTAGGTCATCAGCCTTGCTCAGCAAGGGCTTTTCCCCTCTAAGCCACCCTCCTGGCCCTGTTTTTACATTTTAGTTCACTTCTTTTTTTTTTTTAATAAAATTTCTGGGTCATTTTCTTCCTAAATTTTAGTTGGTTTTATCTACATTTTTATGTTTGCATTGTGTGTATGTGTGTGTGTGTGTATGTGTTAGAGGAGGGTTGTGTGTTTGGAGGCCAGATATGTGTTAGGTGGCTTTAATTTCTTTTCACCTTATTTTTTTGAGACAGAGTCTCTTATGGAACCTGGAACTCACTGATTTGGGTAGCCAGGGAGCCCTAGTGATCCCCCAGTCCCCGACTCTGTGATGCTAAGGTTGCAGGCATCACTGACACACTCAGCTCTTACTAGATTCTGGGTACCAGGTCCTTATGCTCGTGTAGTCTGTATGTACTGACTGAATGATTTGACCCAGCCCCATAAAATGTTTTAATGGAAAATAACTACTTAAGTTGAAAGGTAGGACAAGCCTCAGCAAATTATATTCTTTCTAAGATTTTAAGTATGTGCATATGTACTTGAGTAGTCTTTAGTCTTTAATGAGGAGAGAGAGAGGAGCAGCATCAAGACAAACCATAACAGATTTTTTGTTTTCTTGAGGCAGTGTCTTGGAACTTGGACACTGTGGACCAGGGTGGCCTTGAACTTACAGAAATCCGTCTGCCTCTGCCTCCCAAGTGTTGGGATTACATTGTGTGCCACTCATACTCAACATTACGGATTTTTAGAGTAGTCAGGTGTGTTTATGCAAGCACCGGATGTTGACATCAGATGTCTTCCTAACTCTCCCTTCATTCAGTGACTCAGGCTACATTCCTGCTGAGCCTGAAGCTTGCCAATTGCTATCTCCAACTCTGACCAGCCAGAGTAGGTCCCCTTACCTAACCCTGCATACTCCACTCTCCGCCCCTTTCTTGCCTCTAGAGTGCTAGACTGCCATGTACTCCTGACTTTTACTTGGGTGCTCAGAATCTGAATTCTGGTCTTCATGCATACATAGCTAGCACTTATCTCCTAAACCATCTCCCCAGCCCCGCAAAACAGTTGTTTTTGGATTTATTTTATATGTGTGTGTGTGTGTGTGTGTGTGTGTGTGTGTGTGTGTATACACATATATATGTATATACACATACACATATATGTATATACACATGTATATATGTATGTGTGTGTATCTATCTATTTGTCTGTCTGTCTGTCTATCTATATCTATATGAATCTAAGTTATGTATGAGCCCTATGTGTATGCAGGTGCTTGAAGAAGCCAGAAGACGGCATTGAATCCTTTGAAATTAGAGTTGGATAGTGATAAGCCGCCACGTGGGTGCTGGGAACCAAACTCAGGTTCCCTGTAGGAGTAACAAGTGTTTTCAACTGTTGAACCATCTCTCCTGCCTTACAGAGTAGTTTTTAATGCATTAAAGCTTCTTTTTTTTTTTTTTTTTTTTTTTCAGAGCTAAGGACTGAACCCAGGGCCTTTCGCTTGCTAGGCAAGCATTCTACCACTGAGCTAAATCCCCAACCCCACATTAAAGCTTCTTATGTTTTGATGTATAAGTGATAAAATGTTATTTGGGAGGATTTTGATTTTTGTTGATTTTTGTCGGGTTTTGTTTCTGCTTTCTGGAATGGTTGATTCATTGGTATCTGACTGCCAGCAGCCAAGGACTAATTAATTGTATGCCCTTCTAATTGGCCTATCAAATAATGTGATTAAAATATGGAGGTGCTTATTTCTATTGCTGTTCTGAGTTCCGCTAGTTTTAGAAATGTAGAAGGCAAGGTGGATCTGGTAGTAATCCCAACACGAGGGATGCAGGTGCTGGAGGACATGTTCAAGGTCACTTGTTATCTAGAGGGTTTGAGGCCAACATGGCCTTATGAGACTTGCCTCAAAATACCAAAAAAGGAAACCTGATATGGAAGTAACTAGCTAACAGAAACTCTTCTTACTCTCAGAATCAGCATACTAAATTGTGTTTATTTTCTCAGAAAGACAGAGTCCATTGATGTAATGGATGCAGTGGGAAGTAACATTGTGGTTAGCACAAGAACTGGAGAGGTAATGAGGATTTTGCCAAGAATGCATGAAGATATTAATGAAGAATGGATCTCTGATAAAACCAGGTGTTGTCTTTAATTTTTTGCGATTGATTTAAAAATCTATGATCTTTTTTGAGATTTATTTTATGTATATGAATGTTTTGCTTTTATGGATAATCTGTGTGTCCCATGGTGTTATGGATGGTTTGTGAGTCGACATGTAGGTGCTAGGAATTGCACTTGTGTCCTCTGCAAGAACAAGTGCTCTTAACTACTGAGCCATCTCTCCAGCCCTCATGGTCATTTTTAATGGACATTTTTTTAAAGATTTATTTATTTATTATATGTAAGTACACTGTAGCTGTCCTCAAACACTCCAGAAGAGGGCGTCAGATCTCATTATGGGTGGTTGTGAGCCACCATATGGTTGCTGGGATCTGAACTCACAACCTTCGGAGGAGCAGTCAGTGCTCTTAATCGCTGAGCCATTTCTCCAGCCCCTTTAATGGGCATTTTTATGTTGCAAAATGATATACATTTTTGAAAAATTTGAGTTTTTATAAAGAGAATGAGAAGAAAATCAACTTGAGTAGTTACAAATGCTGGGCATAGTGGCACAAGCTTATGATCTAAGCTACTTGAGGCCAAAACAGGAGGATGTGAAATATATGGACAACCTGGAAGATGTACCTTGTCTCAGAATGCAAATGCAAAAGGGCTGGACATGGAGCTGAACTGTAGAGCATTTGCCTAATGTAGTCCAGATCCTGGCTTTGATCTCCAGTACTTGGGAAAACAAGGGAAGATTTGTTTTTAAGACTACATCTTCCTGTGTAGCCCTGGCTGTCCTGGAGCTCACTCTGTAGACTAGGTTAGCCTTAAATTCAGAAATCCTACTGCCTCTGCCTCCTGAGTACGGGAATTAAAGGTATATGATAAGGCAGATATATCTGCTGCCACCATCCCTGTGTTAGGTATTTATTATTTTGACACTTTAAGAAATCTTCTATTTAAATAACATTTGTTACAGTTTTTAAACTTGAAAATTATAGTTGCTCCTTAGCAATTTTCTATATTTTGTATGATTTCTTTTGTCTAGGTTTGCTTATGATGGACTAAAACGTCAAAGACTTACTGAACCAATGGTCAGAAACGAAAAAGGGCTTTTAACTTATACCTCCTGGGAAGATGCACTCTCTCGTGTAGCTGGAATGGTAAAAAATTGAAATGTAGATTAAACAGTGTGTAGCTTTCACGAAACAGCTTTGCCATGAAGATAAGGCGAATCTTTCTCTTTTGTTTGTTTGTTTCCTTCCTTCCTTTCTTCCTTCCTTCCTTCCTTCCTTCCTTCCTTCCTTTTTATTTGTTTTAGACAGGGGTTTTATTGTATAGCTGTGGCTGACCTGGAACTCCCCATGTAAACCAGGCTAGCCTTAAACTCACAGAGATTTGCCTGCCTCTGCCACTGAGTGCTGAGATTAAAGTCATATGCCACTACACCCATTCTTTTCTCCTGTTTTGGCAAGATTATAATTTGTCGCTATTTGACATTTTTAAAATTTATTTATGTACATGAGTGCTTTATTTGCAGGTATGCCTGCATGACAAGAGAGCATCAGATTCCATTATAGTTGGTTGTGAACCACATGTGGTTGCTGGGAATTGAACTCAGGACCACAATGCTCTTAACTGCTGAGCCAACAAATCTCCAGCCCTCTATTTGATATTTTTGAGAGCCATATCTCAGATATGCTAGATACATTCTAGAATTTAACCCATAGATTACTGATTCATGATCTCTGCCTTTCATCTTGTTATGCTAGAGAGAGAGGCATAATCATTGTTCTGTCAGGGCTGATATGAGAGAAAACACATAAGGGATGTGGGACACCTAACCAAAATTATGGTATCAGGATGCGTTCCTAAAGACAGTGATTCTGGAGCAAAGCCTAAGAGCTTGCCAGAGCAAAGGTGGGGGGGGGGGGCAGGGTGTAACTCACTTGTGTTGAGTGTGCTTAGCATGTGCAAAGCCCTGGGTTTAATTACCAGTAGCCAATAAAAGGGAAAAGAATAGAAAAAAGATGAAAGATACTGTAGACAAAAAGCAAAAGCCTAGAGGGAATGGGAGATACTTTAGAAGAGATTGAATTTAAGGTAAACTGTAACTCCATGATTCTCATTCTCCAGAGGTCCTAACGAAGCTGCTTTGTTCCTAAAGTAAAATACACAGCTTCAGGCCAAGCTGGAGTCACTCTCCTGGGCCCCACACATCACTGCTGCATCTCCTGTCTAGGCTGCGTGAGCACTGTTACGCTCTGTAGTCAGATGTGCTTTACTTCTTGTCTGCTTTGCATATTGTTCCATATGTTTTATTGATAAAGTGCATAGTTATTCTTTTATTTTTAAAAGATTTATTTATTATTATTCATAAGTACACTGTAGCTGTCTTCAGACGTACCAGAAGAGGGCATCAGATCTCATTACAGGTGGTTGTGAGCCGCCACGTGGTTGCTGGGATTTGAACTCAAGACCTTTGGAAGAGCAGTCATTGCTCTTAGCCACTGAGCCATCTCTCCAGCCCCATAGTTATTCTTAAAGTATAGGAAAACTTGTGAATGTGAGTAGTTTGGCTTTAAGAGTTTGTCAAGGAAAAGCATATAAAGCTCATAGTCTGCTAGGAATCAGTTTATTAGAAAGAAATATAAGTGGTTCATTGCATTCAGACCCAAAATACATTAAATTCCTTGACTGTATGAGTATTTTGAGAACTCGGAAGTTATTTCAATAATCAAATGTTAGTTAATTTAATTCACCAGAAAAAGAAAAGGTTAAATGTTTTTTATTTGCTAGCTAATATTTTTTGACAACAATGTCTTTTTAAATACATGTTTTATATATATATATATATTTTCATTTTATAGTTGAAATAGAACTGTATCACTTATCTGGCTTCTCTCTCCAGGCCCTCCTAGTGACCTATCCCTGAATCCCTCTCATTCCCCTTCTATTCTCAAGTTGATAGCCTCTGTCTTTTTTTTTAATTGAAAAAACTTTTTTATTTTTTATATTTATATTATATATATATATAGTAAATATATAAATTTATGTACATGCACAAATAGACTCTACATTTTTATTGTTTGTGTATATATGATTTCAAGGCTGACTGACTGCTCTGTACTGGACAACCTATATGGGGGTTCATTCCTGAGAGAAGCTAATTCTTTTTCTCCCAGCAGTCAGTTGCTTGCAGTTCTTTGTCTAGAGGTGAGACCTGTGGAATTTTCTCCCTTCCATGTTAAAATTCCTGTTGGTATTGGTATTCGGATCTTGTTTATGCAGCCTTTCTAGGAGACACTGCTTTACAGCAGACTTCTGGTACGCTGGCTCTTAGACTCTTTATTTTCTGGTTCCTTGAGCAATAGCTGCAAGAGCCATGGTGTAGATGTGTCTGTTGTGGCTGGGGTCCCCACAATTTGTTGATTTCTGCATTGTTTCCAGTGTGGTTTTCCTCTGCATTTGCTGTAAAAAGCTTCTTTAATGTGCAGTGGTAGCTACACTAATTCAGGAGAGACGGCTGTGCCTCCTGCTACTCTGGATGCTTGAAAATGACTTGGTTTATTTCCTGAACAGTCATGGTCTTTGCTGACTGTAGGTTTCTTAGAGATGCCCTTTTCTGTTTCCAGTTACAGAATTTTGAAGGCAATGCTGTGGCAGCGATTGCAGGAGGCTTGGTGGATGCTGAAGCCTTAGTAGCTCTGAAAGACTTGCTTAATAAAGTTGACTCTGACAACTTATGCACTGAAGAGATCTTCCCCACTGAAGGAGCTGGGTGAGAAGCAGTAAGCTGTGCTCCAGGCTGCTGTTTGGGATTTCATTTTGATTTTTGAGTTTCTTGTAGCCCAGGCTGGCCTTGAACTCTGTGTAGCAGAAGAACTTTCTGTCTTTACCTCCTAAGTACTTGGATTGAAGATGAGTGTTACAACTGTTCTCAGCTATCGTTTTCCTTTTTTAAAAAAAAAAAAGCAGCCACATCTGTAATGTCACTGTTCAATCTTTGACACACTGGGTTCTCTAACATACCAGTACACTTTCACATCTAAGTCAAACCAGACAGCATGAACGTAGAAAGATCCTGTCTGAGCAAAGGTAGCTTAGAGGGGTGGGAAGGAAGCTCCGAGGGCAATGAGAGGTGAACGTGATCAGATTACACATGTATGAAAGTGGAATTCTCACCCATCATGTGTAGTTAACACAGGCTAATAAACGAAATCAACAGCTAAATCTTACAGAAGAATGTAGTCCTTAATACATGTTGTAAGTTTAGTTTCATTTGGACACACCTGCCTGGCATCACGGTGTGTGTGGTAGTCTCAACCATGTGGTAGCTGAGAGGACGGCTGCTCAAGTTCAAGGCCAACTTGGGCTGTAAACAGGACAGCAGTTGGACACACTTTATGAAAACCTGTGTGTGAGAGTGCACTGGGATTTATGATCCGAGACGAGTCTGTGGACTCGTGCATGTATTAGCTTTATGTGTGTGTTATAGCATGTGTTAGGTTTACTTGCAGGGTCTTATGTGGTTACTGTTTGTTTTTCTTCTTAAACTTGAGTTATATTTTATATTTTAGTACAGACTTACGTTCCAATTATCTTCTCAATACCACAATTGCTGGTGTGGAAGAAGCAGATGTTGTTCTTCTAGTTGGTACAAATCCACGTTTTGAGGCACCGCTGTTTAATGCTAGAATTAGAAAGAGGTAATTTAATCCTTATTTAATAAGAACCTTAAAATACGTGATTTCTTTAATTTAATATATGGAAATGATATTTTGGGTGATTCCTAATAAGTTGTAGTGATACAGAGGCTGGGGGGAGGGGGATTCCTAACACATTCATTCTACCCCACCTCTCTGCCTTTTAATGTACTTTGTTTTTGTTCATATATTTCTTTTCTTTTTCTTTTCTCTCTCTCTCTCTCTCTCTCTCTCTCTCTTTTTGAGTTGGTCTCATTACGTAGCCCTGGCTGGCCTGGAACTCACTATGTAGACCAGGCTGGTCTAGAACTGACAAGAAATCAGCCTGCCTCTGCCTCTTGAATGCTGAGATTAACGACATGTACCACCCCACTTGGCTTCCTTATTAATGAGTGAGGGTCTCATGTGACCCAGGCTAGTCTCTAGGGCAATACATATTCAGAGTGAACCTTTAACTGCCTATCTCTCCAGTGCTGGCATTATAGATAGACATGTGCTACGACACTTTGTCCTGTACTTTTTTTAAACAAAATTTTATGATATAGTCATGACTGCCCTTGAACTTCCCTTTTTTTTAAAGATTTTTTTTTATTTATTTTATGTATATGAGTACACTGTAGCTGTACAGATGGTTGTGAGCCTTCATGTGGTTGTTGGGATTTGAATTTCTGACCTCTGCTCACTTCGGTCTGCCCTGCCTGCTCCAGTTAAGGATTTATTTATTATTATAGATAAGTACACTGTAGCTGTCTTCAGACACACCAGAAGAAGGCATCAGATCTCATTATAGGTGGTTGTGAGCCACCATGTGATTGCTGGGAATTGAACCCAGGACCTTTGGAAGAGCAGTCAGTGCTCTTACCCACTGAGCCATCTCACCAACCGTAATTTCATGAGTTACGGGCATGTGTGTTTAAACTTTATTTTATGTATGTATATGTGTGTGCATGAGCATGCTCTAGTGCAGTGTACATCTGGCAGTCAGAGGGCAGCTTTTAGGAGCTGGCTCCCTCCTTCACCTTTGAGTCTCAGGACTGAACTGAGCTTGTCAGGCTTGGTGGCAAGCACCTCACCCTGCAGAGCAGTCTTGCCCGTCCCACCCTCTGACTTTTGTTTGTTTGTTGGTACTAGGGATTAAATTCAGAGTTTTTCTTGCATACTACATAAGCACCTGTCAACTGAGTTGTATCCTTAGCCCCATCTTTTATAGCAGTTTTGTTCTTGACCAGCATCTATCTAGAGTCACATTGCAATTAATGTCATGACATTTCGGGCCCCATTTCCCCCCCCACCCCATTTTATTTACTTTACCTCCTGCTCACTCCTTCCTTCCAGTCATCCCCTCCCACGATCCTTCTTCCATACCCCCTCTCCTCCTCTGAGCAGATGAGGGCTCCTGTGGGTATCTCCCCCTCTCCCCCCACCCCTCACCTTTCATGCCCTGAACCTGGCAGATCAAGTCTCTGTGAGGCTAGGCACTTCATCTCTCACTGAGGCCAGAAGAGGCAGCCCAGCTAATAGAACATATCCTAAGTACAGGCAACAACTTTTGGGATAGCTCCTGCTCCAGTTGTTCAGGACCCACATGAAGGCCAAACTGCACATATGCTACATATGTGTCAGGAGGCCTAGGATCAGCCTGTGCATGTTATCTGGTTGATGGTTTAGACTCTGAGAGCCCCAAGGGTCCAGGTGAGTTGACTTTGCTGGTCTTCCTATGGGGAGTTCCTATCTCTTTCGGTGCTGAAATCCTTCTTCCTATTCTTCTATCTCTTTCGATGCTAAAATCCTTCTTCCTATTCTTCTATAAGAGTCCCCAAGCTCCATCCAGTGTTTGGCTATGGGTTTCTGCATGTCTGAGTCAGCTGCTGGGTGGAGCCTCTCAAAGGACAACATGCTCCTGTCTGCAAGCATAACAGAGTATCAGAGTGTGGGTGATTTGTGCTTGCCCATGGGATGGGTCTCAGGTTGAGCTGGTTATTGGTTGGCCATTCCCCCAGTCTTTCCCTTATCTCCTTTCTTTGTATTTCTTTTCATTTTTTTTAAAACAAACAAAAACAAAAACAAAACAAAACAAAAACTGGCTACCTATATTTTAAACTCAGGGAACAATCTTAATTTTTTTTTAAGATTTATTTATTATGTACACAATATTCTGCCTGCTTTTATGCCTATACACCAGGAGGCACAAAATCTCATTATAGATGGTTGTGAGCCACCATATGGTTGCTGGGAATTGAACTCAGGACCTCTGGAAGAGCAGTCAGTGCTCTTAACCATCTCTTTAGCCCCCTCTCTGCATTTCTTTTAGACAGAATAAAATTTGGGTGGAAACTTTTGTGGGTAGATTGGTGTCCTTATCACTTCCCTAGGGTTCCTGCCTGGCTATAGGAGTGGCCACTTCATGCTTCATATCCCCCACTGCTAGGAGTCTCAGCTAGAGTGACTCCATAGACTCCCTGGAGCCTCCCCCATCCCAGGTCTTTGGTTGGTCCTTAAAGATGCACACGCACACACACATTTTACTTTTTTTTATAGAGTACAGGCTAGTTATTTTATAGAACACCTCCCACATCTATTGTCTTTTTCATTTGTGTTGTAGACATTTAAAATAGGGCAACTGTATTATCTACCTAGATTATTATCTCACCTGTAAAATGGTTGAGAGTGGAAGGGAGTTACTACTTCAGGTAAAATTAGTACTGCTTCAGACAAACGAGAATTAGACTTACCATACTCACAAATAGTTTTGAAGGATAGCAGGGCGGTAGTGGTTCACACTTCTAATTCCAGCATTCTGGAGGCAGAGACAGGAAGATCTCTGATTTTGAGACCAGCCTGGTCTAGAGAGTGAGTTTCAGGACTGGCAGGACTAAACAGAGAAACCCTGTCTTAAAAAAACCTAAAAACTCCAATAGTTTTGAAGGAGGTAGCCCCTTAGTACTCTGCTATAAAGAATAAATAAATGACAGTTTATTTTTGTGGATATTTGAGAAATAACTGACTCTGACATAGCATGTACTGAGGAATATAACTACAGGTCAGTTATTCTAAAATAGTTTTTGTTTACATTAGACTGGTACTTAGGATTGCCACACAACAGATTTACTCCCTGAATTATTTATACATTTTTACAACACTCTTATCTTGAAAGGTACATCTTAAATTATATGTGTTAAGATTAAATAGTCTGTGAGTTCTTTTGTGCTTTTGCTATTTTATGATTGTAAATAGAGGTAGGACTTAGAATTGTTGAAACCAAAGGCTATGCTTATTTGGCTCTAAAATTGTTTTTGTTTCAGCTGGCTTCATAATGACTTAAAAGTGGCCCTCATCGGTAGTCCAGTGGACCTCACTTACAGATACGACCATCTAGGAGACTCTCCTAAAATTCTGCAAGACATTGCTTCAGGGAGGCATTCATTCTGCGAGGTGCTTTTAAGTTAATATATACCTACTGTTGCTGGTTTTTAACTGTTACTATTATTTTAAAGATTTATATTTTTATGTGATTGGTGTTTTGCCTGCATGTATGTCTTTGTGAGGGTTCCAGATCCTCTGGAACTAGAGTTAAAGACAGTTGTGAGCTGCCATGTGTGTGCTAGGAATTGACCCCAGGTCCTCTGGAAAAGCAGCCCAGGTTCTTAACCACTGAGCCATCTCTCCAGCTCCAATTTTTAATTATTATTATTTTAAATTTATTTATTTTAATTTATATGTATGAGGTTTTTTTGCCCACCTTCATGTATATCTATCACTTGCCAGCCTAATGTCTACAGAAGTCAGAAGAGGACATTGTGTACCCTGAATTAGAGTTAGTAAGTAGATGCTGTGATCTGCCATGTGGGTTCAGGGAACTGAACTCCTTCCTACTCTACAAGGGCTTCCGAGCGTCTCTCAGGCTCTTTTAACTTAGTATTTTTATACGAGTGTGAGCTATTTGATTTTCAGTTTTACTTACCAACCTTCCCCAAGCCTGTAGTTTCCTATCTCCTTGAGACTCACTCCCTTACTGTGGCGTAAAGCAAACTCTTCCCTGCTTTAGGAATGCCCTGTTGCTCTCCCTGCTTTCTCTTCTGTCTGGATCTCTACAGATAAGAAGTAGTAGGAGATGATACTGCAACACAATTTTTTCTGTCATATTTTAAATTTTTTATTCTTTTTGTTTGTTTAGAGATGGTATCTTGGTATGTAGCCTTGGATGATTTGGAATTTGTTAAGTAGATTAGGCTGGCCTGAAACCTAATCATTTAATTCTTACTTGTATAAAATCTGTTTTATGTGATACTAAGCTTTTTCATAGTAACATTTGCAAGATGTTTCTATTAATTCAGATGTTAAGTAAATTAATGGTTCTTCATGTTAGATCCCCAAACTTGCATATCAGTAGATGCAAATATCATATAGCGCTTTAAGATCAACAGGTTTTTTTTATCTATCTATCTATCTATCTATCTATCTATCTATTTATTTATTTATTTATTTTTAAAAATAGGTCTTAAAGGATGCTAAAAAACCAATGGTGGTTTTAGGCAGTTCTGCACTCCAGAGAGATGATGGAGCAGCAATTCTTGTAGCTGTGTCCAACATGGTACAAAAGATTCGAGTGACAACCGGTGTTGCTGCAGAGTGGAAAGTTATGAATATTCTGCATAGGTTTGTTACTTGTTTTTTGTTTGTTTGTTTTAAGATTTATTTATTGATTATATGTAAGTACACTGTAGCTGTCTTCGGACACTACAGACAAGGGAGTCAGATCTCTGTTACGGATGGTTGTGAGCCACCATGTGAGTGACTAGGGTGCAATTGCGTGGTGTAACGAGCACACCTATCCAGGTGCAAGACTCGAATCCACTCTCAGCTCCAAAACTAAGCTAAGTAAGCAAGCAGCAATAACCCAGGGAACTGAACTGTAGATCCCCTTGTCCATAGGTTATAAAGTAGAATGGCTGGACTAAAGCAGGCAGAGGTTTCAAGAGCTGTTTTGCATGTCTCTGCATGTTTTAGAAGGGCTGTTGTTGTGAGCTTCTTCCTTAGATTATCTTCACTAAAACATGGAAACAGTTGTAGGAAGCCGTTCTGAAAGGGTCTATTCCAGTCTGTGTAGTAATGGTGTTCCTGCATTGCTTTTCCCTCCTCCTCCCTCCTTCCTCCTCCCTCCTCTCTCTCTGTCTGTCTGTGTCTGCTTTTTTTTTTTTTTTTTTTTTTGGTGGGTTTTCCTTTTGTTTTCGAGAAAGGGTCTTACTGTGTAGCTCACTGTTCTGGAACTCACTCTGTAGACCAGATGGTTGTGAGCCACCATGTGGTTGCTGGGATTTGAACTCAGGACCTCTGGAAGAATGGTCAGTGCTCTTAACCACTGAGCCATCTCTCCAGCCACCACCACCCCCTTTTACTTTTTTTTCCTTTTTAAAGATAGGATCTTGCTATGTAATCCACGATTTACTATCAAACTGGCCTCAGACAGAACATCACTCTAATAGTCCTCCTGCCTTTGCTGGGATTATGGTAGTGTGCTACCACACCTAGCTCTCTTTTGATTTTAAAATCCTGCGGCTTTACTCTAAAACATGTTTGATTTACTGTAAGTTTTATGTCTTACTGTGTTGAATTTAAGCCATTTACAGTTGGCTTTCATAGTTACTTCATTGCATATTAATTCATGAAAAACAGTTTCAGGAGGAGGAAGATGAGTAGCTCACTGTTAAAGTGCTTGCCTAGCGCCCACAAGAGTCTAGTTCAGTCTCCAAAACCACAGGAAAAGAAAGAGAAACCAGGCATGGTTGCCCATGACTTCAATTCCAGCACTCAGGAAGCAGGAGGATCTCTGAGAGTTTGACGCCAGCCTGGTCTACAGAGTGAGTTCTAGGCCAGCCAGGGCTACACAGAGAAACCCTGTCTCAAAAAGAAAAAGAGAGACACTCTGCTATGCATCTTATATTTCAGTGGTAAGAGTTGAATATAAAAAAAAAATAAAAAAAAAAAAAAAAAAAAGAGTTGAATATAAAAGAAGCTACAAATTATTCCTATGTAATTACTCAAATTGCTTATACTTAAATGCTGCATGTATTTGAAAATCCATAATTGTTTTACAGGATTGCAAGCCAGGTAGCTGCTTTGGACCTTGGCTATAAACCTGGGGTAGAAGCGATTAGGAAGAACCCTCCCAAAATGCTGTTTCTTCTGGGAGCAGATGGAGGTTGTATCACGCGACAGGACTTGCCAAAGGATTGTTTCATTGTTTATCAAGGTAAGTAGCAACTTGGCAGTAGAAACAAAAGAGAGCTCGGGAGGCAGAGGCAGGCAGATTTCTGAGTTCCAGGACAGCCTGGTCTACAAAGTGAGTTCCAGGACAGCCAGGGCTACACAGAGAAACCCTGTCTCGAAAAAACAGAACAAAACAAGAAACAAAAGAGAATCATACCTGATGCATACTAAGAGGTGTTTGATATACACAGCTTCTGTTTTGAATAACTGTTCTGACTATATAGCAGTTCATTGAAGTGTATATACTTTGGGTCTGCAACATGAATATGTGACTTTTTTTAATTAATTTATTTATTTAATGTATATGAGTACACGGTATCTATCTTCATGCACCCCAGAAGAAGATGTCAGATCTCATTACAGATGGTTGTGAGCCACCATGTGGTTGCTGGGAATTGAACTCAGGACCTCTGGAAGAGCAGTAGATGCTTTTAACCGCTGAGCCATCTCTCCAGTCCCAATATTGACTTTTTTATTTGCAATTTTTAAATAATAAACCTTATTTTAAAAATCATAAGAAACAAAATCTGTTTGTTAACCAGAGGAGTAGCATATACCTGTGATCCTAGCCCAGGATGAGGATGAGATGGGAAGACAAAGAGTTTGAGGCAGTTCTTAAAACTTATCATAGGTGGGGTGGAGAGATGGCTCAGTGGTTAAGAGCACTGACTGCTCTTCCAGAGGTCCTGAGTTCAATTCCCAGCAACCACATGGTGGCTCATAACCATCTGTAATGAAATCTGATGCCCTCTTCTGGTGTATCTGAAGACAGCTACAATGTACTTATATATAATAAATACATCTTTTAAAAAAACCAAAACTGGACTATAAAATCTAAAGTAGTGTTACACATGTGTATTCCCAGTGCGGGGATCAAGGCAGGAGAACCTTGAGATCAGTAGGAGTTACACTGGCTACTATTATATGGGAAGACAGTATACCACCTGTTAATTGCCATTTTTATTTATTTATTTGTTTTTTTATTTATGATGGTCATGCAAACTATGCAATTTACCACTAAACTACCTTTTTTTTTTTTTTTTTTTTTTCTTTTTTTGGTTTTTTTCTCCATATAGCCCTGGCTGTCCTAGAACTCACTCTGTAGACTTGGCTGGCCTCGAACTCAGGGATCCACCTGCTTCTGCCTCCCGAGAATTTGGGGTTAAAAGTGAACTGCACTCTTAGTCTCACTTTATAAACTATGAAAGTGGCTGGGCATGGTAGTGTATGCCTTTTCATAGAAACCTTGTCTTGACAAAACAAATGAGAGACCTCTGGAAGAACAGTCAGTGCTCTTAACCACTGAGCCATTTCTCCAGCCCAGTCCAGTTTTTACTAAAATATGGTTCACTGTTTTTCTCCTCCCAGGACACCATGGTGATGTTGGTGCTCCCATGGCTGATGTTATTCTCCCAGGGGCTGCTTACACAGAAAAGTCTGCTACTTATGTCAATACTGAGGGCAGAGCTCAGCAAACCAAAGTAGCAGTGACGCCTCCTGGCTTGGCACGAGAAGACTGGAAAATCATAAGAGCTCTCTCTGAGGTATTATTTTTGAGGCATTTCTTTGAAGTCTTTTTTTGTTCCTTAATATTCATTAAGCAACTGGAGATGTGGCTCAGTTGGGAGAGGACTTGCTTAGCATGCACGAAGAAGTCCTAAGTTCAATAAATTCCTGTATGTAGCTTGTAGTGCTGGAGACAGAACCCAGGGCCTCGGCAGGTACTAGGCAGGGCCTCCACCGCTGAACTACGATTTCATTCATTAAGGCTAAGTTAGTGGCATAACCTGGTTGTGTAGGAAATAAAGTGTTCAGAAAAATGAAGAATTGAAGTTGGTACTTTCCTTGTAGATTAACATCAAGCAAGAAGCATTGATAGTTAGCCTAGCATCGTCTCTGTGATCTTTTACTTCAGGACCATATACTTGCTAAGTATTCTCTCTACCACAGAGCAACATTCTGCAGATAAATTAAGAAAGGAAAAAGGAAAAAAATTAAGAAAGGAAAAAGGAAAAAAATGCCTGCTAAAATATACTAAAAGACTTTTTTCTTTCTAGTAATACCGAGTTATTTTATCATAGTTTCCATTATGAATTGTTTTGTTCCTTTTTTGTTGCTGGAGATTGAGCCCCAACCCTGATTTTTTTTTTTTTTTTTCCTCAAGACAAGGTTTCTCTTTGAAGCCCTAGAACTTGTTCTATAGACCAAGCTGGCCCCAAATTCAGAGATCTGCCTGCCTCTGTCTTTCAAGTGCTAAGATTAAAGATCCAGGCCATCTCAGCCTGCTAAACAACAATTATTTATTATATTGGGCCATGGGCTGTGCGTGCTGCAACAATATTTGGAGGTTTAGAGGGCTCTGAGGGAATCTGTTCTCTTCCTGCACTGTGTGGGTCCTAGTGATTGACTCTCTTCAGACTTGATGCCTGATGTCTTGAGTCATCCTGGCTTGCCCCAATTCTGACATTTTTTAAGTAGTAAAGTTGTTTGTCATGGTGAATCTGATGTGTTGTAGATTGCAGGTATCACTCTTCCATATGACACTCTGGATCAAGTAAGGAACCGTCTTGAAGAGGTCTCTCCTAATCTGGTTCGATATGATGATATTGAAGAAACTAATTACTTTCAGCAAGCAAGTGAGCTTGCCAAGGTAAAAACTTGCCTGTGTGCAGTTTTCCTAATGTGCTGTATCTTGGCATGGTAGTACTGGTTTTCAGTATGATTCTGGTCTCTCTCTCTCTTTCCAGCTAGTAAACCAGGAGGTTCTTGCTGACCCACTCGTTCCACCTCAGCTAACTATAAAAGACTTCTATATGACAGGTAAGTTTGACTGCTACCTACTCACAGAGAATCAGAGAATCCTTTAGCTTCATAGCTTTTTTTGGTTTGGCAATATTTGCTATTAATCTAAAGAACTTGATTTTTTTATATTTATTTACTTGTGCTTGGGCAGGCATACGCTCACCATGAAGAGTGTGGAGGTCAGGACAATTTGTGGGAATCAAACTCAAGTCATTAAGCTTGGTAACAAGCACCCTTGTCCACTGAGGACATCTCAGGAGCCTCTGGTCTGACATTGTTAGACATCAAAGCTAATGTAATTTAGGCGGTAGATCTGGGTGTCAAGGCTCATTTTGTACATGTTAAGCACGGGCACTATACCCCTAGCTTTCTAGCATTCTGTGTGTTTCTGACATGAAAGCAAAGTTTGAACACCCAAAAGGTTTAACAGATTTAAATTGTAAAATTTAGTAGTATATGGAAAAATCAATGAATAGAAATTTAAAGTACTAAAAAAACTCTCAAGGTTTTCTGAAAATTATTGATAGAATATTCAGAATACTTAAAGATTTTTTAATATATTAAACAGGGCTTCTGGTGTAAATTGTTAGAACGCTTTTAAGAAATGCAGATCACCATTCATTTTCTATAACTTTGACAACAGTTGATAAAGGTATGAGACAGTTGATATGTAAATAATTTCTTACCTAAAAGCACATAGGAGCATAAATTTGTTTGGTTTTCTATTTTTTAATCTTTTAAAGATTTTGTTTATTTTATGTATGAGAATACACTGTCACTATCTTCAGCCACACCAGAAGAGGGCATCAGATCCCATTACAGATAGATGGTTGTGAGCCACCTTGTGGTTGCTGGGAATTGAACTCAGGACCTCTAGAAGAGCAGTCATTGCTCTTCACCTCTGAGCCATCTCTCTGCGGGCCCCCCCCCCCCCCCTGTTTAAAAACTGGGTTTCATGTAGCCAAGGTGACCTTAAAACCATCTTGTCAAAGCAGAGGATGACCTTGAATTTGTACTCTTCTTTCTCACAGTGCCAAGTGCTGAGACTACAGGCCTGCACCACCACAATTTTTATGGTACTGGAGACCCAGCCTAGGGCTTCCTGTGTGCTAGTGCAGCATTTTTCCAACTGAACTACATCTTATGAGCCTTAAAATGATGTTTAATTTTACCTTTTAAAAAATGTGTATAGGTTTTGTTTACATGCATGCCTCTGTACTATTTGTGTATCTAATTCCTGAGGAGATGAGAAGAGGGTTTTGGATCCCCTGGGACTAGAGTTGCAGACAGTTGTAAGCCTCTATGGAGGTGTTAGGAACATAATCCCAGCCCTCTGCAAGATTTGCAAATGATCTTAACATTTCAGACTCTGTGTTTATACATCTTTAAGTTAGCATGTACTAGTAAGGTTATTTCAGTGAGGTGATAGAAGTGTTAGGATCAGATCCAGCAGAATGGCTTATTGTGTAAAAGCTTGTGATGTAAACCGGACCCCACAGTAGCAGAACCAACTCCCAAAAGTTGTCCTCTGACCTCCACACAAACACTGGACATGCTCATACCCCCTCACATTCACACACCAATGATACATTTCCAAACAGTTTTAAAAATAAATGCAAGTTGGAGTCATTGTACACTATACAACCAAGCACAAACTACAGTGAAACAGTACTGTGACTTGTGAGTGCTGGAAGCAGGAAGATTTACATGCATTCAAAGATTGGCGGGTTTTCTGCTCATGGTGGGTTACACCTGGAGTCTCAGTACTTGGTGACAGGAGATTAAGGAGTTCAACATTAAATTCTGCCACATAGCAAGACATGAATGACAAACAAATTGAGCTTTTTAATTTTTTTCCCTTTTTGAGGCAGAGTTTTTCTGTGACACCCTGGCTATCCTGGAACTCACTTTGTAGACCAGTCTAAACTTAAACTCAGAGATCTCAAAGGCATGTGGTACCACTGTCTGGCTCTCTTTTTAAGAGAAGGTTTGGTTTTTGTTTTGTTTTTTGTTTCAATAAATATTTATTTATTTATTTTATGTATATGAGTACACTGTAGCTATGCTGATGGTTGTGAGCCATCGTGTGGTTGCTGGGAATTTGAGTTCAGGACCTCTACTTGCTGAACTCAGCACCAGAGGAGGGCATGCATCAGATCTCATTACTGATGGTTGTGAGCGAACATGTGGTTGCTGGGATTTGAACTCAGGACCTTCAGAAGAGCACTCAAGTCAGTGCTCTTAACCACTGAGCCATTTCTCCAGTCCCCAAGGGAAGGTGTTCTTATGTAGCCCACAATGGCCTCCAATTTACCACCTTCTACCTCAGCTTCTTTGAGTGCTGTGGATACAGAAAAACCCTACCACTCTAGGATGTTTTATATTCCAGGCTAGCTAACCCAAGCTACAGGGTGATTCTCTTAGTTCCTGGTGCTCATCCTATAGAGGGCTGTGATTACTAATATGTGCCTGTACATTAAGCTTCTATATTGGGATATAGATCAAACTCAGCTTGTCCAGCCATACCATCATGCCAGCCTCTGGTGGGGTTTTTGGGTTTTTTTGGAAATGATTCTATCTCTTGAAGCCCAGGTTGACCTCAGACACACAGCAATCCTGCCTCATCTTGTGAAGTGCTGGAGCGCGATGAGTGTGAGCTACAACATCTATCTGATAAGCAGAGCATATTGTGTCCATTTTTTTCCTTAGATTTTTAAAGAATTTCCTATCATTTAATTTTTCATACTGTCATGTAATCTAGTTTTTATGTGATTATTTAATTACTGCTAGAGACTAAAAACATATAACCAGAAAGTTGTGGTAAATGGGAGGTGGAGGCAGACAGATCAAAGTTCAAGGTCATCCTTGGCTTCATAGACAGCCAGAGATAGCTAAGACCCTAACTAAAAACCGTGGGCAGTAAAGAGCTTATGTTCAGGGCTTATTGCTTACCTACAGTTGCGTTCCAGCTTCACAGGCTTTTGTTCTTGCATGTGTACATTAAAATTCTCCGTGTGTTCTAAAGTCACAGTAACAAAAAAAAAAAAATGGCATTAGTGGCTCTTCCCTGGGAATTTGAGGTAGGAGGATCACCCCAGATTTGAGGCTAACTTGGTATACTATTGAATTCTGGGCTGGCCTGAAATCTGAGACATTGTTTTAAAAACAACAAAGGAAGTTGTATTAACAAAATGCATGCTCTTAATGTCTTTCAGACTCCATTAGCAGAGCCTCACAGACAATGGCCAAGTGTGTCAAAGCTGTCACCGAGGGCGCTCAGGCAGTAGAGGAGCCGTCCATATGCTGAGACATCTAACAGGGACCCTTTTTGCTACAGACAGTAAATGGACATTGCTGTAATCCCTTATAAGTTAATGTTTTCCAACATGAGTCTGAATGATGTAATATTTAAAGTTATACTATGCTTATCCGAAAATGGTATTGTACTTATCAAAAATCCTGGCAGTTTAAAATGTATGTAATTGTGTGCAAGCATTAACTAGTTTAATAAAACTATCATTTTCTCTTTCATGTTAAAAACACTGATATTAAAGTGTGAAGTTTTTTTATTTTCATAGATCATTCAGGGCTAGGGACATAGCTCACTGGTAGAGTAGTTGCCAAGCATATGTGAGGCTAAAGACTCAACCCCTGAAGCTTAAGGAAACAACACAGATCTTCCATTCAGTCTCCACATTTTATGCAGAAGATTTATGGGCCAGCAGGATGGCTCAAAATGGGTAAAGGTGCTTGCTGCCAACTCTAACTAATGTGAGTTTGAGCCCTGGAACCTACATGGTAGGAGGAAATGAATCCTACAAATTCTACACATACAAATATAGCCAGCCTGGGCTACAGAGTTAAGATCCTGTCGAAAGCTGGGTATGGTGGAATACCCCTTTAATCCCAGCACTAAGGAGGCAGAGGTAAGCAGATTCCTGTGAGTTCAAGGCCAGCCTGGTCTACAGAGTGAGTTCCAGGACAGCCAGGATTACACAGAGAAACCCTGTCTCGAAAAAAAAAAAAAAAAAAAAAAAAACAACAACAAAAAGTAATTAAAGAAAAACATTTTATCGGGCTGGTGAGATGGCTCAGTGGTTAAGAGCACTAACTGCTCTTTCAAATTCAATTCCCAGCAACCACATGGTGGCTTACAACCATCTACAATGTGATCTGATGCCCTCTTCTGGTGTGTCTGAAGACAACTACAGTGTATTCATATACACAAAATAAATCTTTAAAAACAAACAAAAACCCCAACATTTTATTATTAACTTGGGAGATGATCCAAAAGTAAGTTAAAGATGTGGGTTGTTTTGTTTTACCTGCAGTTCTGAGGTTTGAACCCAGGGCCTAGGCTGGCTGGGCAGTGCTCCTCCGCCAGTGCATCCTCAGCACAGCACAGGGTTTTAGTTCACTTTCCCCAAAACTCTCTTCTTTTGTAATTCTCATTTCTTTCTTTCTCTTTGCACTAAAACCCCAACTATAGGACACCATTTTCCTGGCATAAGAATAAAATGGTTTTAGAGTAGTAGTGTGCCATCAGTCCTTTAGAAGTGGTTCAGGGCTGGCTGAGTGGTGGTGGACAGTGTGCTTAGTGTATGTGAGGCCCTAGGTTCCCTTTCTCGCACACAAAATAATTGTACAAAGTTTGTCATCTTAACCTTTTCAGAAATACTTGTCGTTAGTGATATGTCTTGAAGATATATACTTTAAAGTACACTGAACTCAGGACATAGCTCAGTGAAGGAACATATATGTGGCCCTAGGTTCAAACCACAGCACATACCTCCTATAAAGCTGGTACTACATGGTTGGGCCACCATGATTGATTACGGATAACTTACTAAAACTCCTAGCTGCCTGAAAGTATAAATTCTTTATGTTAAGAGTTTGCGTCCAGTACATTGTTCCTGTGCCTCCCTCCCGTATTCTTCAGCACTCCACACTGCTGGCCTCGAGAGGATATGACTCCCAGCTCTGTGTTTCCCGCAGTAGTCTGCAGTGAAGTGGATACTCAGGAAAGGACCTAGGTATGCCTAAGCTGACCATACATCTTTGGACTGTCCTCCAGAAACTAAGGATACACTTAGATACTAATGGCAAGAATGGTGTAAAGCGTAAAGAATGGTCTAAGAGTAAAATAAAATTTCCATCAGAAGAGGGAAACTGCATGCTAGTTATGGATAACTTACTGAAGTATTTCTTGCCAAATCAGATCTTATTTAACTTTAGAAGTGTTGAACATTTTTAAACATTGTTTCTTCATTTGTAAGCTGTGGATAAAAATTATAACTCCCACCTTACAATAACCCCACAGTAAAATCAGAAAGTTTATAAAACTTTTGGCTAGTTCCTGAGAGCTGGTGTTCAGTCTGCTTAGTAACTGAGGGCTCCATTGTAAAGGCAGACTCAAATGTTACCGCTTCCAGAGGCTGCAATGAGAGAGTCCTTGATCTTGGATGGAAAGTCACCATCTGAGTGTGTCAGGGACTTAGTTCCTAGGCTGAGCAATAATCATGCTTTATATGACCTCTACTTTGTTTATATTTTCCTAAAAAGAACAAAAGCCTTCCTGTCTCAGGTTCTAAGAAATTTAATGAATTCTCCTGTGGTAGCCCAATCAACAATGCTTACTGCCACAGCCTATGAAAATTAATTTATTATTTAGATATTCTTTGTTTATTTTGATGAAAATTTTAACACTTTTAGTATAATTTACTGTGTGGTGTGTGTGTATTTTTCCTGTTTGTTTTATCTTGTGACAAGATCTCATATATCTCAGACTGGCTTCAGAGTCACTGTGTAGCCAAGGATGGACTTAGCCATTGATTCTTCTTCCTGTCTCTTTACATGCTGGGATTATAGATTTTTGCCACTATGCTTGGTTTCAGAGAGCAAAACTAAACAGGGCGTTTAGAACAAGAAAACCATATACTAAGTATTGAAGTAGACAAAACTCCTGAGTATTTATGTATTTGTGTCAGTGCCAGCATTTGATAACAGACTGTTAGTCTGTTAGAACCAGACTCACCTCACCACCAGTTAAGCTAACAATTAAAAAACTATAGTAGCCGGGCATGGTGGCACACGCCTTTAATCCCAGCACTTGGGAGGCAGAGGCAGAAGCAGGTCGATTTCTGAGTTTGAGGCCAGTCTGGTCTACAGAGTGAGTTCCAGGACAGCCAGGGCTACACAGAGAAACCCTGTCTCGAAAGAAAAAAAAAAAAAAAGGTGTAAGATGTCAACATGGAGCAGGTATGGCACACATCTGACACTTAATGCAAGGTGGGGCAGTCCTGTGTTCAAGGCCATCCTGGAACACCACTATAAGAAAAGAATAGTCACTCACTGTGGACATGTAACATGTACCACACTTAGGTACGTATGTAGATGAAAACAATATAGATTATAAAATGAAATATTTTCAATTTAGCGCCTATAAATATTTTCTTATATATTAAACTTTGTTGCTCTTGTGTCCAGTATAAAACCTGCAAATCCCTAGGCGAGTATAGGATAAGGTTGAAGCCACTCTTAGCTTTTTTTTTTTTTTTTTTTTTTTTTTTTAGTTTTTTTGAGACAGGGTTTCTCTGTATAGCACTGGCTGTTGGCTTCGAACTCAGAAATTCGCCTGCCTCTGCCTCCCAAGTGCTGGGATCAAAGGCATGTGCCACCACGCCCGGCTACAAACGCCTTTTTAGAGCGAGGTGGGGACGAAAGGAGGCAGGATGTAGATGGGATCTGTTAGACCCAGTGGCGACCTCTACCACCGGAAGATTCCCAACATAGAATAGTTGATGAGTTTAGGAGAGATTTTGCGCGCAGCAGTTGTGTCATCTGTTGGTTTTAAACTACGATTGTCTGGTGTTTTTTCATTCTTGGCAGCTCAGGTGGGCAGCAGGGAAAGAGCATAGCCAGGAATTCGGCCAGGCTTTGGAACGGGAAGATTGGGCAAAGGACCGAGCTCCACTCTCCCTTGGAGTGTAGTGGGATGGCAAGAGAGCGATCTTGAAGCGCGGGAGAGGCAGAGATAGTGTTTATGAGAGAGGCATTGGCTAGAAGAAATACATGGTCTCGGGCTATGCACTAGGCTAGGATTAGACAGACCGCTGATGTTGGCACATAGCCGGATTTAGCTTGGGTTCATTTTTTAAAACTACATGCTACAAGGTGTCCTCTAATCTGCTTTACCTTGTTCCTTTGAGGCAGTCTCTTCCCAAAACAGAAGCGCATCTAGGCAGCCATCCAGCAAGTCCCATCAGTCCTTTGTCTCCCGCCACCCCCACAGCACCCCTACAGCACTGAGCCTATGGACGGACACTCGGTCTCATGGTTGTACAGCAGGCACTCTTAGCACTGAGCCGTCTCTCCAGTCTTTTATTTTTTATTTTGTGGTTTTTCGAGACAGGGTTTCTCTGTATAGCCCTGGAAATCACTTTGTAGACCAGGCTGGCCTTGAACTCAGAAATCAGCCTGCCTCTGCCTCCCGAGTGCTGGGATTAAAGGTGTGAGCCACCACGACCGGCTCTGTCTCTCCAGTCTTAATCTTTTAAATAGATCTAAAGAAAAAAAAAAAATGCGTTTGTTTTGATCTCTTTTTTCCCAAGGAAAGTCTTACTTTGTAGCCCAGGCTGCCTTCAAAGTTCCAGTCTTTCTGATTTTACCTCCCAAATGCTGAACCACAGGTCTGTACCACCACACCTGGCTTCAGGAGATGGTTTTCTGGTAGGTGTCTTACCGATTGTGTGATCTGGGTTACTACAGGTCAACATGAGTCTTAACTAAAGTGATACTCCTCAGAGAAAATGCTTAACATTATAGTTTGTATATGTAAGACCGCAACCCTTGGACATTGGTACTTACTTCGAGATGCCCCTTTCGAGATGCAAATCAGATCGATGCAAAAGCAAGAAGTTTATTTTCCTGGAGGTAAGTGATGAGAAGGTGACCTTGAATGGCTATTGCAAGCAGTTTTTTGTTTGTTTTGGTTTGGTTTTTTTTTTCAAGACAGGGTTTCTCTGTGTAGCCCTGGCTGTCCTTGGAACTCACTCTGTAGATCAGGCTGGCCTCGAACTCAGAAGTCCGCCCACCTCTGCCTCTCAAGTGCTGGGATTAAAGGCGTGCGCCACCACTGCCCAGGTACAAGCAATTTTTATACTTTTTAGGGGCACAGGTTACATCAGCAAGGTTACAGTTCAAACTTATTAGCTAAGCCTATTGACCTTTAAATCTATTGGCTAGCAAGCATGACACGCATTTGAACTCTACCTGGGACTTTCCAAAGGGTCAGGTGACTGTCAGGACATTCTGAGAATTTTTTACTCAGGAATGTTCCTTTGGGTGGAGAATGGAACTTGGCCTAGCCTTGACCCTTGACCTCAGGTGGGAAGAGGAAGCTGAAAGGAGGGAAGGAGGGTGTGGGGCTGGAAAAAGCCCTTAGGGTCCCTCCTGTTCTAGAGTGAAGCTGCTCCATTACCATTTTATTGGACTTAACTGCAGTGTGTGTGTGTGTGTGTGTGTGTGTGTGTATTACACTCATGGTGGAAGGAGAGAACTGACTCCTGAAAGCTGTCCTGACCTCCATTTGCAGTCCATGGCACCTGCACACATACTCAAATAAATGTTTTGTTTTGGGTTTGTTTTCTTGAGCCCTGGCTGATCTGGAACTCACTGTATAGATCAGGTTGGTCTTGAACTCAGAGATCTGCCTTCCTCCATCACCCAAGTGCTATAATTAAAGGTGTGCACCATCATGTCCTGCTTATAATAAACAAATTTTAAGCCCTTTTTTCCCCCAATGCTGAGAGGAAGTTGTTTTATCTGAGGTGGTTCATTGCATATATAAATAATAATAGGGTCACTTCCTGTAGCTTCCCCATGCATACTGTGGACATTTTTTGTTTGCTTAGCAGGAAGTACACAGCCAAGCCTTTTTGTGGGGTAGGGCTTGTTTTGCATCTGCAAGCCTCAGAGAATGGTCAGTTAAGGGATAAGTATCCCGGACAGTTTTGTTCCCTTGGCAATTGGGCTTATTTTTCAGTAACTGGAATGTGTCCTCTAGCATCCACAGCCTTTATCACTGGCCAACTGTTTGTACTTAATATATTTGGACTCTCTCTTTTCAAACCTTTGTTCTCTGTAGATGGGAGAGGCATCTCCCTCGTCTCAGTTTCACCTGCAGCGTCTCTGGTCACTTCCCTCTAATGTGCTTCCCTCATATTCCCCACTCATATTGCCATCTCATAGATTATTTAAGTAATCATGGCCAGTAGTGGTGGTACACAGCTGTAATCACAACACTTGGGAGACTGAGGTGAGCTTCTACCTAAATAAATAAATAAATAAATAAATAAATAAATAAGCATCTATCTAAAATGTACCTTTCTACTCTGTGCTTAACTTAGGATTGGCTTGTAACATGCATTACTCTTTGGTAAACACAGAGTCCCAGTGCATAATCAGATAGTAGGACAAACAGCATGATTTTAGGAAAATCCGACATGTTGTGTAAATCATTAGATATCAAAGGAAATATCTAATCTTTTTCTAAATTTTTATGTGCATGAGTTTTTTGTCTATGTATATGCATATGTGCCATGTGCATACAATGGCCAAGGCAGCCAGAAAAGGGCCTCAGACCTCCTGGGACTGGAGTTACAGGGTCATTGTGAACCACACCATGTGGATGTTGAAAATTGAACCTGGGCCCTCTAGAAGAGCAACCACTCTTACCACTTTTTTTTTTTTTCTTTTTTTCAAATTTCACAGCTTATTGGGTGGGACAGAGGGCCACATTTCTGCCTGCTTACCCACAAACATTTAAAAAACTGTTATTGAAGAGCAACCATTCTTTTTTTGTTTGTTTGTTTTTGTTTTTGTTTTTCGAGACAGGGTTTCTCTGTATAGCCCTGGTTGTCCTGGAACTCACTTTGTAGACCAGGCTGGCCTCTAACTCAGAAATCTGCCTGCCTCTCCCTCCCTAGTGCTGGAATTAAAGGCGTGCGCCACCACGCCCAGCGAAGAGCAACCACTCTTAACCCCTGAGGCATCTCTAGTGCCCTCTAATTCTTAATATATTTGGTGCCTAGTATAAGAGGACACTCTTGTACTGTCAGTACTCAGGAGGCTAAGACAGGAAGGAGGAGAATAGGAGTTGGAGGCGCGGGAGCTATGTGATGAGTTCACAGCCAGCCTGGGATGTATAACAAAACTATCTCAAAAAGCAGCCAAAACCACCCCCAGAGCAAAGAGCCCATATCTTATCCCACTGTAACCTTTCTGACTGGACTTGGTTCTTCTACTCATGTTCTGCTGTAACATATACGTAAATGAACATATGTGTAAAGTACACATGCAAAAGAAGCCGTCCTGAGAGACCAGATGAGAAACAACCTGCAATGGGATAGAAAACTTATGCTAGAACCACCAAAAAGATCCCTAGGGGCTTTTACTGCTTCTAATACAACAGTCTGCTGTTACCGCTAATAGCTTAAATTAAGGCTGGGAGGTAAGGATTGTGCCTACTCAGTGTTATATTCCAGGAAGTATCTGGTGTGCTCTTTAAATGGGAACAGTGATGTTGACTTTGCTCTTCATGCCTGGTGCCAGTGTTGAATAGAACGAGCCAAATGCTTACCCCCAGAGTAAGTTCCTCTCTCCTAGGCATTCAATTGCTGGGTAGGGGACTGGGCAAGGAATTGTATTAAATAGGCTCTTCTGTCCACGAGGAGGTCATCCTCCCTCATTGAGAACTCTTCTTTCATGCCTTCTGATTCAGCACGGTTACACAACATTAAGTTGCCTCTGCTAGTCTCTGATACAGGCTAGTTTATGTACACAGTGATATGTTAATTAATATCAGATACTATTAATCTATGTATATTTTGAGCGGATAAACCAGACAGCAGACCAGGTCAAGGTGGTTCCATGTGGGAGAGGTTTATTGTGCATGGATAGGGGGGTGGCAAAGCGGGTAGAAGGGCAGAGGATAGGAAAAAGAGAGAAAGAGGGGGAAGAGAAGAAAGAGAAGAGAGAGAAGAAAAGAGAGCAAGGAGGGGGTGATCCCCTAATTTATATGGAAAATGACGTCACGCCAGTGAGGGTGGGAACTGAGCCAAATGGGTTGTGGGATTGAGGGTCGTTGTCCTAGCAATGTAGGTCAAGGGTCACATAGTTAGGCCGGGGCTTGGAGTGTCCTGGTACTAACACACAGAGATGGCAAAAAGGATCCACACATCCATTCCCTACCATTCATTATCTAAGGCCCATAGTTAGTTCTTAGACCTCTCCTTACTCCTCATCAAGCTAACACATCAAAGATGTTGGTTATCCTTTTCTTTCCAATCCAAATGATAAATTCATTATCATTACAACTTCTTCTTAACTTTGATTAACTATGCTGTACTTTATTATTATTTCCTGGTAAAGTACTTGCCTTGATAGTCAAGGCTCTGGGTTCAATTCCTAGCTCCAAGAAAAACCAAACCAAACAGTCATGTTTTTCTTCTGGACCAGTTACCATACCTGTTAACTTTCCCCATTCAATCACCATAATACCGATCCAATGACTCATTTCAACTTGGCACTGCTCCGTGAGTCTCATTCAGTTGTTGTTGTTGTTGCAATATTAACTAGTAAGTTATACAATGCAATTCTGTCATACAACACAGTTTCTTAGTTCATTTGAATACTAACTTTGATTTCTTTATAGATAACCAAAATTGATAGAAAAGCAGTTGTAAGCATTAGCAACCCAGTGTAAATTATGTATAGTTATATATGCTCATAAAAACACTTTCAAGGAGCTGGAGAGATGACTAAGGAGTTAAGAGCACTGGCTGCTCTTCCTAAGGACCTGAGTTCAATTCCCAGCACCCACATGGCAGCTCACAACCATCTGTAACTCCAGTCCTAGGATGTCTAACACCTTCACACAGAATACATGCAGGCAAAACACCAAAGCACATACAATAAAAATAAATAAATCATAAAAATAAAATACTTTTGCTAGGTAGTGGTCATGCACACCTTTAATCCCAGCACTGGAGAGGCAGAGGCAGGTGGATTTCTGTGAGTTCAAGGCCAGCCTGGTCTACAGAGTGAGTTCCAGGAACAGCCAGGGCTACACAGAAAAGCCCTGTCTTGAAAAACCAGAATGAAAAAAATAAAACCCAAAACCTCTCAAATTATAACATCGGCCAGGCATTATGGGAGAGACAGGTTTATAATCTCAACACTCAAGTATTCACTCAGGTGAGGCAGGAGGATATTATACAGCAAGACCTTGACTCAAAATGCAAACAAGTAGAAAACCCTACAGACTTGTTTTGAAGGGCTGGGTCGGTGACTCAGTGGGAAGGACCACTTGCTGAGTAAGCGTGAGAACCTGAATTTGAATCCCCAGCAGTCACATAACCCAGCCACACACACCTGGAACCCCAGTATTGTGTGTAGGCAAGACAGGAAGATTGCAACTGTAGTGCGCATCAGGCTAGTTCCAGGGTTAGTGAAAGGTCATATTTCATAGCTGTTAAGGCAGGAGAGAGGACACACAACACCCTCCTCTAGCCTTAAGGGTGCACATATGTGAGTGTCTCTAGCCTTAAGGGTGCACATATGTGAGTGTGTCTCCATACACCACATACACATATGCACACACGCAAACTCTTAATACATTTTAAGATATTATTAAATAATAATTTTTAAAATATAAAATGTATTTTATATTTTAAAGTATATAAAAATAATACATATTATTTTGACTTGTAAGTCATATTTTTGCAGGTTTTCAATTTTTTTTGTTTTTTTTTTTTGTTTGTTTGTTTTTTTGAGACAGGGTTTCTCTGTATAGCCCTGGCTGTCCTGGAACTCACTTTGTAGACCAGGCTGTCCTCAAACTCAGAAATTCACCTGCCTTTTTGTCTTTTTTCGAGACAAGGTTTCTCTGTGTAGTCCTGGCTGTCCTGGAACTCACCCTGTAGACATGGCTGGCCTCCAACTCAGAAATTCGCCTGCCTCTGCCTCCTGAGTGCTGGGTTTAAAGGCATGTGCCACCACGCCCAGTGGTTTTCTACTTTCTAAAACTTTTAATAAGTAATATTCCTTACTATATTTCAAATTTCAAAGACTCCTACAAGTGTGAATTTTTTTTCCTTTTCACATTATATGGGGTTTCATTTTGTTGTTGTTATGCTATGTATGTTTGTTTGTTTATTTGTTTGTGTGTGTGACATAGGGTCTCACTTTGTAGACCAGACTAGGCTGGCCTCAAACTCCTAAGAAACTTGCTTGCCTTTGTCTGGAGTGCTGGGATTAAGACATTCCATACTGAACTTGGTCTGGTTTTTGTTTTTTATTCTTTGTTTGTTGTTTTGTTTTGAGACAGGGTCTCATGTAGCCCAAACCTGGCTTTGAACTTGCTCTGTAGCCAAAGACAACCTTGAACTTCTGACTCTGCTGTTTCCATTTTACAAGTGCTATGTTTATAGGTATATCACAGCACACCTGGTTAGGGTCTGTCTGTCTGTCTGTCTGTCTGTCTGTCTTCTTCTTCCTCCTTCTTTTCCTCCTTTCTCCTCCCTCCTCCTCCTTCCCCACTCTTCCTCCCCCTCTCCTCCACCTTAATTCGTTTCCACTTTTGAAGAAGGTTCACATTCTGTAGCTCAAGCTGACCTTGAGTTCTTATCAATTCTCCTACCTCAGCTGCTGCTTACTCAGAATATAGACAAAGCCTCCACACCCTACTCATTCCGGGTTTTGGTTTGTTTTTTTTTTAATGTAGGATTGGGCCTGGGAGATGACTAAGACTTCCACAAAAGGATGAGGACCCCAGTTCAGATCTCCAGAGTCCACATAAAAGCTGGATGGATATGGTAGCCACCTGTAACCTGCCTCAGAAGGCTAGAGACAGGATCCCCAGAGCAGAGCCCAGCAAGACTAGCCATATCACCAGGTCTAGATTTCATTGAGAAACCTGACCTTACTGAGCAAGGTAAAAGAGCCCTAACATCAACCCCAGGCCTTCATGTGCATGCTTATACACACATGTACTCCTTGACCCCTGGACACATGTGTATACACAAGTGCACCAAATGCAAACACATTAAGAGAAAAGTTACAGGTAGGACTGGGAGACTGGTTTTAAGAGCATGAGGCATGTGGTAGCTCACACCTTTAGTCTCAGTATTCCAGCGGTAGAAGGATCTCTGTGAGTTCAAAGCCAGCCTGGTCTACAGAGCAAGTTCTAGAACATCCAGGCCCACACAGAGAAACCTTGTCTCAAAGAGAGTAAAAACAAATCAAAGAGAGGTAAGAAAGAAAAGAAAAACATTATACTGTTGAGGTCCTAAAATAGGAAAACAGGTTTCCATATAGGAAACACGCTCTCCTGTGTAGAAATAAAGCAAATATGAAAGCTGTTCTAGGCTCAGCTGGTGGGGTGCTTGTTAGCATGTAGGAAACCCTGGGTTCAAACACTAGCTACTGCTTAAAACTGGGCATGGTGGTATATATTCCCAACTTTCAGGAGGATCAAAGTTCATTTGTTCCTCAAGTACATAGCAAGCTTGACGCCTGCCTAGGACACTTGACACCCTGTCTCAAAAAACGCCTCTGCATATTAGCAGGATTTTGATGTAAATCTAAGTCTGTGTGGCACTTAGTCTATTTCTGAGATTTTCACCCTGTGTATTTTCTGTCTGTTGAAATTACAGTTTTTCAACTCTGCCAAAGCTGGGAGAAATCACTAAGCTGTGAACGAGTTTGAAGACATCGTGACATCTAGTACTGCTTACTGGGTGCCAACACGGTGATAGATCCATCATTCATGTGCTCAGAGAGAAAGCCGCAGGATCAGTTCTCTAAATGGAAACTCTAGTTCTATGGTTGATAAGCTACTATCATTTTGTTAGACGTTTTCATCATTGTGACAAAAATACCCGAGAAACAACTAAAGAGGAAAATTCAATTTTGATTTTGTTTCCAGTCCACTGTATCTGGGAAGGTGTGGTGGGACAGTGCTCTTCCTTCATGGCCTCCAGGAAGCCGAAGGAGAAATGGCTTCTTTCCTCTTCTCCTTTATTCCTCTGGCCCACAGACACTGGGTGGAGCCATCCACACACTGGGTGGAGCCATCCACGTTGAAGGCGGGTCCTCTTCCACACGTAGGAGCTGGTGCTCCTCTGGAAGTGTCCTCACAAAGGAGTGCCTTACTAATCCAAGTACGTCGAATGTCACCAAGTAGTGTCTAGAGAAGTAGTTCAGTCGGCCATGTGTTTTCAGAGCACGCGCAAGGCTCTGGAAGCCATCTTTAGTCGTAAGTAAGCATCAGCCAGGCTTGGTAATACAGCGCCTATAATTCCAGGTCCTCAGAGTTAGAGGGAGGAGAGATGGTCCAGTGGTTAAGAGCACTGGCTACTCTTCCAGAGGACCCAGGTTTGATTCCCAGCAAAGCGTGCCATGGTAGCTCACAACCATCTGTAACTTCAATCTTAGGGACCCAGTGTCCTTTTCTGACCTCCGTGGGCACTAGGCATGCACATGGCCTACAAATATACATGCAGGCAAAACATTCATAACAAAATAAATTAAAACGCTTTAAAAAATATTCAAGAGCCGGGTGTGGTGGCGCACGCCTTTGATCCCAGCACTCGGGAGGCAGAGGCAGGTGGATTTCTGAGTTCGAGGCCAGCCTGGTCTACAAAGTGAGCTCCAGGACAGCCAGGGCTATACAGAGAAACCCTATCTCAAAAAAACCAAAAAAAAAAAAAAAAAATTCAAGGTTATCCTTGGCTCCATAGCAAGTCCTCAGAACTTGTGACACTTCCTTCTGTCTCACGCCCCTGAGTGCAGGAGTGATAATGCATGTACCTGCACACCACCAGGGATGGCTGTAGGAACTCCACTTTGGTTTCCCTTCTCCTTTGGTCCTCTTGGGGTACTTCAGTGCCTCTCCCAAACTAGATGTGTTCTGCCTCTGAGCTGTATCTCTAGCCCTTCTAAAATGATTTTCTCTGACAGGATCTCACAAAGCCTGGCCTGACATTTAGAACCTCCTTGCCTCATTTCCTGAGGACCTTGGATTACAGAACTAAACCACAGATTCATCCACAAGAGTCTGATCTGTAAAAAAGAATGAGAGTGGGGGCTAGAGAGTTGCTCAGTGGAGCACTGGGTGATGTTGCAGAGGACTCGGGTTCAGTTCCCAGCCCCCACGTGACAGCCCCTCACAAATGTCTGTAACTCCAGTTCCAGCAGATCTGATACCTTCTTCTGAGCCTCCAAGGATATCAGATACTCATGTGGTACACATCCATACATGCAGGCAAAACACCTATGCACATAAAATTTAAAACAAGCTTCAGAGAATGAAAGTGGACACTGAGAAAATCCTGTGGCTATAGAAAAAAAAAGTTTAGTTTATTCTATGTGCTCTCTCTGCATGTATGTGTACATGCCTAATGCCCTCTGAGTTCAGAAGACCATACTGGTTCCTAGAACATACTGGAGTTGTGTGACAGTTGTAAGCTGTCATATGGGTAATGGGGATTGAACTGGGTCCTCTGCAACAACAGCAAGGGCCGAGCCATCTCTCTAGTCCCAGGGTGATTTCTAATACGACCACTGTAAAGGTCAGTACTAAAATAGAAAGCCTTAAACGACTTCCTTGTGTGTGTGCAGAGGCACACTACATAGTCCAGGCTGTCTTTGAACTCTTTTGAAAAAGACTGATTTCTTATATTTTTCTCTCCTATATTTGTGAACTTCTATCTATTGGCTTCAGGTATCCAGGCCTGCACAGCCAGACCCGTTACCTGCTGCTAGCCTCTACTGTTTGTGAGAGCGGATCTCCCGTGCTCTAGGCTGGCATTGGGTCCTCCTGGTCCTTGTCTCCCACTGCCCACCCCCACCCCTGTCTGCACACAGTGCTTTACACCAGGTACCCTGTTTCTAGTCAGTTGAAACGAGGGGGGAACTTGACTTTTAAAACTGCTCATATGTAGTCTCCCCTCCCCCAGCCTGAAACCTGCTTGCTCAGGGGTGGAGCTTCCTGCTCATTCGTTCTGCCACGCCCACTGCTGGAACCTGCGGAGCCACACACGTGCTCAACTTTCTACTGGACCAGAGATTATTCGGCGGGAATCGGGTCCCCTCCCCCTTCCTTCATAACTAGTGTCGCAACAATAAAATTTGAACTTTGATCAGAATGAATTTGTCTTAGCTCCATTTCTTCTTTCGCCCCGTCTAGATTCCTCTCTTACAGCTCGAGTAGCCATATCAGTCGAACCGTTCACGTTGCGAGCTGCTGGCGGCCGCAACACTCATAGGAAGGTTACTTTATCTACTCCAATGATCCTGAGATTAAGCTACTGAAAGCGGCTTTTCTATATTTTAAGTTATGATTTATTACATCTTACTGTTTGCCACCAATATTTACCACAGTGCTTTTTCAGAGTCAGATCTTCAATAAACATTTACTTAATGAATAAGTGAATAAAAAATAAAAATGCATTATAGCCAAGAGTATGCTGAGAACATTTATTTGTTTTTAAGTGATTTTCTTTTGAGATAGGATCTTACTATGCTGCCTAGTGTGACTTGGAGATCTTCAGCTTACGTGAACCTTTTGTGCTGGCTTCCCGGGTCAATGCAGCCACCTGCACACATGACTGCACCTGGCTTAGATTGTTAACTTTCTGTATGTGGCTTTAAAGATGTAATTCCCAGGCAGAGATGCGTGTAGGGGTTTATAAACCACTCTTTATACAGCAGAGCAGCACAGTGGGGTGGATGAGAATCATTGCTTTTACAGCTGGGTAAAAATCTGTGCCACTGACAAACATGAAAGAGGGGGACAGACAGATGGGTCGACAGTTTTCACTGTTGCTGGAGGACAGAATTGAAACCAGTGTCCTGCCAGGGGGGAATGAGTGACATTTGCTTTTATTAAGGATTTAGACAAGTGTACACATACAGTTTTTTTAAAAGCACCAGGCATGGTCATGATTAATATACAGGATCGTAGTACTTGGCTGGCTGAGTCAAGAGGATTACTGTGAATTTGAGGCCATCGGGAGTTCTAGTGTAATCTGGACTAGAGTGAAAACCTGTCTTCAAACAAAACACAATCAACAAGGTAGAGGTGCCCAGCAGAGCGTTTGCCTTGTATGTATGAAGCCCAGAGTCCGGTTCCCAGCACCACATGCATGGGGTATAACAGCACATGCCTGGGATCCCAGCACTTGGGAGGTGGAAACAGATGGCAGAAGGTCATCCCTACAGAGACCCTATTTAAAGAAAAACAAGCAAAAGAGCGTGGAGCTTATTCTCAGTGTAGAGTACTTACTACCATGTAGGAATGAATCCCTAGTTTAATCTACAGAACCAAAAGAATCACTTTCTAAGCAGGGCATGATGACACAGTGCAAGCCTGAGCTTAAGCAGAACAAAACAGCTTTATGCCAGAGTGGTCAGTTGTCTCATTAGTCCAAATATGTTCATGTGGGAAGCAGAGTAGTGCCTCTCAAGGGTGTCATGTTTGGCTGGACCTGTGAACAGGCTTGCAGAGCAAAAGACATTTTGTACATGTTAATACATTAAGTTTCTTAAAATGGGGACGATGACCCTGCATTATCCAAGTGGGCCTAACAGAACCAGAGACCTTAGAGCAAGCCATCTAGATCAGAGTCAGAAAGAGACCAGAGAATCTAGTCAAGCCGGGCGTGGTGGCGCGCATGCCTTTAATCCCAGCACTTGGGAGGCAGAGGCAGGTGGATTTCTGAGTTTGAGGCCAGCCTGGTCTACAAAGTGAGTTCCAGGACAGCCAGGGCTATAGAGAGAAACCCTGTCTCCAAAAAAAAAAAAAAAAAAAAAAAAAAAAAAAAAAAAAAAAGAGAGAGAGAGAGAGAGAATCTAGTCACGATGAAGACAGGAGAAAGGCTGGGGTTATCCCGGCTGTCTCCGGGTACAGTGGGGCCTTCCTAAGATTCTCTGTTATTGTTTGCGTGTTTTGAGATGGAGGCTAACTATGTGGTCTGTCTGGCTAGGACTAGCTGTTGTGTTGACTAGAATAGCCTCCCACCAAATGCCAGCATAAACCGTGTGTGCTGTAGTAGAGTATGCACGGTGGCTGGTGGTCACCACACCTCTTACTGATGGCGTCATTTTAGCCAAGTAAATACTATTTTGGAGCTTTGTTTCCAGAATGACAAGACAATACACTTTGTGTTGGCTTAGGCCATTAATTAAACTTGTGATAATTTAAGGTAGGTGTAGAGACATGTACTTGTAACCTCAGCATTTGGGAGGCTGACAACAGACTGAGCATCAGAGGCAAGTCTCCACGACAAAGCAGAACGCACATAATTAGCACATAGAAGAAAGGACCATATAGTGATGTCATATAAGAAAAGAGACATATTGTAGAGAAACAGAACCTTTGCATAGACACAAATATCTCCCTCAAAAAACTTAATTATGCAAGAACCCCAAGATTAAATACAAAATGTAGTTAGTAGTAAAGTATAAAGCCCTGAGCAGGAGAGATGGCTTAGCAATTAAGAGCACTGACTGCTCTTCCAGAGGTCCTGAGTTCAATTCCCAGCACCCACATGGTAGCTCATGACCATCTGTAATGGGATCCGATGCCCACTTCTGGTGTGTCTGAAGACAGCTATAGTGTACTCATATACATAAAATAAATATTGTTGGGTAGTGGTGGTGCATGCCTTTAATCCCAGCACTTGGGAGGCAGAGGCAGGCAGATTTCTGAGTTTGTGGCCAGCCTGGTCAGAGTGAGTTCCAGGACAGCCAGGGCTATACAGAGAAACCTTGTCTTGAAATAAATAAATAAATAAATAAAATGTGTAAAGTCCTAAGCAAAGCCCCTTTTCTTCAGAATGACCACTGTAACTATACAGAAGTTCACCAAGATGTGTAGTTTGGAACTGGGCTTAAGTGGCTTCTTCTTACCAGCTCAGTGATGTTTTTGTGACTTACTCAGAATAAAGTGATTTTGCTTAATGTGCGTGTTTGCCTGAATGGATATTATATGTGTGCCCAAGGATGTCAGAAGAGGGTGTCAGATCCAATGGACTTGGGATTACAGATGGTTGTGAGCCACCCATCATCCTTATACAGGGCAACCAGAATTTTACCAACCTTGCTAGTGATGATAACACTGACCACTAGTTAAAATGCTGCTTTCTCCACTACAAACTTGTTTTTTTCCATTTATGATTAATAGGGTTATTTTTGTTGTTGTTTTTCTATTTTTTTCTTTCTTCTTTTCTTTTTTTTTGTTTTCTTAGGTCTTTTTTGTTTGTTTGTTTGTTTTTTTAAATAAAAAAATAAAGCCATGTGGCAGAGACGGCTCAGTGGTTGAGAGCTTGTACTGCTTTTGCGGGGACTCAAGTTCAGTTCCAGCACCAACACTGGGTGGCTCACCACCACCAGTGAAAACAACCATTTTCCCTCCCTCCCTTCCTCTTTCCCCATCTTCTTCCTTTCTTTGAAATAGGGTCTCGCATTGTGGTCTCAGTTTGTACTCTAGGCTGGACTCAGATTTGCAGCAGTCCTTAACTTCAGGCTGCCTTCCAGGCGGTGGGATTACAGGGATGTGCCATATGCCCAACTTTATGCAACATTTCAGACTTGAGTCTAGAAGTAGGGAAAGTGTGAGGTCTGCTTGCAGGAACAGCTGCTGCCTTTGTAGATGGCGGTCATGTGGCAATCCTATGGAAATATCTCCTAGTAGCTTAGAGAAAGGAACGGGCAAGTACCTAACCTGGATGAGAAGGCTGTCCAACCCACAGAGGAACTTTTAGCATTGCACAAGTTACTCATAGTTCTGACCACCAGAAGCTGAGATAAGAAATGGGTGTTGCTTTCAGACAGCAAATCTGTGGTAACTTGTTATGGAGGTGACAGAAAATGATATACTTATTAATAATACATTGACATCACCTACAGGTCATTACATCTGAGATTCTTGCAAAAAATATACCAACCTTCATCTAATCATGAAAACAAACAAACAAAAAACACTGGAAAAACACCAAAGTACCAATTCTATCAAATTAAGAGCAGTATTCTTCCGGAGTGCTGAGGTCAGGAAAGACAGGAAGGACTGAGTCGCTGGGAAGGAAAGAGTGTGAAACTGAGGAGCTCTGAGGATAGACAGCTAACAAAACACAGGAACACACCAGTTATATCTTGTGTGTGTGTTTGTGTGTGTACACCGTGGCACACAAGTGGAGGTCAGATGACAATTTTCAGGAGGAGTTGGTTTTCTTTTTGCCATGTGGCTTGGTAGCAGGTGTCTTTACCTGCTGAGCTATCTTGCTGGTCCTTCCAGATGTTAAGATGAAAAGTATTTACAGGGACTGGAGAGATGGCTCAGTGGTTCAGAGTACCTGCTGCACTTGCAGAGGCCTCATTCAGTACCAGGACCTACACAGGGCAGCTCCCAATCTCCTGTAACTCCAGGTCCAGGGGATTCTGACCCTTGAGGGCACCAGCATTCACCTGCACATACTCACTATCTGTAATTGAAAAGAAAGCATTTCTTTGTTGTATTTTTGTAGCCCCGGCTAGCCTGGAAGTCACTAAGTAGACCAGGCTGGCCTCAAACTCATAGAGATCCACCTGCCTCTGCCTCTGCCTCTGAGCTGCGATTAAAAGTGCATGCCACACCGGGGAAGCAGAGGCAAGAGGCATGGGTTTCAGGCCAGTGTGGTCTACATAGCAAGTTTGAGGCTACCCAGAGTACATAGTGAGACGCGTCTCAAAAAAAAAAAAAGTATATGCCATGAGACCCAGTAAAAGATTTTCCTTCTTAAAACAAAAGTGTTTGTAGTGTGCTGACATACTCTTAGCCAATAGCTGGTGAGATGGCTCAGTGGGGAAAGACAGAGACCTCGTCACCTGAATGGGATTCCTATGTGGTGGGAAAAAAATGACTCCTTAAAGTTACCCTTTGACCTCCACATGCCAAGGACACACACACACACACACACACACACACACACACACACACACACACACAAATAAAATAGAGAGCCAGGTGTGGTGGTGCACGCCTTTAATCCCAGCACTCAGGAGGCAGAGGCAGGTGGATTTCTGAGTTCGAGGCCAGCATGGTCTACAGAGTGAGTTCCAGGACAGCCAGGGCTACACAGAGAAACCCTGTCTCAAAAAACAAAAAACAAAAAAAACAAAAAAAAAAAAGAGTACCTGTTAATGAGAATAATCCAAAAGTGAAAATTAGGGCAATTAATACATTTGCAAGGCAATTTTAAAAAAAGCGTTACTAGTCCATTATGGGTAGGAGACGTAACAGTGTCATCATCACTGTGCTCCCCCCCCCCCCCCTTAGAGCCTCTGGAACTAGGGTTACAGACTGAGCCTCTGCGTGGTCCTGGGAACTGAATCTAGGCCCTTAACCACTGAGCCATCTCTCCAGTCCCAGCGCTAGATGACTGCTTCTTGCTTTATTTCAAGATAGTGTGTCTGTATATATTGTATAAGAAACGTATCCATGCTCTTTATCCTTGCTTCCTGACACAAAGCCTCTCTGGTCCACATAACTTCCAGATGACAGATGTGTGTGCCTCCTGTGCTGATATTTGGCCATTGTCCCTGGTCCACAGACTTCTGAAAGCTCTTGGAATTCCCGGGTCAAAAGAGTATCTTTCTAATGAGTGACTCTTGACCTGCCCCAAACAACTTAGGAATAACTGGAGACCAGACACACCAAACCTGGATCAGAGGCCTGGAAGCTTTGCTTACCCCATGGCCTCGGGGAAGGAAGAGGGGAGGAGATGGAGTTAATAATTAAGCATGTCTACGTGCCTGGCCATCAGTATCCCACATGCCAGGGTATGGAAGCTTCCAGGATGGAGGCCACACACCTGAGCTCAGAGGGTGATGTGTCCAGAGAGGACACCGAAACCCCGTGCCTCTCCAGCACCTCCACAGTGTCCTGGCCATCTTGTTCTTCCATTTGGTTGTTCCAGGGTTAGACTCTGTAATAAACCAGGAGTGTTGCTGTTTGTATAATGAGTTCTAGCTAATCTTTAAACTAGAGGTTGTAGGACAACCTCACTTTGGCCACGTGGGATGTTAGTTGGGGTAGCCTGAGGACCTGATACTAGGAACTAGCACCTGAAGTGAGGGTTGTCTTGTGTGACTGAGCCACTAACCCTGTGGGGTCTGATAATAAGCCCTGGTAACTGGTGTCACAGCGTCAGTTTTGACTGAGCTGTAGGACACTTGGTTATATAACCAGAGAGTTGGGAGAATTGGTTGAAATGAGAAACCCCACACATGTCCAGAATGCTTACATGCGGTTTGCTTTCTCGCTCTTTCTCTCTCTTCCTCTCCCTCCCTCCTCTCTGGGTCTTGTTCTATTGCCCAGACAGACTTCAGACTCTTGGGCTGTAGAGGTCTGTTGCTTCTGTCTCTAGAAAATTTGGGACTACAGACAGACAAGCATGTGTCACTGTGACCAACAGTATTAGAAATATTGTTTGGGCAAAGAGCTCAGCAAATGGAATGATAAATACACAAATTGTTCCTCCCTGCTTAAAAGAATCATTCACTTTTCCTTATTGCTCTGGTTGAAGACCCAGTTTCGTTTCCAGCACCCACACCTTGCCTTACAACTACTCTAACTGCAGCCTCAGGAGCCAGCACCAGCACCTTTTGGCTTCTGAGGGCACTTGCATTTACATACATGTAGATAAAACACTCGGACACATAAAATAAATATGTCTTTAAAGAATCTTAATTTTTCTCATCTCAGCTAAGATATTCTTGAAGCGAAAGAGAATAGTAGCATACTCCTCCAGCAGAAAATGAAGATCCCATGTTGGAATACATATGTACTCTATATATTTATGTATACACACATACATATTTGATCTGAAGAACACAGAAACTTCCTTCTAACAGTAGCAACAAAAAGACAAATGGCCTGTGAGAACAGTTACATGGTGTTTCTTAGAATGGCATCCCACCATTCTACTTTCCTTCTCCCACGCCCAACCCCACATAGTTTGAAACAGTCTCTGTGTGTGTGTGTGTGTGTGTGTGTCTGACGATGACCTTGAACTTTGGATCTTGCCTTTAGCGGCTGGGATTATAGGTACAGACTGCTACACTCTGTTTATACAGTGCTGGGGCTTTATGCACGCTAGGCAAACACACTACCAAGAGAACTACATCCTCAGCCCTTCTTACTTTGACACGGAGTTACACTATGTTGGCCAAGCTGGTCTTGAACTTCTGAACTCACAGTATTAGCCTGCCTCAGCCTCTTTCATACTGGGATATGAGTGTGCACCGTTATGGCTGCCATGAATTGTTTTCTTAGTTTATCTCAGGGGTCGACACACTTACTTGTGATAACTTACCTGACCACTAGTAACTACTGTTGTATAAAGCACTCAGATTTATTGCTCTTAAATTTTGTTTATATTTTATGAGTATAGGTGTTTTTCATACATGTATGTCTGTATACTGCATGCTTGCCTGGTGTCCACAGTGGTCAGAAAAGCGTGTTGGATCCTTTGGAACTGGAGTTATAGACGGTTGTTAGACACTATGTGAGTGCTTGGATTCCTTTGGTGTGCTCTTAATGCTGGGCTAGCTCTCCAATCCTGTTCTTGGGCACAGTGGTACTTCCCTCTGGGTTCAGTGTTAGTCAAGTTAAGTTGGGTTACTGTGATTTGCAGCCTGCATGGGGTACACAGTATCAGGCTACCCAGAGCCATATAATGTGATAATCTTCTCTCAAAACCAGAAACAAATAAATACATTTTAAGAAACAGTTCTCCCTACCTCCTCAATACAGACACAGTGGCTACTATTTGGCTCCAGGCTGGTCCAACGGCCTTCTCTGAGGTTGATGTTAACATCGTCCTGGGCAGGGCAACAGGAAGCACCTGTGTGTCCTACCACAAACGGAGGTGACCCATTGTTGCGACATGACATTTGAAGGATAAATTCTGTTGGTAGTAAATTACATAACTGCCCCTCATACATTTAGAACAGACACACAACTCCTGTGGACACAGAGATGGTTCGTGACTGTGGGAAGATCGACTTTTATTTAATCAGTTGAAAGGTTGGGTCCCCATCATGTGTTGTCATCTGCCACCCCCAAACACCCAATGATTTAAAGGAAACTTGTATAACGAAAGACAGGCTTATAAAATTTTTGTTATGGTATAGAGCCATCTATAGTGACAACAAAACTTGGGGAAAAAAAAAGTTACCCTTTAAATCCACTTGCGTCAATATTTAAAATAAGGTATTTTGACTGGGACTTGCTGGGGAGATAGGGTCCTATCATCAATCAGTTCTGCATGAACTGGCTATGTTGGTTCATGCCTGAAATGCCAGGAGTCTATACATGGAGGCAAAAGGACCAAAAGTTCAAGGCTAACCTTGGCTACAGAGTTCTAGGCCATCATGGGCTATATGAGCCTGTCTCCAAATAAAGCAAAAAACATAAACAAAACACCCCTGACACTTTTCGTTTCTCCTTCTCTCTCTCCAGCACTTCCTTCTTTCTTACACATCTCTCTCTAGATCCACACATTCTTTTTGACTCATGGGTAAACAATGTTTAGAATCTTCTTTCTAGGCTGGAGAGATGGGTCAGAGGTTAAGAGCACTGACTACTCTTCCAGAGGTCCTGAGTTCAATTCCCAGCAACCACATGGTGGCTCACAACCATGTGTAACAGGATCTGATGCCCTCTTCTGGTGTGTCTGAAGACAGAAATGGTGTACTCATTTAAATAAAAATCTTGAAAAAAAAAAAAGAATCTTCTTTTATGGACTTTAGTATCAACTCAGCTGTGTTTAGACTTCCTTTGAAGTGCCAAATACCAGAAAGAAACTACTGAAAGGGTGGGCAGATTTATTTTGGCTCACTGTGTCAGAGGTTTCTAGGTCATGGTGAGACAGAGCATCATGGCAGATGAGTATACAGGAGTAAAGCTGCTCACCTCCAGGCAACCAGGAAGCAGGAACCTAGAAGCACTGCTGGGAACAAGATACATTTCTCAAAGGCACACATCAGTGGCCCACTTCTTCCAACCAGAACTCAACAATGCCATCAGACGATCAACTATCAGTGGATCAATCCATCTACAAATCCTGAAGCCTTATCATCTAATCACTTCCTACAAGGTCATCAGTGGGCAAAAAAGGCCAGTGTAAGATAGGGTGTGGCATTTCACAGTTAAACTACAACACACAACACCTATTTATTTTGATTTTCCACAAGAAAAAAAAACTTTGCATTGCATCTCCCGCCCCCATGATTCCATGCATCTTGTCAGCTCCTTCATGTCTATTTTACAGGGTGATCTTAATATAATAGCATGGTCACACTACATTTTGACGAGATGTTCTAGGTGGGACATATCCTGATTAGCCAACAAGTTCCCATGGATGTATTTAGTGCTGCCAGCAACTGTGTGTGTGTGTGTGTGTGTGTGTGTATCTATCTATCTCATGTGTGGTGATGCCACACATTTTATCAACATAGCAGCAGTGTTTCCTGTCACTGTTTTTGATCTAGTCCAGAAGCACATGCAGACACACTATATTAAGCCTTTTTTAAACTAGGGCTGGGGACCAAACTCTAGGCCTTGGGTATGCTGGGCAACGCTCTGCCCTGTCACCTTAAGTCAGAAATGGAGGCACAACAAGAGGCAGTAGAGTAGCAGGCAAACAGAAGGCTCTGGCCTCATCACTTTCCTATTCTGATTAGAGAATTATTCGTTATCGTGTGGCAGCGGCCTGAGTTCCACGGTGCATGCACATGTGAGGGTCAGAGGGCTGCTTGGTGCAGTCAGACCTCTCCTATCACCTTTATCTGGGGGCCAGGGATTGAACCAGGTTGCCAGGGTAGTGCAGCAAGTGAGCCACTGCACTGTTCCTCCTTCTGGTTCTAAGTCTAAAATAAAGCCAGACATGATGGCTAATGAATGCCTGTAATCCTAACACTTGGGAGTCTGGGACTGAAGGACTGCCACAGTTTCCAGGCCAGTCTGGTTTACAGTGTTAATTCCAGACTAGTCTGAGGCCTTGTCTCTCTTACTAGAACAAAACAAACAGAATAAAACAAAGCACAAATATCTATTATATCATGTGACACCTAGGAGCAGCACTACATACAGAGTAAGGGGGACGATCTGATCTGAGTCACTGGGGTTCCCCTTTCTTCTGTGCTATGGTGGTTTCGGTCTTTGACAGTCTTCTCTTCTGAGCTATGATCATAGTTAATCTTCATTTTATCTGTAAGAGTCGATTTACCCCATTTCCCCTTACTGCTGAACTCTGGCTATCTATCACAATGGTGCGATGGGGCCTCTGGAGCACACAAGTCTAAACTTATTAGTGGCTGTGTTCCACAACATCTCTAAATTACTTGTCTGGAACCTGGAATTTATTTTCCCATGGAAATAGTGGTTACATTCCCAGTGGGTCTACAAAAGCTTGTTTAGCCAGAAATGTCACAGAAATGAACAGTGTCACCTTTCTGCTAACCCCTGCTTATTATCCTGAGGTCTCCATGGATTTCTCTCCTTACTACAATATTTAACTAATCTAACCATAACTTTGGGGACACTTTTTTTTTCTTGTTATAAATTACAGAAAAGATTGACTATTAATGCTAATTCTACCTAAATTCAATCTTTAATCTTACTTTGAAGCTTTAATTAAACAAAACAAAACAACCCACCCAATTATCACTTAAGATGTGACTTCTGTTGGAGAGTTATTTTCTTAACATCAGGAGGAATAATGTTCCCTGATATGTGTGACATTGTCATTCTCTGCCTGTAGCCTGAAAGGGGCCTCCTCCAGCACAGCCACTGACCATCTAGTTCTGGAAGGGCTCCTGCTGGGCTTTGAGGAGACTTAAGACAGACAAACCAGCAGCCCTCTCAGCAACTCTCAGACAGACTCCCTTCTTATTTAGCATAAGATCAGGTAACAGTTCTCAGGTCTGAGTAGTCGTGGATAAGTTAGAATTCAGATTGCCTATATTTGACTACATTTGAATCAGAGATACCTACCTACCTACCTACTTCCCTACCTCCTACCTACCTATCTAGAGTGAGCACTCCTGAATATAAACCAGGCTAGCCTTGAACTTGAAGAGATCCGTCTCCCTCCATCTACTCAGTTGTTGGGATTAAAGATGTGTGCCACCATGCCTACCTTAAACTTGTGTATTTTTTTTACAGAAATTTCACACTGAAATAATCTAAAGCGATCACATGCCTGCTTCATTCGGTGCTTACCTCAGGAACAGTTTCTTTCAAGACCCAGTAACCACAATAAAACCCAAATCTTTGAAACACTATAAATGGCCATTTCTAAAACAGTAAGGTTTAGACTGAAAGTGTCTATGGTCATGTTAATGTAGAATTTAGGCACACACCTACCTGCCATCTTCCGGGCTTTTGAGGTCAGCTGTCTAGGCTGGGTGGGGTACAGTGGAGATTGATAGGCACAGCCCCTTACCTCCAGTCATGGTGGGGAGATTACCACATAGAGCCAGAACATACATGGACTTCAGGTCTGTGCGGTGCACCATAGCAGCCAGCACGGGGCTTGGCACATATGCTGCCTAGCCTCTGCAGTAACTGCAACTCTGTGCTTGGACGATACCCATTCATCCATTCAACCAAGGTCTCTGGAACTGTCCATCCTCCTGCTTCAGCCTCCTATGACTGAGAGCACAGGCATTAGCTACCATGGTCTGTTTGGTATGGAGTCTTGCTTTTAGAAGTGTTGGAATATGCTGAATATGGTACCTCACAATGGAAGGGGGAGAGGGGAGTCCAGACCACACATCTGGTCAACCTGTGTGTCTAGAAGTAAAAAGACAGAGCTATGGTGTTATACATCTATGACCCTAGCACTTCAAAGGTAGAGAAAAGAGGACCAGCTAAATATAGGTTGAGGCTAGCCTAGGGTTCTTGAGACACCATCTCAGGAAAGAAAACACAAACAACCCCCAAAACAAGTTCCTGCAAGACAAAAATCTTAGTAACCCTGAATAACAATTTCTATTGTCAGTGCTTTCTTTCTTTCTTTAAAGAAAAAAAAATGGTGATTTTGTCAGCAACTATTTGCCAAGAATGGCTCTTTTACTTATTGACAGATTCTAATACATTAATCACACATGAATCTTTTACTTTAAATCTACAATGTCTAAATAAGATTTTTTTTAAAATTAATTTTTTAGCTAGCATACAAAATAATGGGTATTGTTACATTTCCATACATATACACCACTGTTTAAAAGAGACCTTTTAAGGACAGAATATAGTTGTCATTTTCTTAATAACGTCACTATAATTTTCACAATGAAGTACTCTGTTGTTTTTTTTTTTTTTTTTTTTTTTTTTTTTTTTTTTGGTTTTTTGGAGACAGGGTTTTTCTGCAGCCCTGGCTGTCCTGAAACTCACTCTGTAGACCAGGCTGGCCTTGAACTCAGAAATCTGCCTGCCTCTGCCTCCCGAGGGCTGGGATTAAAGGCGTGTGCCACCACACCCAGTGAAGTACTCAGTTTTTACAATACTAAAATCACTAGTAGCAAAAGGTAGAACTAACAAGATGTCATGGTGCATATAACACTTCAGAGGCTATAGAAGAAGGATAAAGGATTTTGAATTCAAGACTATTTTGGGCCTCATAGGGAGTTCAAGGCCAGCCTGGACTCCAGACAAGATGCTTCCTCAAACAAAACAACAAAACAAAACAACAACTTCAAAGGGGTGGGGGGATATAGTGGTATACACCTTTAATTCCAGCACCCAGGAGGTAGAAGCAAGGGGATCTTTGTGAATTCAAGGCCATCCTGGTCTACACAGTGAGTTCCAGACCAGCCAGGGCTACTACATAGTAGGACTGACTCAAGCCAAACCAAACAGAAGAGAGAATAAAATAACACATACATTAAAGTGTCTAGCTGATCAGTGGGCAGCACTCGCCTTTAAGAAGTCCAGGACCTGGAAGGCAGAGATTAAGATGGAGCTCTGAGTTCGAGGCCAACCTGGTCTACAGTCTACAGTGCCAGGACAGCCAGGGCTACACAGAGAAACCTTGTCTCATCCCCTACACTCCCCTCAAAACCCTAAAAAGTATTAACTTTAATGAAATGCAGCTTCAGCTTGTAAAGGGAGGCGATCACCGGCTATATAAAGGAAGGCACACACGAGGAGAGACATGGGGCCACACACATGCTTCTCAGGTCCACTGCGACCTGCAAAGGACGCTTACTCTCTTGTATGACCACTGTGCTTTATGTCCAAGGGGGACAGAACAAATACTGGGCTGAGTGGGTGATGTGACTAATACTGGCACAAAAAGCTATGAGTTCCATGCTAGCCTGAACTACCTACTGAGTCCAGGGCCAGCTTGGGTTAGATAGCAAGATCCTTTCAACAAACCAAACCAAACCAAACCAACAAAAATGTAAATATCTGGGGGCGGGGGAGGGTGTGGGGGACTTTTGGGATAGCATTGGAAATGTAATTGAAGAAAATACCTAATAAATTTTTAAAAATGTAAATATCACACAACCTCACAAGTAAGACTTCCAACGTGAGAGGAACTAGTTAATTTTAATGCCCACAGTTTTTCCCACCAATGAAGGAGGAAAAACTCACAGAAGGTTTTATATTCAAATTTAGATAATAAAGCTCCCCAGACAAATAGTATCTGAATTCATCTTAAAGTTATAACTCGGAGACTGGAGAGATGGTTCAGCAGTTAAGAGCACTGACTGCTCTTCCAAAGGTTCTGAGTTCAAATCCCAGCAGCAACATGGGTAGCTCACAACTATCCCTAATGAGATCTGATGCCCTCTTCTGGGGTGTCTGAAGACAGCTACAATGTACTTAACATATAATAAATAAATATTTTTTAAAAAAAAGTTATAACTCAGAAATAGGCATTTTAAACATCAATTACACCTAAAATGCTTTGCAATGAATTTTAAATGAGCATCCCTAATTCCCTTGCAACATACAAAAAGCCTGGCTAGTTCCTACTTCTCCTAACACCTCCGCCATGGACATGTCAGGCTGCAGCAGCAGCTGGCTGTCTCCATGCCTGGTGCACTTTTTCTTTGATCCTGTTTATGTGCTAAAGTTTGTTCATTAAAAAAAAAAAAAAGAAAGAAAGAAAGGGAGGAGATTCTGGGGCTGGACAAATGGCTCAGTGGTTAAGAGCACTGGCTGATCTTCCAGAGGACCCAGCTCAAGTGCCACATGGCAGCTCACAACTGTCTGTAAGTCCAGTTCTTGGGCATCTAAAACCCTCACACAGCCATACACGCAGGCAAAACACCAATGTACATAAAACAAAAAATCACTTAAAAAAAGTAAACCTATTACATCTTTGCAATGTACAAAGTCGCTCAACAGGCTGACACTACACCGGAAGTTCTGAACATTCCAACACTAGGGAAGAGAAGCCTACCCCTCAATTCTGTGTTCCAAGAAGCAGGCAGCAAAGTATGCAATGTACCAAAGGCCTAGACATTCATCAATCTATGCAAACTAAAAGAAAATAACAGAAATGGAATTCTAGATATAATTCTTAATAAATAATTTTACTTGAAGAAAATCCAAGGCATCTTTCAATCTGTTGCTAGGTTTATAGGAGTCATCTTTCTTCTTGGGCTGATAGATGAACTGGCTTGCTCAGCTGTCCTGAGAGTTTAAATACACACTACTTCTATTTGCACCGTGAAAAATAAACAGCTGTATTATGCCTTTCTGGGCAGTCAATAGGTTTTACTTACATTGCTCTGAGAGAAGACAAAAGCCATCTCTTTACAATTGACTCTCAGCAGCCTCAGTTCCTCAGATACCAAAACCACAAAATCTTACCTCTAATACATGAAACCATAAGTACGAATACATACAACATAAACGAGCATTAAATAAAGACAATACCGTGACCTCTAAGTCTCTCAAGTGCCAATTTACAGACTGGCCACCAGATACAGAACTTGGACCTGCCATAGAGAAAAATCATTATTAGCCTGAAAAAAAGAAAAAAAAATAGAAAAAAAAAAGTAAGCTGCCACTGTCACCCTTATGGAAAAAGTTAACATGGAAAACAATAATATCGTAAAACCTGTGTCTTGTAAAGATTTCTTTCCATCAGAAGGTGCAGAAACATTCCCCACCACGGAGCACACGACCTCCTTTCTGTTTCTTCCCTGCTTTTTCTCAAGTATGGGCTTTTTTCCAGCGATGAGAGGTAGAAATTTGGACTTTATCTGGCTGGAGCCGGTGCACTTCTCCCCTTGGCCCCTCTCTCCTCTGCCTCCAAGATGGTAGGAAAGTTGTCGTTTCGGAGGGCAGAGGAACTGCTCTGTGGTGTTATGTCCTCGCGGTGCCTGTAGTGGTGCTGTAGGAGGCTGCTGCCTCTTCTAGTGCAGGCGGGCAGCCCTGCCTTCTTGGCTGGAGAGTATATTCAGGGATTTCCCCTTAATGATCACCGACCCTGGGAGCACTTTTTAGTTTCCAAAATAAAAATATGATCCTCACCCCTCGTGTTAGACAGGGAAAGACTCTTGCCGAAGCCCAGGGAGGGAGCAGTAGCAGCCGAGCTCCCTAAGTCCACTGCCAGCGCCTCTCTGATCTGTCAGCCTAGGCGAGGGAGGGGGGGTTGAGGGGGAGGAAGGAGGAAAAAAAAATTAAAAAAAAAAAAAAAAAAAAAAGCAGCTGAAAGGTAAGCAGAGGCGGCCCCAGGCCCGGCCCACATCCCCGGGCTCCCGTAGGGCGGCGGGCTGGGCCGCGTAGGCAGGGCGGGCGGCGAGCGCGCTTACGTGAGGCCGGGGATTCGCCGGCCCACGCCAGGCCGCGGGCGGAGAATGAAAGGGTGAGTGGGGCCGGCGCTGGGGTGGCGGGGGATGGGGCACCGGGGGCCTCGGGGACGCCCGCGGGCAGCGTCGGCGGGGGTTCCGGCGGCGGCCTGAGCGCGGCGAGCGGCGCGGCCTGCGCGGGCCGGGCCCCAGGAGTGCTGCGGAAGGGGGGGCGCCCTAGGCCTCGGGCCCCGCGGCGGCCGCGCCCTGCCCCCGCGCCACAGGCCTCCCGCGCCCCTGGGGTCCCCCGGGGCCTCGGGGCGGGCGGGCGGGCTGCATCCTGCGCCGGCCCCAAGCTCTCCCGCGGGACGGAGGGCTGGGCGGCGGGGACCGGGGCGACGGGGCCTCGGAGTGGGGACCGTGCGGCAGCACCCCGTCCCCGGGCATCGCGCAGACGGGGCCCCCCGGATTCCGGTAACTGTTGGGTTTGTTTATCCCCCCCGCTCCACGGCGCTCTGGGCGGCCTGGCCGGGGCGGGGCGGGCGGCCTGGCGGGCGTGGGGTGGAGGGGCGGCGAGGAGTCAGGTGCAGCCGCGGCCCGGAAAGTTTCCTTTTAGGCCCGAATTGGAGGCCGCCTTCTCTCCGGGGAGCCCCGGTCCTAGCGCCCGGGACCCCCGAGGGCTTCGGGGGGCGAGCACTCGGCTGGCTCGAAACTCTTTGCCAGTTCCTGTCCGTTCAAGGTACTCCGCCCCTGCACCCCTCGCCCGCGCCGCGCCCCACCCCGCTCCCCGCGATCCCCGACGGGGCTGCCAACTCCAGCCCATTCCCCAAGAGCTCCAGGGCCCGGGGAGAAGCCGTCTCTTCCGGTTTGGAAAAGTTTTCAAGGGGTTTTTCTTAGCTTTATTAGTTAGTGACTGGGCTTTCGGGGGTGGGGAAGGGAGGAGGTAGATTCAGGTGCTGTTTCTATTGCAAAGTCAGGGTCCATCGGCCTCCCCTCCTCCCCCCTTTTTAAAAAACCCAGCACCCCACCAAGGAGCTGTGGGGGTGCTACTTGTGTCTTTATTACTACCCCCACCTTCTCTCCCGGACTCCTTTGGGTCCTCAGTCTCCCTCTCTGGACAGCTCCGGCAGGAAGGTAGTTAAGAAGAGAGCAGAGAGCAAACTGTCAGGGAGAGGGGCAGGACCAGGCAGGCTTCTGGAGCAGTCCCCTGCCCTCCGTGGTAGGACTTTACCCCTCTTAGTTGGTCACTTGTCCGGTTAGAACCGACTCAGACGCTGAAGCCATGGGGGAGACCTCGGCTGACAGACAGAGCATTCAAAACTGGGAGGAAGGACCTGGAGGGCTGGGCGCCTGGGGAAGTAAGGTCTACCTGCAGCGCAAGGAGCAATGCCCGATTTGTTCTGAGCCTATTTCGGTTTAGGTGATGTCCTTAGGTGTCACTCTAGAATAGAAACCACGGGGGTTTATGGAAGCGTAAAGTTCTCATTGCTCCAGTTTGGGGGTGGTGTTGTCTGTGGAGGAGCCCTGTGAACCGAACATTAGAGTTTGGCTTTGGCCTACCCTGTCAAAGAACTAGATTTTTTTTTTTTTTTTTTTTTTTGGTTCTGTTTTGGTGCCATCAGCTCTGGAACTTTTTTTCTCTTCTTTTTCTTTCGTGGAGTAAATTTAAGTTTCCAAATCAAGAGTTTCTTTCTTTCCAAGGATAGGCTGTTTATCGAGGCTACAACTGACCTCACCTGGGTATTGTTTTATGTTGAAATTGCAATGTGGCCCTGCCACCCCCAGCCCCAGTGTGGGCATGTGTGGAGACTTCATTTGACTTCTTTTATTAGTTCTTTTTTGAAATTTCCATATTTCTCTCAGAGCTTGGGGCTCTGTGTGTGTGTGTGTGTGTGTGTGTGTGTGTGTGTGCAGGTGCTCTTGTGTCCTGCTTGGTTGCAGGTTGGAGGTTGCTGGCAGAGGTGGTCCAGTCTACAGAGTAGTTAGTGAAAAGCTGCCTGACCATCGCAGAGCATCAGGATAATCCATGCTCTGGTCTGCGCTGGCTTCTGTCAGGCATCACACTGAGGCTCCTTACAAGGATTGTAAGGATTCCAAGGACTCTTTGCTTTTGTCTAAAAGAGAGCGCCTTTTTAGATACCCAGTCATTTAGAATTGTGCCTAAGAAAGTCTTGATATTTGAAGATGGTATGGATTTGGTATCAAAATGCAAATTATTTGTACTGGTTGTTTTATCATTATTGATTAATTGAAATTGCTTATTGACTAGGGTGTTTTCATGTATGTGTTTAGCAAAACCCATTATTTCTGTTATCACTGGCCTTTATTCTTAGAGCAAACTGGATAGAAGAAAAATCATTTTGAGTCCCCTTTCCCAGCCTATTTTAAAAGTTGAAAGAAATCTTGCTATTTTGTAATATGTTTAATGCTTATCATCAGCTTCTTATTCTTAGAGTTTCAAAAATTGTATATGTAGCCGGGCGGTGGTGGCGCACGCCTTTAATCCTAGCACTTGGGAGGCAGAGGCAGGCGGATTTCTGAGTTCGAGGCCAGCCTGGTCTACAGAGTTCAAAAAGTATATGTAAAAGAACTGAAAGTTTTATGATCTCCCCCCCCCCCCCATCCTGTCCCAAATCTTTTAATTCTGTGCTGTCACTTGTGGGCTATTTTATTCCTGAAGAAATGGTAAATTTGATATTTTAAAATTTAATTTCAAATTACTAAGAGACTTTATGAGAACATACTGAATTAGTTTTAAATTGAAAGAGAGTGTCTACTTCGCTATGAGTTGTTTTGTTTAAAAAGTAGATGTTTAGCCTGCCAGTGGTGGCACACATCTTTAATCCCAGCATTTAGGAGGCAGAAGCAGGCGGATCTTAGAGTTCAAGGCTAGCCTAGTTTACACATCGAGAGAGTTACAGGGCAGCTAGGACTACACAGAAAAATCCTGTCTCAAGAACAACAACAAAAAAGAAAGAAAGAAAAGAAAAAAGAAGAAAAAGTAGATGTTTAACTTATAAGTCTGAAATAATCAACTTTTCTCTGAAAGATTTTATAAAGAAATTTGTGAATCCTGTCACCACTGTTCTTTTTCCAGAAAATTATATTGCTGCTATTTTTAAATTTTTATTTGTGTGTGTGTGTGTGTGTGTGTGTGATTTTTGCTTGCTGGTGCTGGTGCCTCTGTGCACCACGTGGGTGTTATACCTGAGAAGGCCAGAAGAGGGCGTTAGATTCCCCAGAACTGGAGTTCAAGATGGTTTGAGCAGCCACTATGGTGCTGTGATTGGTCTGGGTCCTGAGCAACAAATGCTGTCGATTGCTGAGTCCTCTGTCTGGCTCCTATTGCTGCTAATTTGAAAGGATTGAAAATTTTAGTTTAGATGGACTTAAACAATCTGAAGTCTTAACACTTAACCACATTAGTCCATGCAAACACTTGAAATTCATCCTTCCCTAAGATCCTGTGGGCTCAGCTCTGAGTATGGAGGCCTGCGCCTGGGTCTTAGATACCGGAAGCCCAAGCATCTGCATCTGAAGACAGCTGCTTCCCACACCTGGTAGCCTGGGAAGCAGGAGGTGAGCTTGGGGGGTTGGGGGGGAGGCTGCAGGGGATGGAATTTAGGGTGAATACAGCTCTGTTGTCAGAGCACAGCCCAGCCGCCTCCCACTGCATCAGCTGTGGCTGTGTCCCAGAGGCCTCTGTGTAAATGCTGACTTTAGACAATGCTCGAGGCCACTTTAAGATTTGGGAGAAATTTAAGTTAAAATGTTAGGCATCCTGTTTTTCCTTCCTTGATTCAAGGTGACAGATGCTTGGTTCTAATTGTTTTGCACAATGTGATTGATCTGTTGTCTGTCTAGTTAGTTAGTTATGAGAAAGGGTATATTTTGGAGACAGGGTCTCACAGCCTGGAGCTCCTTGGGTTAAGCTAGCCTTTGATTCACAGTGCTCTTCCCACTTGTGCCTTCCGAGTGCTGGCCTTATGCATGGGATTTTTACTCTTAAAACTAATTCTTAGTCAGAGATGGTAGTGGATGCCTGTAATCAAAGGCTAGAGAAGTTGAGACCAGAGGATCTCAAATTCAAGGCCAGCCTGGCTATATAATAAACAAACAGTATGATCCTGCTTACTCCTCCCCCTCCCCCAATCCCTCTAGGGAAAACCTGCCTCTCTTTTGGTGAACTCTCGTGGTTGTGCATGGTTGGACAGGGCTCTGGGCTAGGCACTGATCCCTTTTCCTCTTAATCTTTGGTTTCTTCATCAGGAAAGGAAAATAAAATTCTTCGATGTAGGATTACTGCTTTTCTAGCCCACCTACATTCTGTAGTAACACTATCTAAGGAACACCTTGTTTCTTTGTTTTCTTACTAAAATACACACATACAACATAAGCATAAGCTTAGCAAGTGAAGCAAGGTAGGAGTCGTGTGCATGCTTTCAGATGGTTAAAGCCTGGGCTTTAGAATCGCAGTGTCTTTAATCTTAGTGATGTGACACCTTGTAATTAGTCCTTTACAAATGTTACTGTATTTTATTAATGTGTCTGTGTATGCCACAGCATGTATGTGAGGGTCAGAGGACAACTGGTGGGAGTCACATTTTCTGATTCTGCCAGATGGGTCCCAGGAATTGAACTCAGTTTGTCAGGATTGACAGAAAGCACCTTTATCCACTGAACCATCTTGGCAGCCCCTAAAACTAACCTTACTGTTCAAAATAAAAATAAATCTTAAAAGATTTCTTTTGTGTGGTGGCACATGCCTTTAGTCCCAGCACTCAGGAAGCAGAGGCAGGAGGAGCTTGGTGGATGTGAAGCCATCCTGGTCTACTGCAAAGTGAGTTCTAGAGCTTAATACGGAGGCCTTATCTAAAATAATAATACTAATATCTATCATTTATAGATTATCATTATTATTTTATTATATTATTATTATTAGAGGCAGGCTGGAGAGATGGCTCAGCAGTTAAGAACTTTTGTTGCTCTTCTAGGAAACTAAAGTTTGGTGGCCAGCACCCACAGCGGTGCTGCCTGAAACTTTAGCTCCAGATGTTCTGAAACCCTCTTTGGACTGGAGCACCAGCACTCACACCTTCATACACCAGCATATGGATACAGTCTTGTCCACACAATAGCAATGAAGAAGTAAAGCGCTAGAGACATGGGTGACAGTGTCAGCCGCTCTCCTAGGAGACCCAAGTTCGGTTCCCAGTTCCTGCCTTCCCAGCTCCTGACTGTAGCTCTAGATCCTCATTGCACAGACCCAAACAGACCCACACATACTCTCATGATTTGAAATAAAAAGCTACTGGTTTTATTAATCTTAGCTTCGAGTTAGGACTGGTAGCTCATCTGCAGTCTCAGAACTTGGGAGGCTCTGGCAGGAGTATTGAGAGTCAATGTCAGCCTGAGCTGTGTGAGTTCAGGCCGGCCTGGGCCAGGGTGAGACTTGTCTCAAAGAAACCAAAAGTCTGTTCGTCTTACCTGTCCTGTAGCATGGCTGTGGAAATGAGGCTCTGCACTTTCAGAATGGCGAGTTTGCTTTGCTCCTTTAATTTTGTGTTTCTTTTTTTGGTAGCACCAAATTTTGAACCCAGGGCCTTGTGAGTGCTTTGAATTTGACATCCTCTGCACGTGTGCCCCTTAAGAACAGAGTTAACTTTTGTGGCGTTGAAGACCTGGGTAGCTTGTGGCCATGGTAGGCTGACTCTGGAGTGGCCTGAGAGGGTGACAGGAGTCATTGATAGTCATTCCTCTAGCAGACCAGCTGCCTTTGCCACTTCCTAGCCTGACAATAAACAAAACAAAACAAAACAAAACAAAACCCCATTTTTACTTAGTTTGATTTAAAAAGAGTCTCTAGCATAAATATGACTTTGAACCTCTGAACCTGCAGAGTAGAGATTTCAGGCCTGTAATGTTACTTACTTATGGGTCATGGGCATTGCTTATTGAGCCCAAGGCTTCTAGCTGTAGCTCTAGGTAGTTCCCCTCCCCTTTCCTTCCCCTATCTCCACCCTAGTTTGGTGGAGAAGAAAATTGAGTATATTTACAACCTAGAATGATAAGGAATGGGTTATTAACCTAGAGGATTTTTCTACCTTGGCTGGAGAGGCCTTCCTACCAGGGTTTTTGCACTGGTCTCTCTGCCCTAAGCAAATGGGAGGAGTTAGGTATTTCAGGAGGTGGGACCTGCAACTCTGAAGAAGAAGTGCCGAGGGACAATAAATAGAGTGTTCTGTGTTGCAAATTGTGATTCTGTGTGGCCTTGGAGCAAGGGAATGTGGAATAGTGCTGAGTGCAGACTCTCTGCTGGTAAGGAATATGGGTTTCTGTTGATCTTGAAAGCCTTTGGCCAGATACATTTACTTAAAATAGCGCAGATCAGAGTTGTAGGTGCATAGAGTAGGTAGAGTAAGGGAGGGCAAGGCTGGATGGCCAGTGAGGCGAGCCCAGGAGACAGCAGACAGGCTTGGAACTGAGGTGGCTGAGAGCCAGAGAGCAGGGCTGGGGTGGCAGAGACTGTTTAGAGGGTCGGCTGGCCTCAGTGTGGCTGGGTGGAAGGACAGCTGAAACGAGAGGAAGCGGTAGTGAGTGAAGTAGTGAGTCTCAGGCAATGAAGGTGGATTTGTGTGTGTGACTTCTATACATTGATTTGGAATCTGGAGTCAGATACAAACGAAAAGTGAGAATAACTCCATGAAACACCTTGTGTGACTTATACTTTTGTGTGTATAACTTAATGATTTTATAGATTAAATATCATAAAATAACTTGGTCTTGGATGTTTATTTAGAAATTTCAACTAGCTGCTGACCTGAAAATAATTAAATTTTGTAAGAAATTTTACATTCTGAAAATTCTGAAGGTATTGGAGATAGGGCTAGATTTCAATTTTTTTTTTTAAATTGGCTAGGCCTTTAATCTAAGCTTTTTTTTTTTTTTTTTTTTTTTTTTGGGTTTTTTTGGTTTTTTCGAGACAGGGTTTCTCTGTATAGCCCTGGCTGTCCTGGAGCTCACTTTGTAGACCAGGCTGGCCTCGAACTCAGAAATCCGCCTGCCTCTGCCTCCCGAGTGCTGGGATTAAAGGCGTGCGCCACCACGCCCGGCTTTAGATTTCAATTTTTAATTTCTTTCTTTGTGTGTGTGTTGAGAGAGGGTTCATGTAGCTGAGTGTTCTTGAACTTGTAGCCAGCTTCCCACAGAGCTTCTGGTTTTTTTTCTTTTTGTTTGTTTGTTTGTTTGTTTGTTTCTTTCTTTTTTTTTTTTTTGAGACAGTATCTTACACTAGTTCTAGCTGGCTTGAGTGAATTCACAAGAATCCTCCTGCCTCAACCTCCCTAGTGTTGAGAGTATAGGAATGATGAGCCACCACACCTGTGAGGTCTGCTTTTTTTTTTTTTTTTTTTAATTCAGTAACTTGCTGAAACTTGTTTGAGTTGGAGCCTTTAGAAGAGCAGCGTTTGCTGAAGTCTGCCCATGGTCCACTTGTGCCCCACTGTAGGCCTTTCATCACCCTAGAAAGTGAAATGAAAAGAAGCTTGGCCAGCTTTGTGCTGGGTGTGGAGGCCAGAGACGGGAGGCCAGGACAGAGAAAGTGTCCAGGCTGTCAGATGCTCCGGAGAACCACCAGGAGAAAGGACAGTGAACGGATTCAGGAACTGAGGAAGGAGCCTTTGGCTTCAGATTCTTAGAACAAGAGAATCTGAGTTTAGTCACAACTTACTGTTTCTCCTTAGTGGTCCTGCAGTGTAGGATTTCTGCACCAGTTGTGGCTCGGGCAGGGATTCAGGAAGCATTTGTTGTAAAGAATTATTAACTGGAGCTGATGACTGTTCTAATGTGTCCACGTGTGCATGCATGGGGATTACTGGAGAATCTAACCTGCGTGCTAGCGAAGAAGCCCAAGCATTGGCACCAAACATTGTTCCAATGGTTTTTTGGGTTTTTTGTTTTGTTTTTTCTTTTTGAGACAGGGTCTCACTATGGGGACCTGGCTGTCCTGGAACTCCCCATGTAGACCAGGCTGTCCTGGAACTCACCATGTAGACCAGGCTGGCCTCCCATTCACCTGTTTCTGCTTCTCAAACGCCTGGGGTAAAAGGTGTGCGCCGCCCGCCAAGCCTGGCTTCTGCTAGTGTTTTCTCTCAGAAGAAAATCAACACCCAGGTGCTCTTTACAAAGCTACAAACATCTTTTAGATGCAGATTTTAAACGTGGAGCACAGGAGAAACTTGTCAGTGCATTCTGTAACTCCAGCCCCAAGGAGGTCGGAGAGCGGGAAGTGGGGAGAATTACACTGTACCATTAGGAAACCGCTAGCAGCAGGGAGAGGGCAGTTTAGCCCTGTAGGTTGGAGATGAAAATGATAGTACTAATAAACTACTACTTACTACTTCTAATAGTAGCTAATGGTAAGTGATTACTGTGTGCTGGGTACCATGCTAAACACGTGTTCTTGAACTACCTAATTTAATTCTGCTAAGCAACTCAATGAGGTACATGCAGTTATCTTCTCTTTACAGATGAGAAAATTGACCAGATTTGAGCCCCATCCCTGATTCCTCCCAGAGGCAATGAGTAATCTCTCCGCTGCATAAACTACCCTTAACCCTTTCAAATAAATCAGGTAAGGACATTTAATTAATTTAAATTCATATTGTGAATTTATTTGTACACCAGTCTTGAGGAGTCGTAGGCACATAACATTTATTTTTAATTATTTTGGCATGCGCTTGATCATGACTTCATATTTTTGGGAGATGGGCAGGTTTCTCTTTTAGTCTTAGCTGTTGACATATTTTCATCTTCAGTCAAATTTTATTACATTAATGTATGGGTGTTTTGGTTTAAGAATTAGTATAGTCTATTTAGCCGCTTTATTTTTTTTTCTTGATCAAATTACACTCAAATTCACTTTAAAAAGACCAAGTAAAAGAAAACCTTATAGTTTAAAGTCTATAAGTAGGAGACTGTAATTTTAGAGGTGGCCACTCTTGGATAATATTGTTGCCATTTGCATAGAGTTTGTTAGAAACCAAACATCATGTACTGGCTAGTTTTGTGTCAACTTGACACAGGCTGGAGTTATCACAGAGAAAGGAGCTTCAGTTGAGGAAATGCCTCCATGAAATACAACTGTAAGGCATTTTCTCAATTAGTGATCAAGGGGGAAGGGCCCCTTCTGGGTGGGACCATCTCTGGGCTGGTAGTCTTAGTTCTATAAGAAAGCAGGCTGAGTAAGCCAGGGGAAGCAAGCCAGGGGAAGCAAGCCAGTAAGGAACATCCCTCCATGGCCTCTGCATCAGCTCCTGCTTCCTGACCTGCTTGAGTTCCAGTCCTGACTTCCTTGGTGATGAACAGCAGTATGGAAGTGTAAGCCGAATAAACCCTTTCCTTTCCTACTGCTTCTTGGTCATGATGTCTGTGCAGGAACAGAAACCCTGACTACGACACATCCCAGGAGTTTATATTCATCCTAAGTTATGAGGATAGCTGTGTATTGTTAGGCCTGTGCTTTAAAGGTGGCAGCATAGAAAACTGCAGTGGCAGTTAGAGACGTGTGGTAGTGCTGTGACCAAAAGCAGGTGTGTTCAGAGAACAGCAGTGATGGGGAGGGGCTCCACACAGAGGGACAGAGTGCTTCCAAGAGACAGTGCTCAGATCTTGTCACAATGTTTTGTAGTGCTTTCCTCCTCCTCGTGGCCAGTGTGTTATTTCACAATTTATTTTAGAACATAGCTTCAAGGGGGACTTTTTTGTTTTGAGACGGTCCTACATATAGCCCTGATTGGCCAGGAACTCAGCGGTGTAGCCTTTGAACTTGGGACCCTCCTGCCTCAGCCTCCTGAGCCTTGGGATCAGAAATGTGTGCTACCATGTCTGCCCCTGCCCACAGCCTTTTTAGGAAGTGGGGTTTTTGTTTGTTTGTTTGCTTGTTTTCGAGACAGGGTTTCTCTGTATAGCCCTGGCTGTCCTGGAACTCACTCTGTAGACCAGGCTGGCCTCGAACTCAGAAATCCACCTGCCTCTACAGGCCCCCCCCCCCCCCCCCCCCCCCCCCGAGTGCTGGGATTAAAGGCGTTCGCCACCACGCCCGGCTAGGAAGTGTTTTTTTGTCTTGTATTAAACAGTAGAGCTTAGTTTTAGCTTTTTGCCATCATGAATTAGAAAATCTAATAGCACTTACCCCCCCCAACTCACCACCCTTCTTGTGATTTTAGAATTGAACTCAGGGCTCTGAATAACTCAATCAAACTGATGTCAAAGAGTTTGAAGTTTTCAGTTTACACAGCTTTCTCTTTCTATTTGACAATGGCTATAAGAAATCATGCAGACTTTGTGAAGTACCAATTTAGTGTTTTTAAGAATTATTTAAGGCTAGGGGTATAGGTCAACATTACTATCTTGACCTAGCATAGATGAGGTCCTGGACTCAAACCTCAGACACAAAGAGGGGTTATTTAATAATTGCAGTACATGTTACCTACTTGGAGTAGACAACATGGAATTAAGAGTTACTGTTTGTGAGCTGAAGAGATGGCTCAGCAGGTAAAGGTATTTGCAGCCAGACCTGAAGACCTGGGAAATGTGACCTCTGGGATCCACATGTTATAATCCTGAACATGGGGGCTGAAGAGATGGCTCAGCAGTTAAGAGCATGGTCTGCTCCCAGAGGTCCTGAGTTCAATTCCCAGCAACCACATGGTGGCTCACATGTAATGGGATCTGATGCCTTCTTCTGGTATTTGTGAAGTCAGCTACAGTGGTACACACAAGCCCCTCCCCCCAAATGTGATGAAAAATAAAAATTAATTCAGTTTCTAGTAAGAGTCTGTAATGGGGGCTGAGAAGATGACCTAGGAAGTACAACCTGACCTGAGTTCAGGTTCCTGGAACCCATGTTAAATGCAGGTGTAGCAAGCATGTCTCTGTAATCCAAGTTCTCCAAGGTGAGATGGGAGGTGAAGACGGGGCTCTCCTGGTAGCTTGCCTGTCAGCTGGCCTGGAGCATGAAGTGCCTTGGAGGGTGACGACAGATGCCAGATCTGTCCTCTGACCTCTACACGTGTCGTGACGCATGTGCTATGACATGAGTGTGTCCTCACACACAAATATGTACAGAAGTAAATAGTTTATAAAAATCTGTGCACCAGTTCAGATCTGATAATGCTCAAGAAACGGTTGACCCTGTGGAGCCTTTTGTTTCCTAGGAAGGAAGCTGGCAGGATGGTTGGTCTGTGAACAGAGCACTCAGAGAGCAGAGATAGACTCGGCTGTCGGCAGGGCGAGGTGACTACTGAGGGTTTGGTTTCTGACGTCTGAGATGTCTTACAGTGTAGTCCTCACTGGCCCAGAAGTCCCAGTGTAGACCAGGTTGGCCTTGAACGCAGAAATCCTTTTGCCTTTGCCTCCTGGGTGCTGACAATGAAAGTATGTGACACCATGTCTGGTGCCTGAATTGTATTTTTAAAAATGGACTAATGGGGCCGAAGAGATGGCTCAGCAGTAGTAGTGTTCTTGCAGAGGAGCAAGTTTGGTTTTCAGTATGATGTTGGGTGGCTCACACCTGCCTATAACTTCAGCTCCACCAGCTCCAATGCCGGTGGTCTCCACAAATGTTTGCACTCACTGACCAGAGAAAAGGGCTACATAGAAGTGAGTGGGGAGGCCTGGTGTATTATTCTGGGCAGATGAAGTGTCTGTTCTGGGTCTTGGTGAGAACACAGGGCTGGCCAGAGCCCACCCCAAGTATCTAGTTCTTTTAAACATATCTTATGTGTGGGTTATGATCCTCGAAAGGAAGAAGGCATGCCTCTTACTGTTACAGCTGCCATAGCTACTGGAGAAGTGGTCTTTTCACGAGGGCTTCGTAAGTTAGTTCTTGTCATCGAGTCTAAAATTCTTTTTCTCCTCCCACCCCCCAATTTGGTTTTTTGAGACAGGGTTTCTCTGTGTGGTCCTGGCTGTCCTGAAACTCACTCTGTAGACTAGACTGGCTTCAAACTCAGAAATTCACCTGCCTCTGCCTCCCAAGTGCTAGGATTAAAGGCATGTGCCACCACTGCCTGGTGGAGAATTTCTTTAATGACATGTTGATTATTTAAAATTAGAAAATATGGTCTCAAGCCTGGCCACATAGCTAAGAGGGAGAAGGCTCTTGCTGCTAAGCCTGATAAACTGAGTTTAATTCCTAGAACCCACATAGAGGGGGGAAGAAGAAAACTGACTTACTAGGAGTCCTCTGACCTCTACATGAAACTTTTTGGTATTCACATGTGTGTGAATTTGTCTACACACACACAGACACAGAGACACATACAGAGACATAGACAGAGACACAGAGATAGATACACATATATAGAGGAGACACACATACACAGAGACACACACAGACAGACACACACAGACACACAGACACACACACACACACACACACACAGAAGGAGAGGCATGATGTCACACACCGAGGTCCCAGCACTTGGAAAGTAGACATAGGAGGATCAAAAGTTCAGGATCATCCTTGGTTACATAGAGACTTCCAGGCCACATTGGGCTGTGATTCTCTCTCTCTCTCTCTCTCTCTCTCTCTCATAAAAAAATTATTTATTTATTTTATGTGTTTGAGTATACAGTAGCTGTCTTCAGACACACCAGAAGAAGGCATCAGGTCTCATTACAGATGGTTGTGAGCCACCATGTGGTTGCTGGGAATTGAACTCAGGATCTCTGGAAGAGCAGTCAGTGCTCTTAACTGCTGAGCAATCTCTCCAGCTCCTGTAATCTTCTCTTTAAAAGTGAAGCAAAACTAAACAAGATAAAATTAGAAAATAGATATTTATTATAAAAGTAATTGTGTTGTAAACAAATTATATGATGAATATTTTATTATTTTGATTGTTATTATGGGATATTAAAATATTTTTAAAGTTTGTTTGTATGTGTGGTCCTAGGATTGATTGATCTTAGGCTTGGCAGCAGCAAGTACTTTTATCTGCTGAGCCAACTCACTGTTTCTTTTTTTTTAAATTAGGTATTTATTTCATTTACATTTCCAATGCTATCCCAAAAGCCCCCCACACACTCCCCCACCCACTTCCCCTCCTTTTTTTTTTTTTAAGATTTCTTTATTATTATATGTAAGTACACTGTAGCTGTCTTCAGACATACCAGAAGAGGGCGTCAGATCTCATTGCGGATGGTAGTGAGCTACTATGTGGTTGCTGGGAATTGAACTCAGTGCCTCTGAAAGAGCAGTCAGTGCTCTTAGCCGCTGAGCCATCTCTCCAGCCCCCACTGTTCCTATTAAAGTGTACTTTACTACACAGAATATTTTTTTAAGTGGGATGTTACTACATAGCCCTGACTGGCCTGGAACTTCCTGTGTATACTAGGATGACCTCAATCTCCTAGAGATTTACCTGCCTCTGTCTCCCAAGTGCCAGGATTAAAAGCATGAGCCACCGTACCCAGCCTTCCACACAGGATTTTTGTTGATGATGTTGTTTGTTTGTTTGTTTGTTTGTTTGAGATAGGGCTCACTATGTAGCCTCAACTGGCCCGGAACCTGTTCTGTACATCAGGCAGTACTCAAACTCATAGAGGTTGTTCACTTCCGGGTTAAGCATGTGCCTATATAGAATTTTCTAAAGTTATTTCTGGCTAACCATGGTAGTACACTTTACTCTATGTTCCCCTCCTCTAAAGCAACCAAAGAAACCAAAAAGAAAATCAGTGAATATTGACCGCACAGCATCAGAGCCAGGCAGTGTGAGTGGTCTCAAGTGTAATGATCCTGAGAGAATGTCAGAGTGGCGCCTCCTTCAGCACAGGAAGGTCCTCTAAGGAGCTGGTACAGCGAGGACAGAGCCCGCAGAGCCGGTGCTTGGAAAACAGCCTGCTCCCTCTGTGTGAGGAGCTCTCAGGCTGGCCGAGGAGGTGGGGCTTAGTCGGAGTCTTTTCATTTTACAAGACATTCAGAATGGAGGAGAAACTGGTAGCAAGGAGCTGACGGTTGATTATTTTTGTCAACTGAAGAAAAATGAAGCTAAGGATTCCTTTCCCTGCCCTGTCATGTGGGTGCTTGTGGGAACTAGCTAGCTAGCCGCAAGGGAAGAGTGTTGCTGATGAACACTTCCAGAACAGCAGAAAGGTGGAAATTGTCATCCAGTAGCTCTCTCTGTGGTAGGAGGTGGAGGTGAGATGTTGCTCTTCTGAGAATGGAGAAAAGGTGGGATAAAAGGCTCAAGAACTAATATGAAGACAGCAGGCATTAAGGATGGGCTGGTGTCAGAGTTCAAAATAAAAATCTTCCCACTGTACAAATGAAAAGTCACTTTTTAGTTATTGTTCTTTCAAGACAGTGTCTCTATGTATGCATGGCTGTCTTGGAACTCAGTTTGTAGACCAGGTTAGTCACAAATTCACGAATATCTGCCTGCCTCTGCCTCCCAAAGTACTGGGACTAAAGCTGTAGATACTATATCTAGTTATGAAGGTCATTTTCAAAGTAGTGGATGACAGGGACAAACTAAGACAACCTAAGAAAGACTAGAGAGCCAAACATGGTGACTCACCTGGTAATCCTAGCACTTGGGAGACTGAGGCAAGAGGATTACATGAGGGTGAAGCCACTACTCTGGCCTATACAGTTTCAGACCCGCCCAGATGGAGGATGATAGATGGATCTGAAGTAGAAACTTAAAGGTTCTCTAGAAGTTAGTTGTGTTGAATGGTGTTTTGCTGGGGCAAACAGGTGAAAGAACATTTTGCTGAAGTGGAAACAGGTAAAAGGCTAAGACAGACTCCTGAAGGAACATTTTGCTGAAGCAGACACAGGTGAAAAGATGCTCTGCTAAAACAAATATGTAAAGGGACATCTGATGAAGGATGCTTTGCTAATGGCTCGAGCATAGTTGAGCTGCATTTGTTGGGACTCCATAGAGAGAAACACTAAAAACCTTTTGGTGGTGTGCTTCAGCTTCTTCCCATTTCCGAGGACTTGGGCTGATTGACAGAGTGATGTCAGCTAAGACAGACACACATGCGACATGAGACATGGTGAGACAAGACCCATAGAGAACACTTGATGTTTGGAGGGAGTATAAATAGACAGTAAGGATGGTGACAGAGGCTGAGCTTGGCTTGCTTACATAACTATACAATGCTTGTTGGTCTCATGTGTTCACTGATCTTCCCTCGGCTGAGAGAGGCACAGCTGAGAACTTCTCTTGACATTCCTCCTGGTGCCTCCTGCTGACTCGTTGTGAGGCTGAGGCCTGTGACTCTGCTAGGTACTGCTACTGCTGCCAATTCATACTTGCTATCCTGATTTTACTTAATTGGACTGCTGGTGAATTCCTGAAGTGTTTGTGAATGGATTGAGCTGCTGCTACTGACCTGTAAACGAAACTGCCTTTTACCAGACAGCACAGATGGGAGTTGCTCGAAAGAAACATATCTAAACAGGTCGACTTTCCCCGTATCCGTTCTTTTCCACTACTTCTAATGGGTGGTGACTAGAAGGGAGGTTAAAGCATTTAAGAATCATCATTAAAAATAAGCTTTAAAAAAATTAAAGTTACAGAGACCCTAGAAATCTAGCAGATTAATAAGTGAAGGTGTCAGCAGAATAAACAAGGTAGAAAAACTTCAAAAAAGAAAAGAAAACAAAACAAAAATGTTTTTTGAAGGTTGGAGAGATGGCTCAGTTCAGAGCACTTGTTGTGCTTGCAGAAGACCTGAGTTCAGTTCCCAGCACCCACATGGTGCTTCAGGTCATATCAACTGTATCTCAGATTTCATCAGATCTGACACCCTCTTCTGACCCCTGTGGGCATGCTCGTGGTACACAAACATAGATGCTGGGGAAACAGTCATATACAGAAAATAAATAAATCTAAAGGAAAAAATGTTTTTTTTTTCTTGTGTCAAGGTCTTGCTCACACGTAGCAGACTGGCTCTGGCTTTTGGCAATCCTGCTTTCCCTGGTGCTGGAAACACAGATCTGCACTACCGCACTTGGCTAAAAAGGTTTTCAAAAGGAAGTGGGGTGTTGTGGCTCAGGCCTGTTGATTTTTCCTTTGTGCTGTGTGCATATAGGTATACACAGCCATGTGTCTACGTTCACGTGAGTGAATGAAGGTGCGTGCTCATGCTCTGGGTGCATATGTGACCACAGGATGACTCTGGTGGAGGTCCTTGCCTTGTGCCTAATCGAGACGGGGTCTCTTTCTTTCTTTGTTTATTCTTTCTTGCTGCCCTTGCTAGGGTAGCTGACTTGAGAGCTTCAAGGAGCCCTCCTGTCCCTGCCTCCCATCTCCTGGTAGGAGTGCCGTGATTATTGCATGTGGATTTTCGTGGGTTCTGGGGATTCAAACTCAGGTCTTCAGATTTGTGTAGTAGGTGCTTTACCCACTGAACCCATCTTGGCCATGTAAATAACTTAAAAAAAAACTTACTTACATGTAAGATACTTTTTAAAAATTAAAAAAAAATTACATTTATGGTGTGTGTGTATGTGCACACATTTACACCAGAGCAGAACTTGCTAGAGCCTGCTTTTCCCCTCTGTGGTGTGCATTCCAGGGATGGAGCTCAGGTACTTAGGCTTGGTAACTAGTGTCTTTTCCCATTGAGCCATCTCCACAGCCCCAAGGATAACTTTTTAAGGAAATGGTAGCCCTTCAGCTAGACTTGAATTAATTTGAGAGATTTGGTGCTGGGTGAATGGCACAGAATTTGAGCATTCAAATCATTAGTGGATTTGCTTTCACATATTCCTGTCTCACGTACCAGACGTTTAGTGCAAGTAGAATTTGTTTGTTTTGAGACAGTATCTCTTGTATGCCAGGCTAGTCTGTAATTGACTCTATAGCTGAGGATGCTCTTGTCTTTCAGATCCTTCCACCTCTGTCTCGTGAATGCTGGAAAGACAGGTGTGCACCAACAGCACATCTGGTTTGTGCAGTTCTGGGGATAGAGCCCAGGGGTTTGCAACAGGCAAGACCTCTACCCCCTCAGCCCATCCCCTAAAATTGATTAGTACCTCCCCTCCCCCCCACCCCCCCCACACACACAAACTTTGCTAGGGATTGACTCCTCAGCCTTCTTCGTGGGCAACCATTCTCCTCCCTTTCTCCTTCCTCCCCCCCCCCCCCTGCCTCGCCTCGCCTCCCCTCCCCTCCCCTTTCTTCTCTTCTCTTCTCTTCTCTTTCTTTTTTTCTTTCTCTGGGAGCCCTCTTGGTCCCTGTTGATGGACCTCTGGAGGGCTCTGTGGCCCCAGCTTCTGAGCCACGTAGTGCAGCTCCAACTCTGGAGCTTTTTGGGCTGCATCCTCATCTTAGTGGCAACAAAACTCACTTGTCAGTTTGTCTTTCTTTTGCCCTAATAAGGTGAAAGAGAAAGCTCTTACTTTTGCTCTGCATTTGTGCACGGCTAGGTCTATCTACCTGTGTTTTATTAACTACACTAACAGTTTGGGATTTGCTTTTTCTTTGTGAAGTCTGAGACCCTGACTCGGCAAAATAGGTTCCTTTTGTTGTTACAGACTGTACGGTGCTTTATAATCTGCATTTTATCTTCTTGTGTAGTGAATGTTCTTTCTCCAGGAGCATATAGCATCGCTTGTTCTCACTGGCAGATGGAAGGACAGTAGCATGCCATACAGTTAACATGTATGAATAGCTTCTGTTTCCCCAGAGTTTATTATGTGTTAACCATGGTCCTTAGCTCAGTCCCTGTATTACGGTTGGATCCTTAGAACCTAGTGATGATGCTGCTACTGTTAGCCCTGTTTTGTGGATGAGAAATCCGAGAGGTTAAATGTTCAAGATAACAGTAAGTGGCAGATTTTGGACTGGAACAGCCATTTCTTCTCGTGCAATCATTTGTGTATTATCCTGCTCATTGGTGTGAGGAATGCCTGTGTCGTCAGTGTTTCCCTCCCTCTGTTCTTCCCTCTTCTGGTTGGGTTTTTGTAGTGCCGGGAATGAAACTCTAGCCTTGTCCAGGCTGCGCGTCTCCCACCACTGCACTGCACTGGCAGCAACAGGGTTTGTTTGTTTCTTGTTTCTTTTGAGACAGGATCTCATGGCCCTGAACTTTTGATCCCCCTGGGTCCATCTTCAGAGTACTGATTTTAGGCCTAGTCCTGAGTGTCTCACCATGCTCACTTTTATGTAGTGCTGGGATCAAACCCTGGGCTGTGTGTGTGCTAGGTCAGTACCCTGCCACCTGAGCCTCATCTGTAGCCCCATATTCAAGGGCTTTTTTTTTTTTTTTTTCTCCTCGAGGTTAGGAGATTTCTCAATGTAATCTTAGCTAGCTGTCCTGGACTCACTTTGTAGAGTAGGCTGGTCTTGAACTCACAGACACCAGACTGCCTCTGCCTCCCAAGTGCTAGGATTAAAGGCATATGATAGCACACCTGACCTCATATTCATTTTTTAAAGGAAGAGAAAAATCTGCAGTCTAAGCTGTCATCTACCATCCGGGTGGCTTCCAGAAGAGTTGAGGTTCTGTCGCCTCACCGAGACTTGGACCTCATAAATTAGGTTCAGCTTGTAGTGTTATATAAGTGCTACATTTGGCCTTTCTGTGTGTCCTAGTGTAGGAGATACTGTGTAATTTCTCTTCATTTTCTTAGGGAGTGTTGGGTTAGAAGATCCAAACCATGATTAGTCCTTGTATTTGACTGGCTAGGAGCACTGAGCTGACTGAGTTGACTAACTCAAACTTGGTCTGGAGGAGTTCAGGTTTGGATGGCATGGCTGTGGCATACAGAACACTTGAAAAGCAGTGCGTCATTTTACACGAGTGTGTGTGTGTGTGTGTGTGTGTGTGTGTTCTCACAAGAGTGCCATGGTGCGTGTGCAGGCCAGAGGATCACTTTCAGGAGCTGTTTTTCTCCTCCTACTGTGTGGGTCCTTGGGATTGAACAGAGATTTAGGCTTGGTGGCAGACTTTGATCAGAGTCATCTTGCTGGCCCAGAAATAACATCTTTTAAAAACAGAATTTGTTCTATTTTATGTGCATATTGTGTATGTATGTGTATATTTTAGTTTTTCTTTTATTAGGCATGTGTGGTATGTGTGGGTGTATGTGTGTGTGTTCATTTGTGCCTCACTGTGCAAGCCTAAGGCTGTGTCAGGAGTCCCTCAGTTGATCTCGTCCTGTATTGAGGCAGGGTCTTAGGTACATTGCTAGTCTCACTGGCCAACTTCTTTGGGGATCCCCTGTGTCTGCCATCCAGGCATAAGAATTACAGGAGGTCATCACATTCACCTGGTATTTTATGGGTTCTAGACAGCTGAACTTTAGTCCTCATATCTCTATAGCAAGTGTCACTGAGCCAAATCCCCAGCCAACCCCCCCCCCCCATTTTTTACTCATGTAGTCTACACTGGCCTTGAACTGCTCTCCTAGCCTTTACTCCACAGGAGTTGAAATTTTACAGATGAGTATTATCATATGACTTTAAATTTTTATGTTATCATTGCGTAAGTATATGCTGTGTATGAGCATGCAAGCTACAGTGTGAGCATGGAGGTCAGAATAACGTGAGGGGTCGTTTACTCCCCCCACTTTTATGTGGGGTCCAAGGGTAGAGCTTAGGTAGCCAGGCTGTGCTGCTGGTGCTCTGTCCACTGAAGCCATCTCACGCCTGTGCTCTCTTTTTCCTTTTCTTCCTTTATTTTTATTGCATTTATTTCTTTATTTTTTTTGTGTGCTTGTGCACACATACATACCATGGGCGCCTTTACTTGAAACTTATGTTTCTTTGTGAATATGCTCTTCCTGTGTACCCCTGGATGGCACAGCCAGAGCTCTATATAGAACAGGCTGGCCCTGAGTTAGAAGTAATCCTCCTGCTTCATCTTCCCAAATGCTGGGATTATAGGTATATGATACTGTAACCAACTCTGTTTTATATTTCATATAAACATTTTTTAACAAGTTGCTAAATATTTTGTCAATATAACAAAAAATGTAGTGCTTTGTAAAAAGCTATTTTTGAAAATGTATATTTGTTTTATGTGTATGGGTATTTTGACCCCCTGGGTGCCTGAACACCACATGGGTGCCTAGTGCCCACAGAGGCCCAGGGACTGCAGTTACAGATCATTGTGAGTTCTGGGCACTGAACCCAGGTTCTGTAGAAAGACGGTCAGTGCTCCTAACTGCCGAGCCACCCATCGAGCTCCCACTCTTTCTCCCCTCACTTAGCCCAGGATAGCTGAGGATGACCTGGTCCTTCTCCTAGCACCTCCCATGTGCTGAGATTATAGGTATAGACCCTCATGGAATTAACTTGATAGAAGAGGCTCTAGCTTTGATCCACTTTGAGCTAGTCACAGAGTGAATCTGATTTGGTCCAGTTTTGGAGAGTGACATAACACATTGTATAAACCCCTTTTCCTCTTGGATCTTACCCTTGGAATATTAGATTCCAGACAGCCTCTCATGTTGGGAAGGGCGACATGGAATACTTTATGTTCTGGCTGAGCTGGTTTTGTTTATGTCTGTGTTAATGAGGCCTTTGATATTTTGTAGACAATCTGCTTCTTCTTGGTTGAGCAGCAGTCCAAACTGTGGTAGCCTGGGCTCTCTTCCCGTTGCTGTGCTGCAGAAGATTTAAAATCAGGTATGGCTGAGAGGCCGCAAGCCCCACAGTGAAATTCTCCACTTGAGTATGCCATACACTCTCTGATTTGTTTATCATCTGGGTTTCTTTTTTGTGGTGGCCTTTTAGCTGATGTTCACAAGGAATAGAGTCACGTGATGTATGAAGGGAAACATATACACTTCTCTGAGGTTGACAATAAGCCCTTGTGCTCATATAGCCCCAAACTGTGCAAGCAGCGGCGACTCAACGGCTACGCTTTCTGTATCAGACACGTTCTGGAAGACAAGACTGCCCCCTTCAAGCAATGTGAATATGTGGCCAAGTATAACAGCCAGCGCTGCACCAACCCCATTCCCAAATCAGAGGATCGCAGGTAAGAACTGTATCAGACCACATTCCCTTTTGTCTCTCTAATACTATTTCTTTTCAGTGGGTTACATTTCAGTGTTAAATCCTGGGGCTGTTCCACAAAACTTTGGACTACTTCTGGGGTTAAGAAAGCAGGTTTTTTTTTTTTTGAAGCAGGACTAAAATGAAGCAGGGGGAATTTTTAAGTATGTTTAGGTATTTTCTTCTTTTATTGATTTCATACACTTCTAGAGTTTGTTTGTTTGTTGAGACAGGGTTTCTCTGTGTAGCCCTGGCTGTCCTGGAACTCACTCTGTAGACCAGGCTGGCCTCGAACTCAGAAATCCACCTGCCTCTGCCTCCTGAGTGCTGGAATTAAAGGCGTGCGCCACCACTGCCCAGCTTATGTGGTCTTTTATGGTTAAAAAGAATCCCACATATATCATGTTTATGAAACTGTATTTTCACTTTTAAAAAAAGAATTTAATTATCCTCTTTATATTTTTTTGCATTTTCATATTTCATTTAACAAATTATTTTTAGTCAGAAAAAAGCAAACATTTCTCATGGGTGGTTACTCACACTCAAGTTGAGCACTCAGGCCTTAGTGAAGTGCTCAGCAGCTGCAGGTGTGTGTGTGTGTGTGTGTGTGCACGTGCGTGCGCACGCGCTCCCTTCTGGATGGCGGTGTATTATACAACCATGCTAGTATCACTGAAAGTTATCTGAGACAGCACTGCCCAAAACATTCTGCCTCAAGCCTGAGAGACTCTTTGCTCTCTTCTCTTGGTATACCTCTTCCTGTTCTTCACATGCTAGCTGTAGAGACTGCCGTCTGTCTGCATCCCCTAACCAAGGGAGATGTACCACAGGTGGCCACATATAGTGTGGAAATGTCTTGGCATATGTGCAGATACTGATCACAGAGCTAAGCCTGGGGTTCAGGAAAGACTTTAAGAAGCAGCTCTGCAGCCTGAGGGAGGAGTAAGCAGCTCACCAGACTTTGATGAGGCGGCTCTGGGGATGGGGCCGGTTCTAGGATTGCTGTTCTCTGCCCTCACTACCCTCATCAGAACTGCCGGAGTAGGGCGTGTCAGGGGCTGCGTCTGAGAAGGGCAATTATGCTCATCACACCTTCCATTAAGGATCCTGGCTGCTTTGCTTTGTGTCTTAGCAAATGAACCCTTTTCCACCTCAGTGGAAGTCAGACTCCAAGCTTTTTCTTCTCCTTGTCCATCCCCACAGCATGGTGATGGAGAACTCACGTACAAGCTGCAGGAGACTAGGGTAAGGGCTTTGGCTTTGGGATATCTTTCCTGGGGTCATTATTACAGAATAATGATGAAAATCTGGCCAAGGTGGTGGTGCTGGAGTCATCCTGAAAGGATGCAAGAGCCTCACGTTAAGTTACAGGAGTACTCTGGAGGTCGTTACAGGCAGGGTGTCAGCCACCACGGGAAGGGCGTGTGCGCAGGCAGAGTCAGGCTGGCTTCTCAGGAGAGCACCACAGTTACAGAAAGTAAGGGACTTTAAAAGCTGCACCACAGCCCTGCCCTTTATGGCTGGAGGTGCTGAGTGACCGCCCCTCCTGGTTCTGGGACTGCAGCTAAACTCTCCGCCCACCCCCTTGCTAGCTGTATTTTTTTTTTTTTTTTACTTTAAGGGCAGACTTTGAATTTATACTTTAAGGGCAGACAAGACTTTGTGAATTTATACTTTAAAAAATTGTGCTTTTTTTTTTCCTTTTCTTTATATTGTGCTATTTTTAAATTTTTATTTATTCATTCTTTATTTTGTTTTTGTTTTTGTTTTTGTTTTTGTTTTTTTAAGACAGGGTTTCACTGTGTAGCCCTGGCTGTCCTGGAACTCACTCTATAGACCAGACTGATCTGGAACTTAGAAATCCACCTGCCTCTGCCTCCCAGGTGCTGGGATTAAAGGCATATGCCATCACCACCTGGCTACATTGTGCTATTTTTTAAGAAATGAGTTATACTTGGTTATCTTTTACTATCCTAGGAAAAATACTTTCTTTTTTTTAAGATTTATTTATTCATTTTTATGTATATGAGTACACTGTAGCTGTAACAGATGGTTGTAAGCCTTCATGTGGTTGTTGGGAATTGAATTTTTTTAGGACCTCTGCTCACTCCAGTTAACCCTGCTCGCTCCGGTCACCCCGCTTGCTCTGGCCTAAAGATTTATTTATTATTATATCTAAGTACACTGTAGTTATTTTCAGATGCCCCAGAAGAGGGCATCAGATCTCATTACGGATGGTTGTGAGACACCATGTGGTTGCTGGGAATTGAACTCACGACCTTTGGAAGAGCAGTCAGTGCTCTTACCTGCTGAGTCATCTCTCCAGCTCAGAAAATACTTTCATATACAGTCTCTTCATACTTATTTTCATTCTCTAGATCAGTGATTTTTTTTAAAGATATATTTATTATGTTTATAGTGTTCTGCCTGCACATATGCCTGTAAGCCGGAAGAGGGCACCAGATCTCATTATAGCTGGTTATGAGCCACTATGTGGATGCTGGAAATTGATCTCAGAACCTTTGGAAGAGCAGTCAGTGCTCTTAATCTCTGAGCTGTCACTTCTTTCCCCAGTGATCATTCTTGAACACAGTTTTAGATACTATGTGAGAGCAGAAAATTTGAACTGTTTTAACATGCGCCCTCCTTCTGTGTGTTTGTCCACATTCTTTAAAGTAAACATATGTCAACCGGCATAAACTGGCCAGAAAAGAATGGCTCATTCTTTATGTTGAATATTTTTCAGTTTTAGTGTGAAGTGAATGATTTCTGTAGAGAGAGAACCTACCAAAATGGGCACACAGACAGGGGACTTGGGGTTTTCTTGTAGAATTCCTGTGAGCACACGTGGCTTCAATTACAGTGCCTGGAAGTCAGAAACATGCCTTGCGGAGCCTCAGGTGTGCAAGGGACCTATGCATTGAGCCCTCAGCGTGTGGCTCTCGGGACTGAGGGCCAGTCCCCTTCCCCTGCCTATGATGGATGCTTTGCTTGCTCACTTAGCTGCAGTGCCTTCACTTCAGGCTTTCTTTCCCACGAGGCACCGCCTGTACCGCCCTTTCTCCTGGGCCACAGCAGCTGCGGTCCCAGACGTCCGGAGTTTTCTTAGAAGAACAAGCTAAGAAGGGGAAGGGGTTTTGGATTTCTATACTGAGAGAAGTACATTCTATTTCAAAACTACCCCATGATTGTGTAACTGCAAAAGACTTTTGTTGTTGTTGTCGAAATATTTAATCCCAACCTACTTTCCTATCAACCTAACCCCACCCATGTCTGCTCTGCCCAGCTGTTGGCATCTCTACTGACCAATCAGATAACTTGGGGGCAGGCTCACTCATCATTTTACATGCGGACTCTCTTCTATGTGGCAACCACTAAAATACAAGTAGCATTAGGCCAATCCACTATAGTTGGTAGTGTTATTTGTAAATAAGTTAAATTGGAATTAGAAAGAGGTTAATATTCCTGTTGTTTCAAGAACCCAGGTTGAATTCATGAAATACTATGTTTAAATTTCTATATAAATGTTACTAGTTAAATCATAATTACTTAGAAGAATTAATCATTTGAAAATAAGAATTTATTTTTGTTAATACAATTACTCTTGAACATGAAGAATTTGAGGTGATCTTCCTTTCCTACAGAACAACAAGCTTTAGCTGACAGAGTTAGCTAGGTGTGTTAACAACTCATTCCAGCAGTCCCAGTACTCAGGAAGGAGAAACAGCAAGGCTAATCTGTACACACAGCCTTCCCTTACTCTAGCCACTGGGTGAGTGGGCACTGTCACAGCCTGCAGACTGCATCCTCTTGATCCCTCTTTCTAGAGGCTGCTGAGATGGCTCTGCTGAAAAGAAAGGCACTGAGGACCTGGAATCAGGCCCTGGGAAATCACACGGGAGAAGGAAAAACCAGCTCTCCCCAGTCTCTTCTGACTCTGCCTGTGGACACGGCAGGCCCACGCATGTGTGGATGCACACACAAATTAAAATGTCATTTAAAAGTTATTTTTCAAAAAGCAAAAATAAAACCATTGTTCCTTCAAGGCCTGGTGGCTTGTGCCTGTAAACCCAGGACTCAGGAGACTGTGGGAACATCACAAGTTCTGCATCAGCCAGCAGCGCGCTCACACACACACACACACACACACACACACACAGAGGACAACACAGCAAGCTGATAATAAGCACTTAAGCTGCTTCTCTTAAGAGGGAAATTTCTTCCTAACTGAACAAGAACGTTTACTTAGTTCTGCACAGCATTTAACATAAATATTCAAATATGAATTTGCCACTTTGTCTGGGGAGAATGATTAATTGATTAGATATTTATTTATTTATTTAAAGATTTATTTATTTATTTATTTATTAAGTACACATTGTTCTGCTTGCATTTATGCCTGCCAGCCAAAAGAGGGCACTAGTCCTCATTACAGATGGTTGTGAGCCACCATGTGGTTGCTGGGAATTGAACTCCTGACCTCTGGAAGAGCAGACAGTGAGTGCTCTTAACCTCTGAGCCACCTCTCCAGCCCTTGATTAGACATTTATGAGCTGCTCAGCATTGAGGTTGGGAATCCAAACTCTGGTCTCAGGATTGAGTAGAGTAGCAAGCATCCTTATCCACCAAGGCATCTAGCCCCGACTTCTAACTTAGAATATAAAATTCTGCCTTACTGTTCTTTGGTGAGAAACTAATCTTTTCATCAAATGCTGAAACCCATTTGTTTTTTTTTTTTTTTGTTGTTGTTGTTGTTTTTTGTTTTTTTTTTTGTTTTTTGATGCTGTACACTGAACCCAGACCCTTGCTCTCCCAGTGAGCCACCTATCCTCCCTGCCCTTTTTTCTTTGGGATAAAACCATTCCTATGCAGCCCCGGCTGTCCTCAAACCTGTTATCCTCCCTCCCAGCTTGCTATTCTGAGTCACTGGAATTGTGTGTGCGCCACTGTGTGTGACTGCTGTGTTTTCCTGTTGGATGGCTGTGTTTTGATCCTAAGTCGTCAAGTGACTGAACTCCTGATTCTCTTGCCTCTTCCTCCCAAGTGCCAGGGTTAAAGGCTGATGATACACATACCTAGTACTGCTGCTGCCCCTCCCTCCCGCCCCCTCCCTCCCCCTCCCTCCCTCCCTCCCTCCCTCCCCCTCCCTTCCTCCCTTCCTCCCTCTGTTCCTCCTTCCTTCTTTCCTTCCTTCTCCCCTGCACTCTACTTCCTCTTCCTTCTCTTCTTAGTTATTAGCTTTTCCTACCTAACACCATTTTCCTTACTGCCCTCAGCTTAGGACTCTCTTTTTGTTTAGGATGTATGTGGGGTCTGGCACAGAATTGCCAGATCTGCTCAGTTCTGTGGAGATATCGCTTGTTTGCTGCAATAATTGGTTTTGTCTTCAGATAGCTTTGGGAAACCCTGACAGATGGGTACATCTCCCTTGGAACTTCATAATGCACATTATTATACATAATGCTTTGAGAAGTTTTTCAGCAGAAACAAGCAACAACAAAATCATTATGTAATTTTGGTTAAGCCGTAATTTTCCAAATTGACCTAAGCGTGGAGTACTGTTTTGATGGCGCACTTGTTAGCATGCTGTGGGAATGCTGTGAAGAATATAGATTGGAGAATATCCTGTTCCACAGACCTTGACAGGTTTTCAGAATGGTTAATTGTCATAACAGGTATTTATTTTCTCAGTATGTGTTGTAGCCTTCATGGTGTTTAAGTTACAAAGGTAGCCTGCCTATTATTGAAGATTAACGAGGGCCATTATGAGCTTTGATTTTAGCTCCTGTCTCTGCTTGGTCACTTTTCCCTTGGAAAGGAGTTTTGGACAAATTCACCTTTGTAAGTGTAGCGAAGTTGTCTGAATGCGGGTCTTTATTTCAGTGCCTACTTCAGCTTAGTGCTGGAGGGGACAGAGCTTGTTCTTACTTCTCTGCCTGTGGAGAAGCTCACTCCACTAATCATGCTTAGTTCCCTCCACGTGTGTGTGTATATGTGTGTGTGTGTGTGTGTGTGTGTGTGTGATGCCAGTTATGTTATAAGATCTTGATGAATCTTCAGGAACTTAAGTGGTGTTGGAATACAGTGCTTTTTTGCATTAGCGACTTTTAAGTGATCTTTAGACTTGGGGTGAGTTACTTTGTTTGCTGTGAGTAGAGAAGAACAAAGCTGTATGAGATTGTGGCCAAGTCGCTGCGCATGCCACTCACTACTGGACAGACCTGACTTTGCCTGGCGACATCTGTACTTGAGCAGTTCACTTATGTACCTCATCAAAATTACATAGACTTCAGTTGGGGAGAGCTTGAACATGATGACAAGTAGTTTTTTCCATTTTATGTTTTTGAGATAGGGTCTTGCTGCGTAGCCCACACTAATCTTGAATTATGGTCCTTCTAAGTGCTGGCATTACAGGCTTGTGCTACCATATTTCCAGCTGGCTGTTACTTTTGTTTGTTTGTTAGCATGTTTGTTTGTCTCTGTTTGTTTTCAAAATAGGGTTTCTCTGAATAGTCTTGGCTATCCTGAACTTGATCTGCAGACCAAGACTCGCTCTGCTAGCTGTGAACTCAGAGATTCACCTGCCTTTGTCTCCTGAGTGCTGAGATTAAAATCATGTGTCACCATTGCCTAGCTGGCTATATTTTTTTCCAATGTGGTTTTGAAAGATAGAGTCTACAAGCTAGCTTTGAACGTCTGATCGTCCTGCTTCCACATCTCAAGTGCTTAGATTACAGGCCTGCACCACCACACCTGGCCTTGGCCATTTGATTTTTAGTATATTTGGAGTCACATTTTGTAATATGTATTTTATGCTCTGCCTTCTGTATATGTGAGGAACATCTTCACGTGTCTGTGCATTTTTGCAGGTACTGCAACAGCCACTTGCAGGTACTCGGCTTTATCCCGAAAAAAGAGAGGAAGAAAAAGACTGACCCGGTAGATGAGGTGAAGGCCAGGCACCAGATGGATGCCATGGCGTTTAGCCTGACGGTGCCTACCCTGGCCTTGAAGATGCCCAATGGACTGGATAGCATGTCCCTCTCTCCACCTGGGGCAAGGGTTCCTCTCCACTACCTGGACACTGAGTTGGAAGACCCCTTTGCTTTCAACGAGGAAGACGATGACCTAAAGAAAGGGGTGACTGTGAGAAAAAAGTTGCAGAGCAAGTTGGCTCAGAACCGGCAACGCCAGAGAGAGACAGAGATTTTAAAAGTTCGGCAAGAGCACTTTAGCACCCCTCCCACACCTCCACAGCAGCACACCCACCTGTCACCTCTGTCTACTTCTTTAAAACCTCCAGCACCACCACAGGGTTCAGTCTGCAAGTCACCTCAACCTCAGAACACCAGCCTACCAATGCAGGGAGTGGCCCCCACCACACACTCTATAGCACAAATAAGGCAGGCCTCTCACAAGAGGCCTCTGCCCCTCCTTCCCTCCAGTCGAGCTCCCATCTCAGATGCCCCCAGGACTGACCGAATCCTCATGAAAGCCGCCGCCTTCTCTCCACACTTGTCTTGTATAAGCCGCCTGCAGAGACTGGTGAAACTGTGCACCCAAAAGCGTCAGCTGGACGCGGACCTGTTTCCTCATTTAGGTGAGTTGGCCTCCTTTCCTGGAACTGATTGCTGCCATGAAGTGTGCCTGTCACAGCTATTGTATATTTCAGCAGACCACTCACAGTAGAAATGTTTTGGGATAGTTGGTTGAGTAGATACAGTTCTGAATTGACCATTTGAACTTTTGTTATAGCTTTTGAAAATTAAATTCTTGAAATTTTAAGTTGTTTTTGACAGTTTCACATGTACAGGAATGTATTTTCATTATATTTGATGCCTGCATTGCCTTTTCTTGTCCCCTCTTCCAGTGAACCCCTTTCTTTCTCACAAGTCCTTTCTACTTTGTATTGTTTATGCTTTTGTTTTGTTGGTGATGCAGTAAGTTTAATTAGCTTTGCTTCCTGAGCAGGTAGACAGTCATAGCTTTCATTAATGGTTATAGCAGTATATAAAAAGGATGGTTGTGTTTGCTTGTAGCCTCTGTGTTAATTGAGGTTCTGAGTGTCTTAGAGAGGGCCTTGATATGTTGCATAGGTTAGCCGTTTCTTAGCGTAGGGGATGCCCCTCCCTCAGCCTCAGTACATTTTGTTATACCGTAGTGTGTGCTGAGACATTGTGTCATTGCCTCGGTGAGGCAGCGTCCCTACTCTCTGCTCTTGGGCTTCCTTTATACTTGGTAAGCCAGGCACAGTGCCATATGGCTGTTATCCCATCACTTGGGAGGCAGAGGCAGGAAGTTGTTCCAAGTTCCAGCCAGCCTGTTCCAGGAGTTCTAGGACAGTCAGGGTTTGGTAGTGAATCCCAAACCCTAAAAAATGTTATTAAGAAATTCTCAGCCGGGCGTGGTGGCGCACGCCTTTAATCCCAGCACTTTGGAGGCAGAGGCATGCAGATTTCTGAGTTCGAGGCCAGCCTGGTCTACAAAGTGAGCTCCAGGACAGCCAGAGCTATAAAGAGAAACCCTGTCTCGAAAAACCAAAAAAAAAAAAAAAAAAAAAAAAAAAAAGAAATTCTCATGGTAGTTCATGTTCAGGATTGAAAAATAAGATATAAACAAAACTTATTATTTTATTTTTTAATTTAGTGTATTCTCTCTCTCTCTCTCTCTCTCTGTGTGTGTGTGTGTGTGTGTGTATTACAAGTATTAGTATGTATAGAGTGAGAAGAATGGCTTTAAGGAGTTGTTTCTCCCATTCCGTCATGGGATCTGAGGATTGAATTCAAGTCAGGTTTTATGCTAAATGCTTTTACCATTAAGCCAGATAAAATTCTGATTTTTTTGTTTGTTTGGTTTTGTTTGTTTGTTTTGTTTCGTTTGTTTGCTTTTTGAGACAGGGCTTTTCTGTGTAGCCCTGGCTGTGCTGGCATTTGCTCCATAAACCAGGCTGGCCTCGAACTCAGAGATCTTCCTACCTCTGTCTTCTGAGTACTGTGATTAAAGGTGCTCTACCACCACCTTTTGCTAGAATACACACACACACACACACACACAAACACACACGCACGCACGCACACACACACACAATTTATTTTATTTTTTAGTGTCCCTATGTGAGTTTATTCACATTTGACTTCAGTGCCTATAGAGTCCAGAGGAGGGTGTTGATTCCTTGGAGCTGGAGTTACAGAGTGCTGGGAACTGAATTCAGGTGGTCTGTAAGAGCAATATATGTTCTTAACTCCTGAGCCATCTTTTCAGCCCCTAGGACATACTTTTGAATGTGCTGTGAGCTAAAATTCTACCTAGTAGGAAGCATTCCTTATTTCCTTTAGATGGTAGCACTAGAAAGCCAAATAAAGGATATGAGTAGGAGGAGAAACGTGAATGGTCAGAAGGCCTTTGAGAGCATCAGTTCCCACAACAGATCAGAAATACAGCAGTCAGTGAGACGATCCTGTGGGAGAGCATGTATTTATCCATTGCTGGTGAATAGTGTGACTATCATCGAATTATAAAACAATTGTTTGGGGGCTTCTGACTCATACCTGTAATATAGCACTTGGAAGACTGAGGCATGAGTTTGAGGCTAGTCTGGGCTATAGAGTGAGAACCTGTTTCAAAAAAACAATACAGGGGGCAGAGAGATGGCTCAGCAGTTAAGAACACTTGACTTTCTTGTAGAGTACCTGAGTTTGGGAGACTCACAATTACCTGTAATTCCAGATCCAAAAGATCTAGTCCCCTCTTCTGGCCTCCAAGAGGAGCACCCACACATGTGGCATATTCTTATATATATATGCACATTAAAAAATTTCCAGCCATCGGTAACTCTGGTTACAGAGGATCTGATGCTCTTTCTCACTGTCCATGGGCAGTAAGCATGTACGTTGTACCCAGACATACATGTAGGCAAAACACTTAAGTATAAAATAAAACCCCACAAAACTATACAAATACACATATAATATGTGTTATTTATAGCTTATATATAATCTTACATATATTTATCAAGCTCATTTTTGGGTTTCCATCCTAGCAGTAAATGTTGGAACTTGTATGTGCAGGTTGTTTACTGTAGCATTGCTTACAGAATAACAACCTGAATATGTTGAGTAACCAATGGGAAATTTGAATGAGTTATATGTTTTACACATTATTATAGAACTGTTTTTGAAGAGTGAATGAGATCTGACTGCGTTGTGTTTAACATAACTGGTGGTTAAAAAAAAATCAAGAGGAATTATGTTATTTCATTTTGTAAAAACTAAGTAAACAAAAGGAACTAAGCAAGAGCATCAGTGTGTTCTTTGGTTGTGTACATGGGTAGATGTGCCTGACTGATGTAAAGATAGGTGAAGTGCACATCTTACCAGGCTGTACACCTTGCATACTCATAGAGAATGGGATGGGGCAGGGGGGTGTACTTTACTATAAATGAGAGTAGTGAGCTTTTTTTATACCTCTAAATTATTTCACCTGCTATTAAATTATCTGAAGAAAAGTTCTGGATTATAGTAAGTAAAAATAATAAAATAATCCCAAACCTATTAAATACCCAGTTGTTATGACAGTGGTAAATTCTTGAAAGTAAGTTAAATTAAGTTCCAATTATATATACTTACTCATAACCTCTTTTAAAATCTTGTATAAAATATGTTTGTAAGTTAACAATTTTGTCATATATAGCATAATTTGTCATGGCTGAATTTAAATTATTTCCAGTTTATATTACTTTAAACTATTGTAGATGCATAGCTTTGCAGCAAAGTAATTACTGTCACATCTTTAATTTTTTTCTTAAAATAAATAATAAAAAATAAACTTTCATGAATCATGTGGAGAAAAGGGGACCAGGCCAGACATGCTGGCCCGTTGTGTACATAAAGATCAAAGGTCAGTGGGGTGGAGTCAGTTCTTTTTCACCTTCACTTGGGTTCTTGGTCATCAGGCTTGTGAAAAAAAATGTCTTTAACCTCTGAACAATCTCAGCTGCATTTTTCTTTTTCTCTGTGTAGAAAGTGTATGTATGTGTAACTGTGGGCTTTTCCACCCATGCCCCAGTTCCTGAAATAACAACTTTGAGACTTAATTATATATGGATAAATGCCTAGGCCATGATCTTGGGCTTGTTCCCTGACTAGCTCGTAACTTAATTAACCTGTTTATTCTGTTCTGTGACTGCCACGTGGCTGGTTACCTCTTCTCAGTTTCATGCATCTGTCTCCTCAGAGTTTGGGGGTGAATCTATTTCTGCCTTAACTATCCCAGAGTTCCTCTCTCCCTATTGGAACTACCACTTCCTATTTCTTGCCTCAGCTCATTGGCCAGTAAGCCTTTTATTGACAGGCGATGCTTCTATACAGTACAGAAGAGATTCTCTCTACATGTATGTATATACGTGTATATACACATGATTGTAGAAGCCAGGTCTGTATTGGGTGTCTGTAGCATTCATTCACACACACACACACACACACCAGTGAAAACAATTAAAAGAAAGAAAAAAAATGCTATTGAGGGATGTGGACGTAGATGCTTGCTAGCATGCATGAGACTCATTCATGGGTTTGATTCCCAGCATCATATAAACCTGGTGTTGGGTAAATGCCTATAATCCTAGTACTTGGGAGATGACGGCAGGAGGATCAGAAGTTTAAATTCATCTTTTACTACACACTGAGTTCATGGCCAGCCAAGGTTACATGAGAGTTTGCCTCAAAACTAAAGTAATCTAAGCTAAACTAAACTCAGTGAAACAAAAGCAGTTTATTCCTGTTGCACCCAGAGCAATCATCAACCCTTCTTCACACAGCAGAGGAGTTCCGGGCACGTGTCCTGTTTAGTTATACAGTACGCTAGACAGCTACTCAGGGCTGAGATGTGATAAGCACATCATTTTGAAGGGATAAGAACACCTTAAGTACAACTTCCTGTCTGTGTACCTACAGCCCTGCCTTTCCTGCACCCGTCTAACTCTGAGAGCCCCTCCGATGCCTTGGTTCATGAGAAGTAGCAGCCACCACCATGGCACCCACACCATTGCTGTCAGTAGTCCACAGGCCTCAGTGCAAGCAGTACCTTACTCAGACTGCAAAAGTAGTATTGACATGTGGAACTCAACGTTTTAGGAACTCTGGGATTTACTGACAATATTTAGCAATATAGCTGAATGTTTGTTTATGTGTTTTGAAAAGAGATTTATTTATTTATTTTATGTATGTAAGTACACTGTAGCTGTCTTCAGACACACCAGAAGAGGGCATCAGATCCCATTACATTTGGTTGTGAGCCACCATGTGGTTGTTGGGAGTTGAATTTGGGACCTGTGGAAGAGCAGTCAGTGCTCTTAAAAATTGAGCCATTTCTCCAACTCTTATTTATGTGTTTTATAAAGCAATATTTATCTTGCATGTCTTTCTTTGCATTTTATTGACCCTTTTACTGATAGCTAGAGCTGTTTAAACATAACTCATATTTATGTAAAGTCTTCCCTCCCCTTGTCAATATCTGTTTCGGTACATTTATTTATTTATTTGATTGATTGATTTTGTGTGTGTGTGTGTGTGTGTGAGAGAGAGAGAGAGAGAGAGAGAGAGAGAGAGAGAGAGAGAGAGAGAGAGAGAGAGAGAATGTGTGTGCTTGCTCGAGTGTGTGTACTGAGTATCATGGACTATGTCCAGATGTCATTGTACAGTTTAGAGAGTTGTTTCTTTCCTTCCATGTGTGTTGTTCTGGAGGTTGAGCTCACAGGAGTTCTGACTGCCCCGCCCACTGCTGATTGTTTCCGTTCCGTTCTGACTTAAGAGTGTCCTTTGTCAGACTTCTGAGAGCCATGCTTTATGGAATGAGCCACCGTGCCTGAGCAGAGTAAAGTTCACCAAAAAAGCATATAGAGATCTAAGGCTCTTTGGAGAAAACAGACATTGTAGTGTTCTCTGGGCACCATTTGTAGTCTACATTCAAGTCAGTGAGAACACATTAAGAAAAATCCATTCTGTGGTTCACACTATGGCGGGTTGGGCCTGGTCCTAAATGTTGGCTTGATGGGCAGTTACTTCTAAGCAGGAGTAACACATCCATCCTTACACTGCTGAGAGATCCATCCCGTAGACGCTCACTTTCATTTGCCTGGCTACAGACATTACTTTTTTCACCCCTCCCCTTACCTCCTGAGACAGGGCTCCTCCTGTTAGCCTGGCTGGCCTCACATCCACAGAGATCCACCTGCCTCCACCTCTGCCTCAGCCTCCCAAGTGCTGAGATGAGGGTATGAGCCCAAGTGTCTTTATCCTTTTCCTCTTTTTACTGGTGTGTGTTTGTTTATTTTTGAGTCTGGAGCTTCTGAATCTCAGGCTGGCCTTGAACTCTATAGCTAGCATGACATTGAGCTTGTGATCCTCCCACCTCCATCTTTCAAGCACTGGGATTACAGGCATGTGGCACCATACTTGGTTTAGGTCCTGTTGGGGATTATGCCTCTTGCTTTGTTTGTTCTAGCTGAGCACTTAACATTGTTTTAGTGTTCGACTCTTTTTAACGTAATGTATGACGTTTTGATTATTTGAATGAGCTCAGTCTCTTTGCTCATGTTTCCAGATGATTAACAAAGTGTATTATGAAGCCCATTCTTGAAGTACAGTATAGCCTTGCTGTTAAAATGCCGTGGTTTAAAGCTTAGTGTATATCAAATATCTTTGTAAGAAGAGAAGTTCATTTGGAGGCTTCAAGTGCACTGTGGTGGATGTGCTGTAGCTATTGCTTATATATTTTAGACAGCATTGTTTGTCAGGATTTTATTGTTGGTTTGTTTGTTTGTTTGTTTGTTTTTTGTTTTTTCAAGACAGGGTTTCTCAGTATAGCCCTGGCTGTCCTGGAACTCAGAAATCTGCCTGCCTCTGCCTCCCAAGTGCTGGGATTAAAGGCGTGCGCCACCCACCGCCTGGCGATTTTATTGTTTTAAATTTTCATTACATTATTATTTTTTTTTTATTGATGGGGGAATGTGTGCCACTGCGCATATGTGGTCAGAGGACAACTTGTGGAAGTTGGTGCTGTTCCACCATGTGGGTCCCTGTGATTGAACACAGGTAGTTAGGCTTGGCAGTGACTGCCTTGTTGCTCATGAGCCATCTTGCCAGTCTTTGTGTAAATCTTAAATGAATTAGTGTTTTGTCTAACCTGTCATCTGCACTGTCTGCCGCAGGATTGGATTGGTCTGAGGAGAGCGGAGAGGAGTTGGAGGACGCAGATCAGGCTTCGCCATATCAAGTCGCATGGTCCATCCGAGAAACCCTCAGACATGAAAGACACACGTAAGCTGCCCTTTTTGGTTTTATTCTTGGAGATATAGCAATTTGCCTTTCTTCCTGTCTGTTCCAATGTTTTTTATTAAATTTTACTATGCTATAATTAGGTTTAGTTAGTCAAACTTAATTCAATTTGGGAATAAATGGATTATATTGTTTGAGCAAAGTTAACTTTGACTTTTTTTGCTAAATATGTTTCTCTAGCTTTCCCACTTGCCGATGTTTAATATAACAGAATTGAAAGGAATCTTGAAGATTATCTGATGTAATTTCATCTTATAAAAGTGGCAAACATACCCAGGGAGCTAAGGCACTTGATCACAATCACTGTGAGGGTTGGTTCGAGTCCTGCCATGCTGGAACTTGATCACGGTCACTCTGAGGGTCGCCTTGAGTCCCGCCATGCTTTATGTCCCTGCCTGTGATAACTAGAAGTAGTGCTTTTTATTTTCCTTCTCTTGTGCTAAGTGCTTCTGAAGGAAACTCTTCCTAGCTGACCTCAGCTTATCAAATGCTGGTTCAGAATTCTTAGAGCCACCCCCCCCCCCCACACACACACACATCAGTGTTTTTCCCAGTGTGCTTTGTAAAGGAGATATTTGTCAGAGGTCTGTAGATGATGGGTGTGCATTTTCTTAGTGACTGCTTTAGCACTATAAAGAAAATAGTTGGGTGCGCTGTGAGCAAATGCAGTGGCTGCTTTGGTGGTGGGGCTAGAAGATGATTGCTCATAGACTGAGCTAGTCCTTGATTTAAAGACTTGGGGTCTACATAAATACCTAACGAAGTAGAAACCTGCTCATTTGACATCTGACATAGATCATCCCTGGAAGTTCACAGCCTCCTAGTATAGACATAGAGTTTATCTTATGCCTCTTGAATTTGTAGGAACATGATAGATTAGTACAACAGGGAATGGAAAATGAGTTTGTATAGACTGGTTATAAACCAAGACTTCATGGAAGCAAATTACAGTCAAAAGCTTATTTGTGCATGGAACTAGAGCAAAGGGAATTAGTTGGGTTTTATTCATAGGCAATGTCAAGAAGTTGCAGTAGCATATTCAGCCATTCCTGCTCTTGGGTTTGATCCCCACAGCACTATTTCTGCCTCACTTAGCCCGGAGAGAGTGTTGGGAACTGCAATTCCATTTCATGCTTCAGGATGGCTACCTATGACTGCTGTGCTCTTTGAGCTAGAGCACACAGTAGGGCTGTCATGCTTAGCTTTGTAGTTACAGACACATCAGGCACACATCATGCCCACTAACATGACTTCAGAGGTTTGGGGTCAGTTCTACAAAGAATTAACCCTGGGGAATGCCCTGCTGAACATTTGAAATGAATAGCAGATGGAAGCCATTTCTACTTTAATTCCTGAGACAGCCTGGGCATCAGTTTGGGGGTGGATTGCTCTTGGTTGGAAGCAGTGTGCATTCTGTCTCTGCCTTTCACTCTTACCGAATTGTCACGGTGACAGTGTCCTTTGTTGTTTGAGGCTCACACCTTCCTCAGCTCTACCCCTGTGGAGCATTTTACACGACTGCTGCCTTGATGGCCACAAAGCCCTGCTTTTCTAGTTGTAAATAATAAATTATCTTACTACTCTCCCAGCTTTAGTGTACTGTGTGCATGTATGCATGTGTGTGTATGTGCGTGTGTGTGTCTGTGTGTGTGTGTATACATATGGACCTCCCATGTGGAAGAGGAGGATATCAGGTGGGCTACTCTAGCTCCCTCTGCCTTATTCCTTTGAGATCAGGTTTCTCAAACCTGAGGGTAGTCTGGTTGTCATCAAGTTCTAGCAGTCCCCATTCCCACCTATTAGGGTTATAGGTGTGTACACCATGTCCCCACTCCATTTTAAAATTCGTTTATATTATTGTATGAATTTTCAGTCTGCCTCCACTAATACATACCTGGTGCCCAAGGAGATAAGAATGGGGCCTTGGGTACCGTGGAACTGGGACTGTGGATGTTGAGAGCTCCCCTGTGGGTACTGGGAATGAAGAATAAAACGTTTTTGTAATCCCTGAGCCATCTCTTCCCCGCTTCATCCCCACCCTCTTACGTGGGTTCTGAGCATCCACACTCAGGCCCTCACAGTGTGAACACAGTGGGTATTCTAACCACTGAGCCCTTGCTACCCTTTCTTTCTTTCTTTCTTTTTTTGTTCGCTGAGACAGGTTTCTCTACATAGCCCTGGCTAACAACGTAGACCTCAAACTTACAAAGATCCTCCTATGTCAGCCTGGCTGCTAGGATTAAGGGCAAGCACCACCATGTCCGGCTGTTATCCATTTCCATAAATAAAGTTCAACCCTCCTCCAGCCTCCCTTACTGGGAATTGAGCCTCTTGACCACTAGACAAATGCTCTACTGCTGAGCTGGACAGGGTCTTGCCAAGTTGCTCAGGGTGGACCAGAATTCACTCTACAGGTCCAGATGGTCTCTAACTTGGGAACCTCCTGCCTCAGCCTCCTGAGTAGCTGGAAATACAGGCTGGTGCCACCAGGCCTGGCACTGAACTCTTAACTTGGCATTTAGATTTGGAAACTTTGGCTGTCCTCACTCCCTCCATTCTATACCCTTCTTAGCCCAGCTACTTATCTTGCATTTACCACCCTATCTCCACAGAGTGTTCCATCTGTGTGAGGTCTCCTGATGTCTGTCCTCAGTAGGGGTACTTTCTTCAAGGTTAGCATTCCTGCTGTCTTATTTGCAGACTGAGCCTTTCATCCAGCAGTGAGCATCAGTGACACCTTTCCATACCTCTGCCACCAGCTTACAGTTGTCATACTCATTGATAGAATGTTTATAGCACCCATCGGCCCTGCTAGAACTCTGAAGTGTATATCTACAGTGAGACTCTGAGGAACAAGTGAAACATAAGCTCATTCTTAGACTCTCAGCAGTAGATCTGTAGTAAGGCCTGGGAACCTGACATTTTAAGACTCCTAGATTTTTCTCTCCCAGACACACCCTGACTATGTAGCTGTGGCTAAGCCAGAACTCACTGTGTAGTCCTAGCTAGCAGTGATTTGGGGGTGCAGACTTCTGTCACTGTATCTGGCTGGACACCCCTGACCCCCAGTCTTTGTTTTCTGTTTTGTTGGGTTTGTTTTTTGCAACAAGGGCACACAATGAGTGCCAGCCTAGCCCTGATTTCAAGGCAATCCTCCTGCCTCTGTCTCCTGAATATGTTGCCAAGCCCTGAGTTCTTAGATACTTTTTCTGCCTTGTGTTAGAGATTTGAGCCTTCAGTCTCTCTGCCCCACTCTGTTAGTTACTGGTTTTGGCCTCTTTTGCATTATTCCATTTGGGAGTGGATTTCTCTTGTGTAAATCTCATTGCAAACTCTTTTCCACTTGGTTCTCCTGTGGTGGTTAGCATAATAGACACACAGTAGATGTTCAGCAAATGAAAAGATTGAGGTATGAGCCTTTAATTTGTGTATTTATAGTAGAAACTATACTGTAAAGGATATGTTTCTAGGAGATACTCTAAACAGATGTTTATAGAGTAGCTTGCTGTGGGCTGGTATGGAGTAAAATGCCACCCTATAACAAAACAAAAACAAATACTGAGCTGCAGGAGACAGGCAGTATTAACACTCATTCTCTGGGTGTAGTGTTTACTTATAATAGAAGATAAAGAAGATCATGTAACATCAGTGTTCAGGTAATGTACAGTATTCGGAACAATAAAAAATGAGGTCAAATTTGTCCTATATAAAAGTTGCCATTTTGCCCTTGGTGCTGGTAGGCAGTACTGAGCAAGCACAGCACAGCACTGTTAGCTTAGAAGTACACAGCTCAGCACTGTTGGCTTAGAAGTACCCTCAGCATCCTTTCCAGCAAACACTTAAATTGGGATCAGCAGTCAGTCACATTAGCAAGGTATGAAACTGTAACCCTGGCCTACGAGAATAGTTTAGATACTCTGTAGCTACCATGGCAGTTCCATGGTTCCTATGCCATACATTCTCCTAAGTGAGAAAAGATGATATAAAACCCAGAATATGTAAAGTGTAGCTCTTACTGAGTGCTGTTGGAAGTGACTGCTGTGTTTCTGAGGTGACTGTTTTCATGAAGGTTCAATGTCTGTATCCTCTGTGAGCAAGGATAGAGAAATGCTTGTCCTTCCTGCCCCGCTTTGGGCGCAGTAGAGACCGTGGAAGGAAGGCCTGCCAGGATGAACACCACCGCCCCGCTAACACCACTGCCCCGCTGCTGCTGCTGCTGCTGAAGTCTTGTCTTCAGCGCTACTGGAATTACTCCTGGTTTCCTAAGTTTGCGTTCTCATGCCACAGAAGTGTTGAACTTGTGTATTCACCCCTTGTTTGTTTTCACGTCCCCTTTCTTACACGAAGCTCCCTTGTAATCAGTTTCCCCTTCACCCCACACTTTCCAGGTCAGACGACGACGACATGGAGAGCAGGAGCTCCAGGGTGACCCAACTTTGCACTTACTTTCAGCAGAAATACAAGCACCTCTGCCGCCTGGAGCGGGCAGAGTCTCGACAAAAGAAGTGCCGGCATACATTTAGGAAGGCACTGCTGCAGGCTGCCAGTAAGGAACCCGAATGCACTGGTCAGCTGATACAAGAACTACGGAGAGCTGCGTGCAGCCGAGCCAGGTTAGAGCCACAAAGGCAGGGCCTCCCTTTTTAGGCCTTGTCTCCTACTTTTCCTTATTCACCTTTGAGGGATAGTTGAGGCATTGTGTGAGGTGAACATGTAAGTCCCAAGTAGTTGAGTGTGATGTTTGGTTCAGGAGTGCTACCTCAATGGTAGGGTAGCACTATATATGTATATGTATATATGTATATATGTATATATATACAGACACATATGCATACACACACACATACACACACACACACACATATACATTTATTGGGAAGGTTCCCACTCATCTTCAGTCAGGGGGTTTCAGCTGCTTCCTCCTCCTGAAGGAGCGTCCTTTTGTCAGCCATGCTTTTCCACCTGTAGGCTGACAGAGGACAGTGGAGCAGCCAACACACAAGACTACCATTTGTGCATGGCAAAAGACCGTGGTAATTTTATAGCATCCTGGGCATTTCACATCCATAAAGTAGGAATTGGGGCTCTGCACCAGGCGCTTTTTCTTGTTTCCTTTTCTCCTCTTCTGGAGAGGGGTGGAGGAGATCCTTGCGAGAGGCATGTTCTCGTGGGGAGGCTGCCACTGCTGGAACAGTAGCACACACAGTCTTCCGCTGACAGAGAAATGAAAGCATTTACTGCTTCTTGGATTCCTTGAGTTGCATTGAGTTGATTCATTGAAGAGATTTGAGAATGTTATTTCTCTTGCTTGTTAACTTGTAAATCTGTGTCATCCAGGCCAGCTTCAAACTCTGGATCCTCTTGCCTCAGCCTCCTGAGTACTGAGATTATAGCAGATGCCATTTCATCTGACTGACAATATTGGCTATCTTAAAAAAAACAAAAACAAAAACAAAAACAAAACAAATTGCAACGCCTAAAATTTTCCTGTTACTTAAATTAATAATTATTGTTTTTAAAAATTATCTTTTTAAAACCATAATCTAATACTTTTATTTTATAATAAAACACATTTTACTTGTGTTAGTTATAATTTCTTTTTCTTTTTCTTTTTTTTTGAGACAGGGTTTCTCTGTATAGCCCTGGCTGTCCTGGAACTCACTCTGTAGACCAGGCTGGCCTCGAACTCAGAAATCCACCTGCCTCTGCCTCCCGAGTGCTGGGATTAAAGGTTTGTGCCACCACTACCCAGCTGCTTTCTTTTATATGTACATTACCTCATGTTCACAGGAGTTGGTTATGTTTCTTTTTGTCCACTTGCTCTCTCACTGGCTCAATATATAAATACATACATCCATACTCAGGCCGGTCTTAAACTCCTGCTGCCTATTCTCAGTCTCAGAAGTACTGGGATTCCATGCACATGCCACAAACCTAGGAAAACAGAGTTTTCGGTGACTGTATAATGTAGGTATCAGTCTTTAGACTTTTTCTGGTTTATGTATTTAAGTTAAAATTGACCTGTATTGTTGAAAAGGTCTTTGTTTTTTCACCAGGGTCTCAGTTCCTCAGTAACAACTTGGATGCTTGTTATTTATTAAAAACTGCCTAGGCCATAATAAGCTAGGCCTGTTCCCACTAGGCCATAACTTACATCAATCCACTAACTATTCTGTGACTGACATGTGGCTAGTTACCTCTCCTCAGCTTCATACATCCAACTTCCTCAAGTCCAGGTCTAAATAGTCTTCTGTAACTGACTCTATCCCAGAGTTCCCCTCTCTCTGTGGGATGTCCCACCTTCTGATCTTGCCTCAGCTTATTGGCCATCAGATTTTTATTGACAGGCGATGCTTGGATACAGTACACAAGAGATTCTTCCT